>NC_030420.2:1439554-1807054 GCF_001660625.3 Ictalurus punctatus
ATGTGGTGTGCGATACAGTGTAGAAAAATTTCCTCTGTGTAAATATAGAAAGCTATCTAATCATTTTCGTAAGAAAGACGACCTGAGGTGACATTAAACACATATTTCTAGCTAGGTATCTAATATCTGAGGCCAAGTAATCAAGTAACAGTTCACATAAAAGCCATGCAACTATATATAACATATTTCAAAGAAGAGCTTTTCATTCATAAAAACATGCATTACCCTGTTAGAGGAAATTTCTTGACAACACGGGCAAAATCCAGAGTAGTTCACTTTTTGAGTAGCAAATTTGGGAATCAACACAATGGCAGAGTGGGAAGATTGTTGTAGTTATTTTAGTTATTTTGTGCATGTGTAAAACACTTATTTTTTCCCCATTTCAAATAGATGTTCCATGGAACTATGTAATACAGCTCCTAAACAAGGAATGCTTGCTAAGAAAAAAGTATGTCATCGTTCATCCTAAGATCTGTGGCGGATTGGTCTATAGCAAAAAAAAAATAAAATAAAATAAAAAAAAAATAAAAATAAATAGCTGTTATGCTGCTTTGTGATGTTTAATATTAATTAATAATTCTTGAGTACTGGAATATGCAAATACTTTTTTATGGTTAATGAAGTTGAACTATTTCCACTATTTTTCTATTAGCATGAGGACTTCAGGAATTCAACCAATCAATAATAATTTTTTTTTTAACATTGGTGACCAGCTATGTAGCTACAATATTTAACAACGAAATATTTAGTAAGCTGTTAAAGTGCATGTGGCACTCATCAAGCCACAGCACGTTCTTCAAAAGGTCATCAATGTGTGATTTGGCAAAAATCATCAATGTGTGATTTGGCAAAATTCAAACGAGCCTTAATGTTCTTCTGGGTTAGCAGTAGTTTTTGCCTCTCCACTCTTCCATTCTGGATGCCATTTTTGCCCAGTGTCCTTCTGATAGTGGAGTCATGAACAGTGACCTTTATTGATGCATAAGAGGCCTGTAGTGCCTTTGATGTCTTTGTCCTTAGCTCTTTTGTGACTTGCTGCATGAGTAGTTGCTGTGCTCTTGGAAAAATTTCAGAAGGTCGGCCACTTCTGAGAAGGTTCACTACTGTGCCAAGTTTTTCCATTTGGAGATAACGGCTCTCTGTGTGGTTCTTTGGAGTCCCAGAGCCTTTGAAATAGCTTTGTAACCCTTCCCAGACTGATGTATTTCAATCACTTTCCTCTTCATTATTTCTAAATTTTCTTTCAATTTTGGGATACTGTGTTACTGGGTAAAAACTTTTAACCAACTTCATGCTATTTGAAAAGTTCTATTTAAGTGTTGATTTTGTTGAACAAGGTTTGCAGTAATGAGGCCTGGTTGCATCTAATGGAGCCCCATTACTCACAGCATTACCCACAGTGTTGAATTCACACCCTATAGTGTTTATATAAGTCCATTGGACTCAATAATAGTGTTAATTCAACACTAGGGATTTTACTGTGTTAATGCATAGATTTGGGGACATTGTAACTAAGGGGGCAATTCATTTATAAAATCATTTATAAACTGTATTTTGTGTTTACTCAGGTTGTCTTTGTTTTATCTTAGATTTTGTTTTAATTTCTGAAACAATTTACCAAGAAACATACACAAAAACAGAAGAAATCAGGGTGGGCAAATACTTTTTCACAGCATTGATGTATGTTTGTTTCATGTTTCATTTGTTTTGGTCAAATAAAGGCAGGCATCCATGTGGGACTCATACCCCTGCCTTTTATCTCATTGGACTTTTGAGTCACTGTAGAATGATTTGATTTTTATGAAGCTAGACCAAACACAGTGTCAATAATCTTATCTGGTAGGGGGACGAATGGAAGACAACCTTCATTACATGCTCTAGGCACTATAAATATAGAGTGGTGTCCTTTGGTCTAATGAATTCTCCAACAGTTTTCCACAGGTTCATTAAAAAAGAATCTCAGGAAGACCCCTTTCATATAATAATATAAAATCATTATAAAAATAGTCACAAGAGCTCTTTCAAACTTCACGTAAAGGTACTTCAACTCCTCTTTAGCAACCAACTTTATGGGAAGTTTCAAAAGACATCTGTTTCTTTTCTCGGGTTTATGGTTGTCAATCTGTATGGACCCCACTAAAATAAAAGTAGTGTCTAATTGCTCAAATCTGACTTTAGTCAGGTTGGTCCAAAGCTGCAAGGGCTTTGATAATTTCTTCTGATGATTTGTCCAGAATTTTAGCTCAGTCACGGCTCCTCTTACTAAAAAGAATCCCTGTTCCACACGGCAGCTGAGCCCCGATGGCCTTGTAGGATGTGAAACGGTGCCTGACTAAAAATAAAAAAATAACTACTCTGTCAATTATACACGCACTGCATTTCTAGGTTTATTAAGCTGAGCTTATTCTAATTTAATTACTATTGTGGTCTATGGGCTACAACAGCAGAAGGCCACATCAGGTGCCACTCCTGTCAGCCAGGAACAGGCACACACTCACCCAAAATGGACAGTTGAAGACTTAAAAACAAATCATCTGCTCTTTTTCCAGTCTTCAGCTGTCCAGATCTGGGGAGTCTATTCTCATGATTGTATCAGATTCTTGTTCTTGGCTGACAGGAGTGGAACCTGATGTAATATTCTACTGTTGTAGCCCAAGCACGTCAAATTTGGGGAAACAAAAAAATCAATTTCTTACTATTATGTAGCATTTGCTCTGAGTCTGATTAACTGTTGAACTGTGCTGTAATGTCTGCTGATAATCCTTTCCTGCAGTCCATCTCTGCCTGTTACAGTGAGCATCACTACACCATTTGGATATGATGATGAAAGGTGAGTGTTTTTCTTAAACTCCTTCACTGAAGCTATTTAAAAAAACCCTTCAAGCTGAGGCAGAAATCAGCCGTCACGCTGTCCATCACATTGTTCTATTACCATGAGGACTGCTGTGCCATAGCAGGAATTAAACCATTCAAAATTCAAATTGTTTTTTTCATTGGACACATGCTACATAGCTCCACTATTTAATAATAAACTTCACTCACCATCGTCTTGAATAGGAACACCCGCACACCTGCTCATTTATGCAGTTACTCAATCTGCCAATCATGTAACAGTAGCACAATGCATAAAATCATGCAGATCTGGGTGAAGAACTTCAGTTATTGTACACATCAAATATCTGAATGGGGTCAAATGTGATCTCTGTGACTTTAACTGTGGCATTGTTGTTGGTGCCAGATTGGCTGGGTTGAGTATTTCATATAACACAACAGTTTCTAGAGTTTACAGAGAATGGTGCAAAAACCAAACAAAAACAAGAAGCACTGAATGAGCTACAGTTCTGTGGGTGGAAACATCTTGTTGATAAGAGCGGTCAGAGGAAAAAGGCCAGATTGTTTTGAGCTGCCTGAAAAGATGTAATAACTCATATAATCTCTCTTTAAACCTGCGGGGAGCAGAAAATCATCTCAGCAGGCACAAAATCTTGAACCTTGTTGTGGATTGGCTACAGCAGCAGAAGGCCACATCAGGTGCCACTCTTGTCAGCCAGGAACAGGCACACACTCACCCAAAATGGACAGTTGAAGACTTAAAAACAAATCATCTGCTCTTTTTCCAGTCTTCAGCTGTCCAGATCTGGGGAGTCTATTCTCATGATTGTATCAGATTCTTGTTCTTGGCTGACAGGAGTGGAACCTGATGTAATATTCTACTGTTGTAGCCCAAGCACGTCAAATTTGGGGAAAAAAAATTAATTTCTTACTATTATGTAGCATTTGCTCTGAGACTGATTAACTGATGAACTGTGCTCTGGTGTCTGCTGATAATCCTTTTCTGCAGTCCAGCTCTGCCTGTTACAGTGAGCAACACGACACCATTTGCATCTGATACTGAAAGGTAAGGGTTTTTCTTTGACTCCTTCACTGAAGCTATTCAAAAACTAACTGCAAGCTAAGGCAGAATCAGCCATCATGTTGTCCCTCACATTGTTCTATTACAACAAGGACTGCTGTGCCACAGCAGAAATTCAACCAATCAAAAATCAAATTCTTTTATTTTCATTGGACACATGCTACATAGCTCCACTATTTAATAATGAACTTCCAACACCATCGACTTTAATAGGAACACCTGTTCACCTGCTCATTTATGCAGTTACTCAATCAGCCAATCATGTGGCAGCAGCACCTTGCATAAAATCATGCAGAGCCAGATGAAGAACATCAGTTATTGTTCACGTCACACATCAGATTGAGGAAAAATGTGATCTCTGTGACCTTAACTGTGGCATGGTTTCAGGTGCCAGATGGGCTGGTTTGAGTATTCCAGATACTGCTGATCTCCTGGGATTTACATGCAAAAAACATTGAGTGAGCTAAAGTTTCTTTTCAAAGGGAACTCCATGTTGCCTTAGCACAACGCTATGGGAAGTGCCCTCGCACGTGACCGGCATGTCGGCTGTTTGTGTAATGCTCGCAAAAAGATTCGTCATTTCCTCTCTATCTTTTCAAAAAAGAAAGAACAATGTCTTTACTTTTCTGTCCCTTTAAAAAAAAGAAAAAAGAAAAAAAGGATTCAGGAAGTGTATTACGCCTTGCTCTCGTTTCATCACGGGGGGTGGACACTTTCTGTGTGAAGTGTTTAGAGGTGGAGTATGCTACAGCATCCCTCGAAGCGTCTGACTGTGAGCATTGTGAATGCTTTACAATTAGGCAGCTCTGCTCGTGACTCACTCTCTTCTCGGCCGAAGGAAGATGGGTTTCAGAGCCTCCCGGATCTGGACCGGTCGCTGCTAAGGCAGCTATCTGGCTCAGGTCCTCAGCATCTTGTATGGATCTGGAAGAGGAGCCAGAGATGAGCACTGCTCTTACTCTGTCAGCCAGGAACAGGCACACATTCACCCAAAATGGACAGTTGAAGACTTAAAAACAAATAATCTGCTCTTTTTCCAGTCTTCAGCTGTCTAGATCTGGGGAGTCTGTTCTCATGCTCTTATCAGATTCTTGTTCTTGGCTCACAGGAGTGGAACCTGGTGTAATATTCTACTGTTGTACGCCATCCACCTCAAGCTTGGGGAAAAAATCTATTTGTATTCTTACTATTATGTAGCATTTGCTCTGAGTCTGATTAACTGTTGAACTGTGCTGTAATGTCTGCTGATAATCCTTTCCTGCAGTCCATCTCTGCCTGTTACAGTGAGCATCACTACACCATTTGGATATGATGATGAAAGGTGAGTGTTTTTCTTAAACTCCTTCACTGAAGCTATTTAAAAAAACCCTTCAAGCTGAGGCAGAAATCAGCCGTCACGCTGTCCATCACATTGTTCTATTACCATGAGGACTGCTGTGCCATAGCAGGAATTAAACCATTCAAAATTCAAATTGTTTTTTTCATTGGACACATGCTACATAGCTCCACTATTTAATAATAAACTTCACTCACCATCGTCTTGAATAGGAACACCCGCACACCTGCTCATTTATGCAGTTACTCAATCTGCCAATCATGTAACAGTAGCACAATGCATAAAATCATGCAGATCTGGGTGAAGAACTTCAGTTATTGTACACATCAAATATCTGAATGGGGTCAAATGTGATCTCTGTGACTTTAACTGTGGCATTGTTGTTGGTGCCAGATTGGCTGGGTTGAGTATTTCATATAACACAACAGTTTCTAGAGTTTACAGAGAATGATACAAAAAACAAACAAAAACAAGAAGCACTGAATGAGCTACAGTTCTGTAGGTGGAAACATCTTGTTGATAAGAGCGGTCAGAGGAAAAAGGCCAGATTGTTTTGAGCTGCCTGAAAAGATGTAATAACTCATATAATCTCTCTTTAAATCTGCGGGGAGCAGAAAATCATCTCAGCAGGCACAAAATCTTGAACCTTGTTGTGGATTGGCTACAGCAGCAGAAGGCCACATCAGGTGCCACTCTTGTCAGCCAGGAACAGGCACACACTCACCCAAAGTGGACAGTTGAAGACTTAAAAACAAATCATCTGCTCTTTTTCCAGTCTTCAGCTGTCCAGATCTGGGGAGTCTATTCTCATGATTGTATCAGATTCTTGTTCTTGGCTGACAGGAGTGGAACCTGATGTAATATTCTACTGTTGTAGCCCAAGCACGTCAAATTTGGGGAAAAAAAAATTAATTTCTTACTATTATGTAGCATTTGCTCTGAGACTGATTAACTGATGAACTGTGCTCTGATGTCTGCTGATAATCCTTTCCTGCAGTCCAGCTCTGCCTGTTACAGTGAGCATCAATACACCATTTGCATCTGATACTGAAAGGTGAGGGTTTTTCTTTGACTCCTTCACTGAAGCTATTCAAAAACTAACTGCAAGCTAAGGCAGAATCAGCCATCATGTTGTCCCTCACATTGTTCTATTACAACAAGGACTGCTGTGCCACAGCAGAAATTCAACCAATCAAAAATCAAATTCTTTTTTTTCATTGGACACATGCTACATAGCTCCACTATTTAATAATGAACTTCCAACACCATCGACTTTAATAGGAACACCTGTACACCTGCTCATTTATGCAGTTACTCAATCAGCCAATCATGTGGCAGCAGCACAATGCATGATGTCATGCAGATCCATGTCAAGAACTTCAGTTATATATATATATATATATATATATATATATATATATATATATATATATATATATATATAGCGTATATATGGCACCTGTGAACCATGCCATCAGCCATATTTATCTTCAGTGAGACTGCAAGTCGGTCATTTGTGTAATGCTCGCAAAAAGATGCTTCATTTCCTCTCTATCTTTTCAAAAAAGAAAGAACAATGTCTTTACTTCTCTGTCCGTTTAATAAGAAGAGAAGAAAAAAAGGATTCAGGAAGTGTATTACGCCTTGCTCTCGTTTCATCACGGGGGGTGGACACTTTCTGTGTGAAGTGTTTAGAGGTGGAGTATGCTACAGCATCCCTCGAAGCTTCTGCCTGTGAGCATTGTGAATGCTTTACAATTAGGCAGCTCTGCTCGTGACTCACTCTCTTCTCAGCCGAAGGAAGATGGGTTTCAGAGCCTCCCGGATCTGGACCGGTCGCTGCTAAGGCAGCTATCTGGCTCAGGTCCTCAGCATCTTGTATGGATCTGGAAGAGGAGCCAGAGATGAGCACTGCTCTTACTCTGTCAGCCAGGAACAGGCACACATTCACCCAAAATGGACAGTTGAAGACTTAAAAACAAATAATCTGCTCTTTTTCCAGTCTTCAGCTGTCTAGATCTGGGGAGTCTGTTCTCATGCTCTTATCAGATTCTTGTTCTTGGCTCACAGGAGTGGAACCTTATGTAATGTTCTACTGTTGTACGCCATCCACCTCAAGCTTGGGGAAAAAATCTATTTGTATTCTTACTATTATGTAGCATTTGCTCTGAGTCTGATTAACTGTTGAACTGTGCTGTAATGTCTGCTGATAATCCTTTCCTGCAGTCCATCTCTGCCTGTTACAGTGAGCATCACTACACCATTTGGATATGATACTGAAAGGTGAGTGTTTTTCTTAAACTCCTTCACTGAAGCTATTTAAAAAAACCCTTCAAGCTGAGGCAGAAATCAGCCGTCACGCTGTCCATCACATTGTTCTATTACCATGAGCACTGCTGTGCCATAGCAGGAATTAAACCATTCAAAATTCAAATTGTTTTTTTCATTGGACACATGCTACATAGCTCCACTATTTAATAATAAACTTCACTCACCATCGTCTTGAATAGGAACACCCGCACACCTGCTCATTTATGCAGTTACTCAATCTGCCAATCATGTAACAGTAGCACAATTCATAAAATCATGCAGATCTGGGTGAAGAACTTCAGTTATTGTACACATCAAATATCTGAATGGGGTAAAATGTGACTTTAACCGTAGCATTGTTGTTGGTGCCAGATTGGCTGGGTTGAGTATTTCATATAACACAACAGTTTCTACAGTTTACAGAGAATGGTGCAAAAAACAAACAAAAACAAGAAGCACTGAATGAGCTACAGTTCTGTAGGTGGAAACATCTTGTTGATAAGAGAGGTCAGAGGAAAAAGGCCAGATTGTTTTGAGCTGCCTGAAAAGATGTAATAACTCATATAATCTCTCTTTAAACCTGCGGGGAGCAGAAAATCATCTCAGCAGGCACAAAATCTTGAACCTTGTTGTGGATTGGCTACAACAGCAGAAGGCCACATCAGGTGCCACTCTTGTCAGCCAGGAACAGGCACACACTCACCCAAAATAGACAGTTGAAGACTTGAAAACAAATCATCTGCTCTTTTTCCAGTCTTCAGCTGTCCAGATCTGGGGAGTCTATTCTCATGATTGTATCAGATTCTTGTTCTTGGCTGACAGGAGTGGAACCTGATGTGGTATTCTACTGTTGTAGCCCAAGCACGTCAAATTTGGGGAAAAAATATTTAACTTATTACAATTATGTAGCATTTGCTCTGAGACTGATTAACTGATGAACTGTGCTCTAATGTCTGATGATAATCCTTTCCAACAGTCCATTTATACCAGTTACAGAGAGCGACACAACACCATTTGCATCTGATCCCGAAAGGTGAGTGTTTTTCTTAGGCTCCTTCACTGAATGTATTCAAAAACAAACTGCAAGCTAAGGCAGAATCAGCCGTCACATTGTTCATCACATTGTTCTGTTACCATGAGGACTGCTGTGCCACAGCAGAAATTCAACCAATCAAAAGTCAAATTTTTTTTTTTCATTGGCCACAAGCTACGTAGCTCCACTATTTAATAATGAACTTCACTCACCACTTTAATAGGAACACCTGTACACCTGCTCATTTATGCAGTTACTCAATCAGCCAATCATGTGGCAGCAGCACCTTGCATAAATTCATGCAGAGCCGGATGAAGAACTTCACTTATTGTTCACGTCAAACATCAGAAGAAAAATGTGATCTCTGTGACTTTTTAAGTACACTGGGCAGCTGTGGATCAACTGGTAGAGTGGTTTGTCCACTAATCGTAGGGTTGGTTGTTTGATTCCCGGCCCACATGACTCCACACACTGAAGTGTCCTTGGGCAAGGCACTGAACCCCAAGTTGCTCCTGATGGCAAGTTAGCGCCTTGCATGGCAGCTCTGCTACCATTGGTGTGTGAGTGTGTGTGTGAACAGGTGAATGAGACACACTGTAAACCGCTTTGGATAAAAGCATTAACTGCAAGCTAAGGCAGATATCAGCCATCATGTTGTCCCTCACATTGTTCTATTACAACGAGGACTGCTGTGGCATGACATGATGTCATGCAGATCCATGTTAAGAACTTGTTAAATTATTGTTCACATCAAACATCAGATTTAGGAAAAATGTGATCTATGTGACCTTAACTGTGGCATGGTTTGTGGTGCCAGATGGGCTGGTTTGAGTATTCCAGATACTGCTGATCTCCTGGGATTTACATGCAAAAAAACACTGAGTGAGCTACAGTTTCTTTTCAAAGGGAACTCCAGGTTGCCTTAGCACAATGCTATCGGAAGTGCCCTTGCACGTATCTGAAGGTTGTGTATCATCATGTCTGTTTATAGGCCTGCCATGATCAGGCGACATGGTAATTAAGCGCGCTGTGTGATAACCTCCTCGGCTGAAGGAAGATGGGTTTCAGAGCCTCCCGGATCTGGGCCGGTCGCTGCTGAGCAGCTATCTGGCTCAAGTCCTCAGCATCTTGTAGGGATCTGGAAGAGGAGCCGGAGATGAGCACTGCTCTATCTCTTGCTCTGTCTTCCGGGTCTGGCACTCCGCCTGACTTTGGAGCTCACGTCGTTACTCCTCCTTCTGCTATGGAAAGCCAAAACACCCTCTCTGACACTGATGAACTGGTAGGGGGTGAAATTGCACCAAAATCAGAGGGCAACTCTCAAGCATATAAAGAGCTGCTTGAGGTGATTACTAGGGCAGTTGAAAAACTAAATATAGACTGGCCTGGGGAAGAGGAAGTGGCTTGTAGTAGGCTGGATGAGTGCTTCCTCCCCAGTGAAAATAAATCTCTCTCACGCGGCAGAAAACTCCCCAATTTTCCAGACGTTGATGAGGAGATATCACGCATCTGGGGGAAACCATACATTAGCCGTGTTTATAACTCTCTGATTACTCGGCCATCGTGGGAAGTGAGCAGCATGGCTATTTAGCTATGCCGAAGGTGGAGGAGGCACTTGCGACCTACCTCTGTCCATCAATGGCAGGTAATGTAGGGGGGCCAGCTTTGCCTTCCAAACCATGTAAGACCACCTTGCCATTGGTGGGCAAAGCCTATGCGGTAGTGGGTCTTGCTTTTGGGTCCCTGCATACAATGGCAGTGTTGCAGGCCTACCAAGCAGAGCTGCTGAGTGAGCTCGACACTAGGGAGGGAATTGGGTCTGAGGCAGTGCAGAGCTGTGCTGCTCCACAGATTTGTCTCTCTGGGCAACCAAGCAAATGGCCCATCATATCGGCCATTCAATAGGTAGCTTGGTTGCAGCGGAGAGGCACCTATGGCTCAACCTCTCAGGGATGGGGGATAAAAATAATGTCTCCTTGCTGCATGCCCCTGTTAAACCTTCCGGCCTCTTTCGAGGCATGGTTAATGCCATTGCTGACAGGTTTTGCTAAGCAAAACAGCAAACAGTGGCGTTCAGCCAGTTCCTTCCCTGTCGTGTCGAGTTTGCGGAGCCCGGGCCATGGCTAGTGCCAGGGAGGCACAGAAGGCAAGTGTGGTGACTTTCCCCCCCCCGCGGAGAGCCAGGGGAACTGGGTGGCCACAATCGCAGCCTATTAATAAGCCTGATCTGAGAATTATTATAAAAGCCAAGCAGGCAAGGAAGGAGTGGTCCTGATGGGCCACAGGGGGACGTATCAGGGAACATGAGGTTGTTAGGGCAGATAATTCGGAATGCTACTGTAGGGCCTCACTTAGCTAAGGCCATCCCAAGTTTTCAGTCTTCTCTGGTCAGCAAGCTGTCACAGGGTAATGAAAATCTGATGCTTTCCCTCCAACAGAATGTGGAAAAGTTAATGTCCCCAAAAGACCACCTCTCAGCATGGAAGCTGCTGCCAAACGTGTCTCCATGGGTTCTGTCTACCATAGAAAAGGGTTACTGGGTCCAGTTCAGAGCTCGACCCCCCCCCCCCCCCCCCTGGAGAGCCCGATGTTAGTGTAGGAAGTAAGATCCCTCTTGAACAAAGGGGCCATAGAACATGTACCCCTTTCCCTGAGGGAGGGAGGATTTTACAGCCATTATTTCCTGGTCCACAAAAAAGATGGGAGTATGCAGACAATTTTAGATCTGCATCATCTGAAACATTCATCTTCTTTGGACATACCCGTTCAAGATGCTGATGCCCAAACTTATCGTTCCACAGATTCAGTCTGAGGACTGGTTTGTGATGATAGATATAAAGATGCATATCTCCACATAGAAATATGAAGACAGGAACACAGGAAGTTCCTGAGGTTTGTGTTTGGAGGCATTGCATACCAATATCGGGTTCTTCCCTTCAGACTAGCTTTATCCCCTTGCACCTTCACAAAGTGCATGGATGCTGCTCTGGCTCCCTTGTGACTCCAGGGCATCCATGTACTAAACTACCTGGAGGACTGGTTAATTCTAGCATGATCCAGGGAATTGGCACTTCAACATCGAGATGTTGTTCCCGCTGTCATGAGGAGCTTTGGGCTCAGGTTGAACCTTGAGAAAAGTATGCTTTCTCCAGTGCAGAGTACAACTTTTCTAGGGGTTAAATGGGATGTTACTATGATGAGGGTGTTTCTATCCCCAACATGCGTAGGGTCAGTCTTATCAACATTGAGCAAGATAAAGCTGGGTCTGGGCATCCCATCCAGTCTCTACAAGAGACTCTTAGGCCTTATGGCAGCAGCAGCCAACGTCATACTGTTGGGTCTATTGCACATGAGACCGTTTCAATGGTGGCTGAAAAGTCGGGCGTTTCATCTGAGGATGAAACCTCTGAGACTAAACAGTGTCACGTGGCGATGCCTATGTGTCCTGAGAATTTGGAGGTGTCCCCAGTTTCTAGCCTCAGGTCTCACTCTCCTGGTGCATCTCCTTACCACAAGACAGTAATGACAGAAGCCTCCCTCATGTTCTGGGGTGTGGTCTTAGATGGCTGTCCACCTCGCGGTCTTTGGAGCGACCCTCATCTGGAGTGGCATATAAATTGCCTAGAGATCCGGGCCGTATTCCTAGCACTGAAGTTCTTTCTTCCACAATTAAGAGTTCACCATGTGTTAGTTGTGACAGACAACACAGCGGTGGACTCATATATCAACCACCCGGGAGGGTTTCGTTCACACCCCTTGTTCAGGCAGGTGAAACTTATTCTTCTCTAGGCAGAGGGAAGGTTCTTGTCGGTGAGTGCAATCTACATTCGTGGCAGCCGGAATGTGGGGAAAGACATCCTGTCGAGGCAGGTGCTGAGGCCCAGGGGTTGGAGGCTCCATCCACAAGTAGTGGAGTCCGTATGGCGGAGGTTTGGCCAAGCGGAAGTGGATGTGTTCGCCTCCAAGGAGACTACACGCTGCCCGCTGTGGTTTGCCCTCACTCCTCCTGCACCATTAGGGTTGGACTCTATGGTGCACATGTGGCCAAGGTCGCATCTATATGCTTTCCCCCAATTGCTCTGCTTCTACAAGTTCTAGTGAGAGTTTGCCAAGACCGTCTATGTCCTCTGCTAGTAGCACCTTATTGGCCAGCTCCAATACGGTTTTCTAAGATATTATCCCTGCTAGACAGCACTCCTTGGGAGATTTGCGGAGGGCTGATTGCCACATCACCTGATCATGGCAGGCCTAAAAATAGGCATGATGTCATACAAGTTTCAGTTTCCATTCTCCCGCGAGGGTGATTCCCATAGCTTTGGGGAAACAAACTATTTAAATTCTCACTATTATGTAGCATTTGCTCTGAGACTGATTAACTGTTGAATTGCATTCTAATGTCTTCTCATAATCCTTTCCAGCAGTCCATCTATACCTGGTACTGAGAGCAACACGACTCCATCTGGATCTTATACTGTAAGGTGAGTGTTATTTCTTAAATTCCTTTACTGAAGCTATTCAAAATCTGCAAGCTGATTCAGAAATCAGCCATCATGCTGTCCATCACATTCTTCTATTACCATGATGACTGCTGTGCCACAGCAAAAATGTATTACCTGCTAGGTTTTTAGTGGTATGGCCCTGAAGAAAGATAATGGGAATCAGCTTCTCTCATTTTGGATCTCATTACAACCTTCTGACAGGGGGACCTCTGGGGGAACAAAACATTCAAAAACCATAGAATTTTAAATTGTTGTGTAGTGAGTTGGCGAATTGAGAAACAACTTATAAAGGCAATTACTGTATATTTGTTTCAAACTTTATAGTGGTTTAACATAACAGTATATCACAAAATGAATGTCCAGTCAATGCTACTTCAATTCTGTGCACATACATATGATTTACCCAGTATTGGGGCGCATTTAATATATGAACAGTAAATATTCAACAATTGACTGATTGAACCTGTTCCAGCATGTCAGTGTCCCTGTACACAAGATTTTAATGAAAGAACTAGGGAAATTGGAGTTACAGTTCTAATGCTGTAAAATATAAAAAGACTGCACAGAGCACTGGTACATAGAGACCAACATTAATTTGTTTTCTTTTTCTCACTGTTTAGCTTTTACTTGTTGGCTGTGACCTCGCAGACTGTAGGGGGCACCACTGAGACCCTGTGTATCACAATCAACCCCTCTGAACCTGTTTCACTGGAAGTGAACCTGGAGTATAACCAAAAGAGCATCACTCTTCTGACGGAAATGTCTATAAAACAAGAATACTTCCGTTGCGTCCCATTCCAGGTAAGACCCCTCATAATAACATCATCATGACATCATCTTAAAGGTGCATTCTGTAATGTTTATATGTGTTTCTAGACTTCACAATTATTAAATTTGTAGGAAATCAACTGTTATTCCGTGGATACAGACCTCATTTGCTTTTTTGTTCAAGCTTTTATATTTTCCTGGTTGAGAAATTAGTTCCACCCTCAGTAACATTATTTGGAATATGTGAAAGACTTGACAATGCATTGTATAGGCAAAAGCTAGTTAAACAAATCAGGAAGATTCAGAGAGTGGTGTGAAATATCGGGTAGAAAAAATGCTATCTAAAGATTTTTGTAAGAAAGATGTTAAAAAAATGCAATACATGTTAGATGCAATATTCCTAACTGAGAAACCAGTCAAAATCCAGAGTAATTAATTTGTTGTATAGTGATTTGGTGAATTGAAGAAAAACAACAACAACAACAACAACAACAACAAATATAACAAAACAAAAAAACGCCAGAGCAAGAAGATGAGTACCACCTTCTTCTGGCTGTTTAATTCATGCATCCCTAATAAACTCTAAACCCCCAAACAATAAAGAGCTTTTTGTATAGTTGATGTGCTCAGTTATCTTAAAGCCCCTGGCAACATGGTGTAACATGTCTCAGCTGATTTACACCATGTTGCCAGGGGCTTTAAGATAACTGAGCTCATCAGCTATACAAAAAGCTCTTCACAACAACAATAATAATGCAATTATTGTTTTAGATGTAAAATAAGTAACTTATTTAATTCAATGAGATTAATAAAAACTTGTGAAATTATTATTATTATTATTATTATTATTATTATTATTATTAGTAGTAGTAGTAGTATTAATACTTAATCATGAACCACCATTGTGATTTTATTGTTTTGTTTCAAACAGGTTCCTGTTGTAACTGTGGAATTGGTGGCATCTATTAAGATTCGGATTAAAGGGCCAAGAACAATCCAGAACAAGGCAACAAAGATCCTTATCATACCTCCAACACGCCTGACCTTCATTGAGACAGATAAACCAATCTACAAACCAGGACAAACGGGTAACAATCTCTAAACAGTTTTCCATGCTTCCTGCTTCTGGTTGTGTTCAGTTCTTGCCCCCAGATTGACCAAACTGACCAGATCTCTGATCACTACTAGTACATGTTCCTTTTTTGTTTCATATGTTTGTCTTCTACTCAAGAAATACATACATGGAAACATGTGCAAAACTTGGAAAAACAAGCTGGAAAACAGAACCAAGGAATCATGGGAAAAAAAGGCTTGCACTTAACAAACTATAAGAGTACTATAAGAGTTCACCCTGAGACAAAAAAACAGACAGGTTTAAATAGATAAACTAATCAGAAGGTAACTGAAAACAGGTGAACACAATAACACACTAGAACAGTAAACTAATGACAAGACAGGAGTGGAGACATGACTAAAAACAAAATGCACAGTGATAAACTCAAAATGAAAGACACAGAAGGATGTTTGTGCTGGACTCATGCCAATAGGGAATTACATGACACAGCATCCCCCCCTAAAAGCGAGGCTCCTGAAGCACCTAAATATTTAAGGGCCTGGGCCCCTGACCAGAGCATTCATTAAATGCCAGCGTGCACCAGGTAGACATTGCACAGGATGAATGATGTCCTCAGCAGAGCAGGAAGATGGAGCGGCATCTGCGGCAGGGCTTGAGTGGGGAATAACGTCCTCTGTGGAGCAGGGAGATGGCAGTGGCAATGCTCTTGCAGGATTCTGGCAGAACAATGACAATGCCCTCACAAAAGTCAGGAGGCAGAACTATGATGCTCTCACAGACTAACAATATCTTCCTCAAAGCCAGGAGGTGGAGCAACAACTTCAGCCCTGAAGCCTGGAAGCAGAGCAGCAACATCATCCCTAAAGCCAGGAGGTGATGCAGTGACATCCCTGCTGAAGCCAGGAGATGGAAATGAGCAGATATTGGCAAAGGAGAGAGGTGTAGTGATAACATCCTGACCAGAGTCAGGAGGCAGAGCAGCAATGTCCTCACATCAGTCTGGAGGTGGAGCTTAGGTGTCTGTGCCAGAGTCAGGTGGCGGAGTGATGATGTTCTCACCAGTGTCAGGACGCAGAGTAACACAGAGTCAGAAGCTGGAAAAAGCATGACGTTTGAAACCAGGAGGGGGAGAGGATCAGACAGGGGGTGCAGTGCCATGCTCGGCAGAGTGAAGATGCAGAGCAATGACCCAGAAAAGCCTGGGATGGAGCATCATCCTAAGCCGAATATGATGCTCTAGCTATATATTTTTTATCCAGGCAGCTATATTTTAACGCTGTGTTAAACTAGTGTTTTAACCTGTGTACATCTGCCTTTAGATACCAGTTATGCTGTAAATTATTTAAGCATGTGTTAAACACAAATCAGATTTGAAATGTAACTGCATTATAGATATCATTTTTTCCCCCGCAGTGAAGTTCCGCATCGTTTCTCTGGACACCAATTTCCTCACCTACGATCAGACGGTTTGAAAACTTTTATCAGTTCTTCACCTAGAAACTACAGGAGCACTTTCTATGAAGACATCTATCTATCTATCTATCTATCTATCTATCTATCTATCTATCTATCTATCTGTCTGTCTGTCTGTCTGTCTGTCTGTATGTCTATCTATCTATCTATCTATCTATCTATCTATCTATCTCTATATATATATATATATATATATATATATATATATATATATATATATATATATATATATATATATAGTTTGGTAGAAAGCATTGTTTTGTAAGCATTATTAACACTGAACAATTATATTGTTAACAACTGTTTTATTGAGTTTTCATTTCAATATATTAAAGAAGAACAACAGTACAGAACAAAGAGAAACCAAACAAGCCAGGATCCTACCCACCAACCCATCGCATTCAGGGTAGACGGCAAGGATATATACATAAACACAAAATTGTAAAACAAATGGTAAACATACAGTTTCTAAGTTTGTAAATATTAGAGAAATGTCACCCTACCAAAAGCAGCATGCCATGTATCCAGTTTCTTAGATAGGGCCCCACGTACAGTATAAGAGAGTTCCATTGATATAATGTCCAGTAAGACATGGCCCACTTCCGTCTGGCCCGCATGTGAGGAGGATTCCAGAGATTAACTAACAGTTTTTTTCACTGTTATTTAGGCAACCAACAATAAACTCCTTTGTCAAGTGAATAATTCAAGATCCCAAAAATCATTCAGGAAGAAGAGGCGTGCAGACAAAACTAAATCCATGGCCATCAAATGCGACCTGTATCACCTATGACCTGTGAGAACTGTGTCCAAAAAGACAAGGACAATCCCAGAAGAAGGGCAGAAGGGCACTTAACAATTTTGAAGGAAACATTATTGTAAATTGCTCGGTATTTTCAACTATTCACGATTATTATGTAACTTAATAAATGTTGTTTTAGAAACATCTTCAAGTTCAAACTTATGACAGATCAAAGACGTCACTCTTTAATAAAATAATAATAATAAAAATAATATAAAAAACATATTAAATGAATAAATAACCATTAGATTCAACAAGCTCCCTGGGATAGGCTCCAGGTTCCCCGTGACCCTGAAAAGGATTAAGCGGTATAGAAGATGGATGGATGGATGGATGGATGGATATATTCAACAATAAGTTTGTATAATTTATGCCTTGAGGCATTATTAGAGTTTATAAAGTGCTTCCAGAGCATTGTTGCCAAATTCCAAGGAATTATAAGTGCATTATGATTTATGAATGCAGGATTCTTAGAGTGTAACCAATTACAATCACTGTATGTTAAATTTGATCATAAGAGCTCATTTTTTATTTTTTTCTTCTTTTTTCAGTTTCCAACAATAGAAGTGCAGGTACTGTGCCATGTGAAAGATTCAACACTCACCAACTCACATTTATGACATGCTTTGTGGTTAAATAAACATTTCAGCCAAAAAGTCTTTTATGTCATGTTACATGTTATAAACATGTTATTTGATCATTAATGATAATTTTTAATATCATGACCATATTTTAAGACAGTAATATAAGTTTTTTTTTATTTTATTTCAGGACCCGAACTCAAACCGCATTGGTCAGTGGCTGAGCGTCTCCACACGCAGTGGTCTTGTGGATCTGTCATATCCCATAAACTCTGAGGCCATAAAAGGAGTTTATGTCATCACAGTCTGGGATAAGAAAAACAAAAAGCTCTCACAAACCTTCCAAGTCAAGGACTACGGTCAGGCTCAGTTTATCTTTATTAATGTTCTAAGAATAGCAAAGATATCAAATCTATATTTTAGTGATAATATTATGATAAATATTGATAAAAAATACAAGTTAATTAGCACAATTATTTTCTTCATATCACTCTGAATGCAATGTTTCTAATATAAATATGAATTTTGAAAATGGATAATTTAGAATATTCATTTGCTCTAAGCATCTAAAGTTTTGTGTCAATCTAATTATTATTAAATCACTGATTCAAATTATTCTTAGAACATTTCCTCTGTGTTTTGCTGTTGTTTGTTGTCTAACCCTGAGTTTTAAACTATTTATATAAACCGTTAGTGTCTTAAGAACTGTTCCACAGGTGCATGTGCAATAATTGTTTAAACACCAGAAGAACGATGCCCCCCCCCCCCGCCCCTTTGTTAAGGGTCTCATTATTCCATTTTTGTTCCTCATATGTCTGAGAAACTTGTTCAATTTATGTCTGAGTTGTTGAATGTTTTATGTTAATACAAATATTTGCACATTTTAAGAAATAAGCTGGATATATATATATATATATATATATGTATAATGCAATAATAGAAGGATGTTCAATCATAGTGAAAATATCTTACATAAGAATGGCAGCTATATTGTAACACTGTTACACCATCTGTTACAGTTCTGCCCACATTTGAAGTTACAGTACTACTTCCTCCAATCATAACCATCCTGGACACAAACACCACGCTTAAAGTGTGTGCAAAGTGAGTGTTCACTACTTAATAATGTTCTGTTTCATCACTCCAGACTGGGATTTTTGTACATTTATAACACTTTGCATGCCTAATAAAATGTCTGTACTGTAAACAGGATATTTAACATTATTTAAAAAATTGATCAAAATTTTATGTTGGAAAAATGATTTTTGTATTACTTCACTTAAACAATTAAAATGAGTCATTTAAACCCCAAATCATGCCAGTATAACTATATACAATCAATATTCCAAAAATACATTGCAGATATACATATGGGAAGCCGGTGATTGGGACGGTGAAGGCCAAGGTCTGTCAAAACAGTTACAAAAACGGGCGTCCCCTGCACGGGGTCACAACACCACCAGACATCTGCAAGAATTATAGAATGAGGGTTGGTCATCTTTACTTTGTACCTTGAACATATGATAGAAAATAGTGAGCGCTTCCAAGAGTGTCTTCAAACAAATGCAAAACCATCGTACGGTCATACTAACATGACGGACTCGAACAGGACTAAAATCTCAGAGATACTCCTGTGCTAATTACATTACACACCTCCATATGTACAACTAATCCTGTCCCAAAATATCAACAAAGCAGTTATTTCTAACCAAAGCAACCCATTTTAAAAATAAACAATCAATACAAATTTTACTTACTTTCGTAAATAGGAATGATTGGTGCTCTTTTGTACAAAATTCTTATGTGATTGGGCCGAGTAGTATTTTTAAATTCATCTTTCTTGTTCGCTTTTTCACTAAATAACAGATTTTGTTTGCTTTAGACTGACAAGACGGGCTGTGGACTACAAAACATAAATCTGAGAGAATATGCATTAACTGATCCACGTTACGAAGCGTCACTCATAGTTCAGAGTGAAGTGGAAGAAGACGGCACTGGTAAGAGATTCTCGATATTGAGCCCTTCATATTAATGCTATCATTATTAATATTTATTACAAAGAAATGTTTTTTCTATTTTTCATTTTTTTCTTATTATCACTTTAAGTATCGGTTTGTAGGCTCATTGTAGGCAGCTTGCAGTGCCGTTTGTAGCTCCATCTCAAAAACAAAGCAGTGTTTTTCTTCTGTAAAATGTCTGAAGAGGGAATTATACTTTATGTACTATGTAGAAATGCTGTTACGGAGCCCAACAATGTGTTCTGAGGTGGCAAGTGTGTACTGATATATTCTCAAGTTTCTATTACTTGTTAGCCACATTTGCTTATTAGCTCCATTTTAACCATCACTGTAGTTTCAGGTTTGTGTTAAAGCTGTGTTTATCCTGTAGGTGTGATTCTGACTGGTTCAGCCAGTTCCACTATAACAACTAATATGGTCACAATTTCATTTGAGGATTCACCAACAGTGTTTAAGCCCGGAATTACATATGAAGGAAAGGTAATTACGTTGTTGTTGACCATTAATGTAAATTGTATTTAGAAACATATTGTATATAGGCTTATGCACTAAATAATTATAGACTTAATTATTAAATATAGGCTTATTCGTTAAATCTTGCTAACATCAAGTAAGCCATTTTTCTAAATAATTAAATCCAGTACATCAGGTTCTATTTATTATTATGGTAAATGCTCTGCACTTTATGTAAACTACTGTGTAAATAAAAGCAGTTTTTTGTGACAATTGAGTCGAGGCCATTTTCTTCTTTCTATTACAGCTTAATTGATTTGATGTTTTTGTTTCTGAGATTGTCCTCTGATATTCCTGTCCTTCTTCATTAGATTAAAGTGACTGGCCCAAAATCCAATCCTATGAGAAGAAAAGTAGTCTATCTGACTATAACTAAAACTAATAATTTGCAGTCAGTCAGGAAGCTGCTTACAAATAACAAAGGCATCGCAAAATTTTCCCTCAGCACTGAACCCTTGGGCCTAGTTTCTCTTAAGGTATGTGAATTCTTTACATTTTGATTTCCTTTTTTGCTCTCTTTTTAAAGTTAAACCCTCATGTTCTGTTCATGTTCTGTTCATAAGACAAGCATCTCAAGCTGCTTGCAGTTGAAGATCCCCTTCATTTATATATAGTCCCATAGCAGTTTTTTATTTACGGTGGATATAAAAAGTCTACATACCCTTGTGAAAATGGTGGGTTTTTGTGATGTAAAACAATGATAAGTCCTGTCCAACCAAGATAAATCCTGTCAGAATGTTTTCCACCCTCAATATGAAATTACAACGTATAAAAATTAAGTGAAAATCAATCAGCAACATTTTAGGGAAAACAATTCTATCTCATCACATTCAATCTCATGTTCAAAAATAACTATCATACAGCTGTCATTAATGAAATCTTTTGATTAACCATCATCAACAAGAAAATGGAGAAATTTGGATACCACAATGACATGTGGTATCCCAAGAACCAAGAACGGGACATCCCTCCAAAAAAGACAAGAAAAAAGCTTACCAGGGAGGCTGCCAAGAGACCTACGGCAACATTAAAGGAGCTGCAGGAATATACGACAAGTACTGATTACTCTCTTCATGTGACAACAATCTCTCATATTCTTCACATGTCTGGGCTATGAGGTGGGGCGGCTGTTATGGCCTGTTGAGACCTATTAAAAAAGGTATAATAATTCTATAATTCCAATCAGAATGTTTTGCTAAAAAAAAAAAAAAAACTCCAAAAGAACACCCACCGTGAAGGATGGTGGTGGCAGCATCATGCTTTAGGGCTGCTTTTCTTCTGCTAGAACTTGGGCTCTTTTCAAGATGGAGGGAATCATGAATAGCTGCAAATACCAGAGGATTTTAGTGCAAAACATTTAGGTGTCTGCTAGTAAGCTGAAGATGAAAAGGAATTTCACATTTCAGTATGACAATGACCCAAAGCACACATCTGAACCAAAAAAGGAATCGCTTAACCGAAATAAGAAGGAGATCAATGTTTTTGAATGGCCCAGCCAGAGCCCAGACCTGAACCCGACTAAAAGTCTGTGGAGTGACCTGAAGGAGGATGTGCACAGGAGACTCTAGAATGTTTCTGGAAGAAAGAGTGAGAAAATATTGCCAAGCCAAGGTGTGCCAAGCTGATAGACTCCTACCCAAAAAACCTGAGTGGTGTAATAAAATCAAAAGATTTTTTCAAAATGCTTCAACTAAGTATTGCTTCAGGGGTGTGCACACTTCTGCAATTATGTTATTATATATGTTACAATATATGTTATATATCTCTGAAATGTGTAAGTTTGGTTTTCAGTGGCATTGAAAGGTTGTAATTTATTCAGTAAAGTTGGAAATGTTCTGATATGATGTATCTTTGCTTAAGTTCTTACATTAAAATAATGCTGTTTTAAAATAATGTGTAGAATTTTTATATCCACTGTATTGTTTTTCAAGTAATCTGGTCTAAAATACTTTGCTGGGGCAGTCAGCTGACAACCCTCATTATAGCAGCTATAAAGAGTCATTCCCTTACTTTCTGTTGAAGTTTATAGGGGGGGAAAATTGTCTTTTACAAAATTGGGAATTCTGCAGCAGTGTGGTATTATTTATATATATATATATATATATATATATATATATATATATATATATATATATATATATATATATATATATATATATATATATATATATATATATAGTTATGTCATGCCATCTATATATAATGGGTGCTATATATAATTTTTTCTGTTTTTCTTTATTATTTCTTTTACAAAGGCCGAGTATGAAATGACTAACAGACCAGTTGTTAGCAGAAATAATCAGCGCACACCATACTACCCCACAGCCTACCTCAGTCTTCAGCCTTTCTACTCCAAGAGCCGGAGTTTTATTAAATTGAGGAGCTGCTTGATGCCTTTCAGCTGCAAGAAAAATGCCGTCATCAGGGCTCAGTACATGATACACCGGAGCGCAATCAGACCACGCAAAAACACCTTAACCTTCTACTACATGGTGTGTTTGGCTTTTACTATAACATTATAACATGGGATTATAATCAAGAAACATTGCAGCATGGAAAGCACTTTTACTGTATGAATTTAAGTGATGTTTACATGAGTATAACTGAAAATGATTATTTACCCATGCCTTGTATGCTCTCATTCTTTCATTTAGAAGTACTTGTTATAAGTTTTACCCATGAATATAATTAAATACATTACAATTTATGCATCTTTATTTTACTGTGTCTAGGTGATGAATCGAGGGCGTTTGGTTTACCAAGGACGTATCATAGAAGCCATCCGACCTGGAACAGGTTCATTAACATCTCATCCATCAACTCCAAGCACCACAAAACTTATAGAAGCAATGTAGAAAAGTGCTGAAAAAATTTATAGCTGACATTCTTATTGGGGTCTGTTTTGAAGTTTTTTTGTTTTTTAATACTTGTTGCCTCACATGAACCCCTAAATGGTGGATGCACTTATATTCTTTATATTTTTCTGTTTTGTAGCCGTGCACAAGGGGAAACTGGTGGTGACTCTTCAGAACTTGATAAAATTGTCCCCGGTTGCTCAGGTGGTCTTGTACACAATCCTTTTCAGTGGTGAGGTCGTGGCAGACAGCATGAACTACCCTGTTCATCTGTGTTTGGCTAACAAGGTCAGAAATTAAACCTCAGAGCTATATATATATATATATATATATATATATATATATATATATATATATATAAATATATATATATATATATATATATATATATATATATATATTGTGTATATATATATATATATATATATATATATATATATATATATATATATATATATATATATATATATATATATATATGTTATATATATATATATGAGTGTATATATGTGAGTGTATATATAGTGGTAAACCGACAAGATGGAGCGATTTTGGGCTGAGCCTAGCCAGGTTATACGGTGGGCCAGCTACCAGGCGCAAACCTGCAATCTTACTCCAGGGCCCACAGTAACTGTAATCTGGTCAGGGTACATTTAGTCTCTTTTGTAAATTTCTCTTTACCTCTTTTCACTAAGGGTGGCCCTACTGGGAGATATGAGCTCCTGTTGATTTAAGCCTAAGGTTCACTGATGTACACAAGCCTGATCACCATGACATGTCCTCCATCCAAAAAGGGGGTCCATGTAGTAATAACCAAACAAAGATTAATTCAACCAAAAAGCAAACATTTTATTGGGTGTATACCAATTCACCCCCCCCCCCCCCCTTTTAATTGATTAAAGTCTAAAATTTTTTACATTTGTCCTGATGATCCCTACAGATACCCTGTTCTGAATGATAAGTAAAATGGTGGAATTGATAAATGAACACTTCTTGGCCTAACCTTCATGGTTTTATTTATTTATTTATTTAAATTAAATTTTGTTGTGGTCTTTCAGGTGTTTCTACATTTTTCACATCCTACGGAGCTTCCTGGTGATCAGGCGTCACTGAAGCTGAGAGCCGCTCCAGGTTCGCTGTGTTCAGTGAAGGCAATAGATCAGAGTCTTCTGCTGCTGCAACCAGAGAAGGAGCTCAACATCCAATCGGTGCGTTCTAACTGACAAAATGTCCTTGAGTTCAGTCATACAGCTCATTGTGAATGTGTAGTAAGGGGTCCTTCAATATCCTGTATTTGTGAATGGGTCCTAAGCTAAAGCTGGAAGATACGTGTTTATTGCTAACAATATCAGAAAGAAACAGATGCTGGAAAATTAAGGACACAGACTAAAAAAAACAGTCATGAGTTTAGAATTCTGTATTGCAGTCAAAACCTCAACCAACCTGTCCATCTTTTACGTTGTGTGTTTGTTTTTTTGCTTACAAATATCGAAATATAATACCACATACCTGTAGCTTAAAGTGTTAACCACAACCAAAGTATAACGTTTGCATTTAAATGACTTTGTTAAAAACATGATAATATATAGGGTCCTGTTGGTGATTTTAACAGGTATTGGTAATGGACTGCTGATACCGCCTTTTATCATTTTATAATGTTAGGGATCTAACCGATCACAATACCAGTCCTTATGAGGAATGAGGTCACACCTCTTTATTCCAGGTGTTCAACATGCTGCCTGTACAGACGTTAGCAGGATATCCATACAATGTCAATGAAGAGGATTCGAACACGTGCAGTCAGATCCTACCCATCAAGAATACCAAATTTGGAGCGTCAAAATTGATTGCTCCTTTTCCAGACTTTGGAAAGGTGGATGTGTACAACACCTTTAAAGTAAGACATGATTCTTTCTTAAAGTACACTCAGGCTTGTTCTAATACATTATCGTTTCTATAGTAACAGCTAGTGTTGGGTCCGAGTCCACCTTTGCCGAGTCTGAGTCGAGACCAAGTCCTTAACCAAGACCGAGTCCAAAAGGGGCAGAGTTGGACTTAAGTCTGAGTACAAAGCTTTGTTTTGTATCAGTAACATGACAAGTTGTGTTCTTGTCTCATTAATTTCAAGAGAGACAAAAAAAAAATGGCTGAGGAGGGAAGGATGGTTTATAGTGTAAATAATATAATGTACATATAATGTAAGTGAGAACAGGAACTAAACTGTTTCACAGAAGTTACACAACATTAATTGTAACTGTTAATGGATAAAAAGTATGAGGTGCCATCTTTAATTAATTAAAAATTGTAATCGTGAGAAAAGAGAAATAACACAACTGGAAATGTGATGTTATAGGAAAATATTCAACTTCAGAGGCGTAAAAAAATCTAAAACTACTGCTTCATCACCACGTCGTATTTTATGCTAACAGTATGACATGATGTGTTTATTCCTTACTTATTTAGCATCCACAGTGTTTTTGTTGTGGACAATTCCAAATATCATTTATACCTTTGGGTGTACATTCAAGAGAAGGCTTGCCTCATTAGGTAATACTCGTGTGCAATATTCTAGTATACCGGCAAACCTATACGTGTAGTAATTTATACAACACACTATTGTGATAATAATGGAAACTGGGTTTTAAGAAATGGGCTTTTTTATATGTGCAAAAATGATTTTGTGTTCCATTTTTTTTGACTCAGGGTATTGGAATTAAAGTCCTCACCAATGCAATCATAAAGAAACCTTCAGATTGTATTAACATTTTGCGGCCTGGTAAGTGGTTTTCCCCAGTCACATTTTCTTTTTGACTTGATACATGTTTGTTAAAGTCAGTTCCATAAATATTTATATATTGACAAAGCTATTGGTATTTCTGCTGTATACCACAGTACAAAAGAGTTGAAACGAAATAATAACAATGAGCTCAAAGTGCAGAATTTCAGCTTTAAATTTAACGTTTTTAATTGGAGCCTTTTATTTATTTATTTATTTTTAGTTTTTTTAAAGGGATCAAAAGTAATTTGACAAAGAAACATAATCATAAATTTAGCTGCCTGAAAAAACGGAACCCACAGATATCACCAGGCTCTGAGTTTCTTCCTTGGTGATGCGCTGCCAGGCCTTTACTGAGCTGCATGTTCTTCTGATGTTTTGTCCTGGGTTTTACCTTCAGCAAGTGAAATGCAGCTCAATCGGATTCAGGTCAGGTGATTGACTTGGCCATTGCAGAAAAATTCCACTTCATTTCCTTATAAAAGTGGGATTCTTTTTGAAGTCTGCTCCGGATTATTGTCCATCTTTAGTGTGAGGCACTGTCCAATGAGTTTTGAAGCATTTGGCTGAAAGTGAGCAAGGAGCCCTATACACTTCAGAATTCACGCTGCTGTTTTATTCAGCAGTCATATAATCAATAAATGCATTGGAAACTGCTCCACTGGCAGCCATACAAGCCCATGCCACCAGGTGAGGTGGTATGCTTCGGATCATGAGCAGTTTCTTCTTTTCTTTATACTCTGCTCTTCTCTTTCCATCATTCTTCTACAAGTTGATCATTGTCGCATCTCCATGAACTCACTCTGGTGAAGTCTTCTCTTGAGTGTTGACTTTGACACAGATACAGTACACTTACCTCCTGGAGGGTGTTCTTGTTCTGGTCAACCATTTGTTAAGAGATTTTTCTTCACCAGGGAAATAATTCTTCTGTTATCCACCATAGTTTTTTACCACGGTCTTCTGCGCCTTTTGGTGTTCCTGAGCTCACCAGTGCCATTCATTCTTTTAAAGAATGTCCCAAGTAGTTGATTTGTCCACATCTAATAGTCTGATGGGTTTGTTTAGATTTTTCATCCTAAATATAACTTGCTTCAATATTAGTGAAAGCTCTTTGGATTTCATATTGAGAGTTAACAGAAATAGATTCCAAACGCAAATGCCATGCTTGAAATCAGCTCTAGCTAGATCTTTCATCCTGCTTACTTCAAAGTGAAATAATGAGGGAGGTAAATACCCTCAAAATGAGACATTCAAAATGAGACAATTTCAACTCCGATATACTGTGTTAGACAGATCAATAATACCAACTTTGTCAGTGTCCAAATATTTATGGACCTGATTGTATATCCAAATTTATGCCAGATGGAGCACCTGGAGCCAAGAATGTACAGGCGAAAGAATCCGCTTCAGTTGTCTTGAGTTCAAACCCTCCAGTCATTACAATCCGCAAATATTTCCCAGAGACATGGATTTGGGATCTCTTTTCAGTCAGGTGTGCATACTGTTTAAGTGCTTTTTTTTTTTTTTTTTTTTAAAAGGTTTTATTTATTTGTTTTTTTATTTTAAATTGTTTTTTTTTCAGTCTGTGTTACTGAGTTTGCTGTGTTATTTCCTCTGCAGTCAGTCTGGAGCGATACACATTAATAGAACGGTTCCGGACTCCATCACTACATGGCAGGCTGGCGCATTTTGTACATCACCTGTTGGGTTCGGAATCGCTCAGAAAACCCAGCTCACTGCCTTCCAGCCTTTCTTTGTGAGCCTCACTCTGCCGAGCTCCGTCATCCGAGGAGAAGTGTTCACGCTCAAAGCCACTGTCTTCAACTACCTTCAAAGCTGTATAGTGGTGAGCTGACACGTTTGGTCTAATTATATTACCTCGAATCCAATATTAATTTTCTCACATACAGTATGTGTACTGTGACATCACAACATTAAGAGAACATGACATTCAGATGGGTTTAAATTTCTTCCCAAAAACACACGTTGGCCAATTTACTAACTTTGTCACTAGATTTTTTAATTTTTATTTTAATATAAGAGCCTAGCAACAACCAATTACAGAACACCACTGTTTCCAGTGACCAATCACTGATCAACATACAGTAGTTATTCTGACAAACACACTTGTTTTCAGAACATCATTCTTCATGCAACACATTTTACTACACAAATGATATTGATGCCTTCATGAATATGCTAATTAGTCTATGACGTCATCTGGTGGAGTCCTTGAATGAGGATCAACTGGTTTAGTTTTCACATATCTGATGGAATGAAAACTCTGTGTGTTAAAGGTGAAGGTGACTCTGGCCAGCTCAAAACAGTTCTCTGTGAAAAAGTGTAACGGCTGCCTCTACACAAAATGTCTGTGCGCTGATGATAGCTGGACCTTCTCTTGGACCATCACACCACTGGTTCTGGGTACGTCAGAAAAACCTTTAAAACTTAAAGCTCACTGTAAATGCTGGAATGGAAATTTGATCTTCTCACATGACCAAAGTTTAAATAGTTCAAATAGCTCGTGTTTATTCCAAAAACTATCTCCTCTATGTTAATACTTTTTTTTTATTTAAAAAAGCCAAGTGAAATAACAGATATTTTAGATTTGAGTAAGAGGAACTTCTGGTTAATGTTTGACAGAGTCCCTTAAAATATACATAACGTGTGTGTATGTGGATTAAAGTGCATTATTTTCATATGTCTTTATAAATAAACTATCATGGCAAAAACAAATGAGGCACAATATAATTATGAATTATAATATAATAAATATTAATAAATATGATTATAATATATTGAGCACAGGCATATTAATGGGGAATAAATAACCATGGTTTCTTTCTTAAACCCATTTACGATTAGTTGTGACTTTTGCATCATTGTTCAAGGCACTTTCATTTATTTTCTGTAGGTTTTGAACAGCAGAGAGTAACAGCAGGTTTGTTAGTGAGACTAAACAGTATTGTGTGTGTGTGTGTGTGTGTGTGTGTGTGTGTGTGTTTGTGTGCGGGTGTGTGTGTGTGTGTGTGTGTGTGTGTGTGTGTGTGTTATAGGGGAGGTGAGCATCAAGGTGACAGCGGAAGCGGTGCCATCATCGATGTGTGGGAAGAGAAGAGTTATTGTACCGCAGAAAGGACGCATCGATTCCATCATTAAAAAACTGCCCGTGCTGGTGATTACATTATTACTTCTAATAATAAAAATTTTGGATGAATTGGACCAGTGATGGACCACTGACAGAAGACATTAGATTCAAGTTGACATTATTTAAAGATTGAACTATTTTGAAGGTGTTACAGATTGGAATACATCCAGAGACTAATAACAATAAGAACTCAATAAATAATAATAAACTTGGATAATGGTGGATTGGTATTTCCACAACTGCAACAACCAAAAAGAAAAAGAGTCACAGTTAAAAGCAGGCATGGTGGCTTGGTGGTTAACACATTTTCCTTGCATCTCTAGGGTTGTGGGCTCAAATTCTGCCTCTGCCCTATGTGAGTGGAGTTTTCATATTCTCCCTGTGCTTCAGGTGCTTCAGGGGTTTCCTCCAAGTACATTTACTCCATTCCAAAGACATGCAGTGTAGGCTGATTGGCATCTAAATTGTCCATAGTATGTGAATGTGTTTGCCAATGGGGCCCTGTGATGGGTTGGCACCCCATGGTGTCCCCTGCCTTGTTTCCTGAAAATGGATGGATGGATGGATGGATGTTTAAAATGGTGGTCTAGATTATATTGAAAACCCTGTGCCAGACACTTTTATTCACAAACATCTTGCACCTCAGAGGTATGAGCTTCACATGAGTGATTTTAATAATTGGAAAATTACTTAAGTAGCTGCAAAACCCAGCTCTGAATATGAGGAACATTTCCAGTGTTATTGATGC
The DNA here is from genome assembly GCF_001660625.3 of Ictalurus punctatus. Taxonomy (NCBI): domain Eukaryota; kingdom Metazoa; phylum Chordata; class Actinopteri; order Siluriformes; family Ictaluridae; genus Ictalurus; species Ictalurus punctatus. Next base: position 1,469,400 of record NC_030420.2, read on the forward strand.
TTTGAATGTACGTTGCAGCCCTGTTATCGATGCTGTAATTGTGATTATGATTGTATTTTTATTCTGCTGCCATTTTCAGGCTGAAGGAACCAAACAGTTTAAAAGCTACAATGAGCTTCTCTGCCCATCAGGTGAGACACACACCTTATTCTTTCACCTTGTTTATACTGTACATTACAGTGAAGAAAGTGCTTTGTACAAAAAGCCCATTTAAATCTTAACTGTTGATTATCAATCAGTTCTGTTGGATTTGGGCTGGAACTAAATTTTAGAGGAAGGTAGATCTCCTGGAACAGGTTTCATGGACTTTGCCAGAGCATGGATGTCTAATTCCAGTCTTGGAGTGTCAGTCCTGTAGAGTCTGTACCACATTTAATTCCATGGTTCTCTATCTCTGTTAAAAGATGTGGTTGAGAAGAGGGTCTCACTAACCCTGCCTAAGAAAGTCGTGGATGGTTCGGCCAAGGGCTCAGTCTCTGTGCTGGGTGAGTCATAGACCTGCTTCGATTTCATCCGTTTACATCATTTTGATAAATAAACTGCATCAGAATTAGTTTATAAATAGGACAAATAATGTGTGAAGATATTTTAATAGCTTGATGGTTTAATTTAACCTTAAAAATGTAACTTTTGACAATTTTTGTTCATGTCCTTGATTGAATTGAGCACAATGTTTCAATCAAATTTCAATCATTAAATTTCCCATCAAAATGCTGGAATGGGATTTTATTTTACTTTGAACACTTACCTTTGAAACTGAAATCTTCAGTAATGCGACCTTTAAGAGTTCCTCCAGAGAGAAAAACCATAGAATCTTTTTTCTAAGAGAGCGTGGCATGCACAATATTATCATGGCATGTTTATTAGGCAAATGCACAGAGACCCCAAGTACAAAGCTTTTGTAACACTCACTTCAATCAATTTGGTAACAATTCAATCAAAACTCAATAAGTATGAAAGAAAAATGATAACGCTATGCTAATGTCATCTCTGACATTAGGAGATCTGATGGGCAGAGCTCTACAGAACCTGGCGAGTCTCCTGGAGATGCCGTACGGCTGTGGAGAGCAGAACATGCTGCGCTTCGCCCCTAACATCTTCATCCTGCAGTACCTGGAGAGCACCAAGCAGCTCACGCCCCAAATCAGGAGCACAGCCCTGACCTACCTCGTGAGCGGTGAGGACATGATATAACTTAGAATTGAGGCTTACAGCAAGTGCTTAGAATTAAGGAAAGGCAATTTATAATTGTACAGTTGAGTGCAAAATCCTCAGCTGTTTAACAGTGAACAAATAATAGCTATTAATAAGAAATAAAGTTACACAACTTTTGGTTTGTCTCATCTTCGGTACAGGATATCAGAGAGAACTGAACTACAAACACAATGATGGATCTTACAGTGCTTTTGGGATGAGCGATCCATCAGGCAACACATGGTGAGTCCTGCATGTGTTTGTGTGTGTGTATAGGTATATATGAATTTTCAAAGGGATACAGTTTTCTATTTACTAAAGAACACATTGTACATTTTGTTCAATTATTATGTTTAATTTTGTGGAACATCCAAGAGACAAGCTAGTTCCTGTTCCATCCCCCTCAAATCAGTAGTCAGTCGGAGATAGTTGTGAAAATCTTAAAACCAAAGATGTAGTCAACTGATCATGCAGACAGGGTTAAGAGAAAGAAAAAAAAACATATTCAAATATGAAAAAAACTAAAAAGTCCAAGCCAGAAGGCCAAATGAAATCAACAGAATGTAACAAAGAGCTGCACGCAACTGTACTCTTAAATACACCGAGTAATGATTCTACAGGTGTGTTAGAATTCAGGTGAGCGGGACAGTCATCTGGACTGGACTGGATTGGGAATTGGAGCTGTGAAGCTGGATGTAACACCCTGTCAGAGCTGCTGTTCTAGAATATTAATCAACCAATCAGAATCCAGAATTTAACATTAATGTGGTATAATTAATATACACCACATTTAATGTTTGCATCATTTAATTATGATTTACAGTGACTGGTTAAATAAATTATATACTCATGTTAATAAACCAGAGAGTATTATTATTATTATTATTAGTGATCTATGACTGTAATTAAATGTCCAATGTGAACTAATCATGGTTAATTGATGCAATTCAGTTAATTCCTACAATTATTTGACATCCACTAACCTGATGCCAGCTTATTTTTTCAGTCATGAACAAACTAAAAATGACTAATCCATTAGCAGTTGCTCATTGTTTAATATAGAAGCCTAACAGAACAATTTTTACCTTCCAAATAACGATTCTGATTCCGAACCGTTGTTTTGGATTTCTCAGGCTGACGGCGTTCGTGATGAAGTCTTTCGGAAATGCGAAACGATACATCTTCATAGATCAGGCGTTTGTGGACCAGGCGAAGACCTGGCTCGGTAAACGGCAGCAGCGTAACGGATGCTTTGCCTCAGTGGGACAACTCATCCACACTGACATGAAGGTCAGACGAAAATAATTAACAACAGGTGGTGTGATTGCTACAACATTATTGTTGATTATTGTCTTATACCATCCTGGAGTGTTTTTTTCTTCTTATAACCCTGCAATATGGCAACAATTATGTTGCTTTATGTATTTCTTTTAATCTGTTTACAGTTACATTTAATTTTTTGTTACACAAGTTATAGCTTGTCACCATATCAATGATTACATATTTTGACCAATCAGAATCCAGAATTCAACAGCACTGGGGTATAATATTATTTCTCTCTCTCTCTCTCTCTCTCTCTCTCTCTCTCTCTCTCTCTGTCTCTCTCTCGTTCTCTCTGTTTCTCAGGGAGGAGTGACTGATGAGGTGACCCTCTCTGCGTACATCACAGCTGCAATGCTGGAACTCAAATATACTGTTAAAGTGAGTAAACTGTTTCACTGATGAAATTTCCATATACAGTCAATGAACGTTAACAAAACAATGATAAACATAAACTGCAGGAAATATGAACGCAAAAAGTGATTGATTTCAAATAAATCTAAAAAAATATTTTACAATAATGACAATACTTTAGCAAGCTTGCAATGGCTATAATTGATCAGGGAAAGTCTAAAACCACTTTGCAGATGTGGTGTGCAAATGAAGATTCAACACCCTATTTGAGAATTCATATTGCAATCAATACAAACTGAAATGAAAAGCATTTGTGTTGCATGCAAATTAGGAAGTTTGAAAACCTGGCTCATAGTAAGGCATCACAGTATATACAATTGTTAATCTTTGTATGGCAGGATCCTGTGGTGAAAAACAGTCTTATTTGCCTGAGGAATTCACACACTAAGGACATCTCAACCTACGCCAAGGCTCTCCTCTTCTACACCTTCACTCTAGCTGGGGATCAGGGGATGAGGAACAAACTCATCTCAAAGCTGAATGCAAAGGCCATAGTCTCAGGTTTGATGCTGTCAGAGATATCTCTCAGAGAAAACTGAAACAACATTCTCCCACAGAGAACTCTAAAGAACACACTAACCTCAGATTTAGTGAGTCAGTATGTGATTTTGATTGATATATGTTGAAACAATTTATGTTGACCAAGGAGCTGTAAAAACCCATTAACAGCTATTAATACAGGAACCTTTTCAGAGGCTAAAAATGAGCTAATTAAAAAAAAAAGAAAATAAAACACGAGTCTCCATTTTAAGTAATTTTGTTTTGGTATAATGGTAGTTGGTCAGCACCAACTACCATTACACCAAAACAAAATTACTAGTTTGTTAAAAATTGCTAGTGTCTGTTTGTTGTATAGTGGACATACAGTAATTGGTGTTTGCTGGCCAATGTTTTTTTTTTTTTTTTAAAGATTGCTGTTATTTGTCAGAGAATGTCAGTGTTGATGGGGTTGCTTGACATTTGTTGGTGAATAGTTTGTGGTAAAGACTGTTGTAGTGTGATGAAAAATAATAGAGAATATGGGTGGTGCTTCTTTGTTGGAGATTGAAGTCTGTTAGTGTTGGGAGATTCTTCATGGATTGTTGGTATTTGAGAACTATTTGGTTGTTTTCGGTGTATAAATGGAAAACACTGCACAGTGCTCACTGGTTTTGGATGGGTAATTTTTGTGTGTGTGGTAGTAAAAAGAAATCCTGTGTTGGATTTTAATTGAGAATATTGGTCTTGTTTGCTGATTTGTAGTTTGTCAATGAAAATGATTTTGAATTGTGTTGGTGAATGTGTGTAATTGTTGGAGAATAATGATGTATGAAGTGAGTTTTTGTGAGGGAAATGTGAGTCAATGACTCAAGTTTGTGTCTAATATCTCCCCCAGGGGGCAAGAGGCACTGGAGCAGAGTGAATGATGGGTCTGTGACGGACTCTTTGGAAGTGGAGATGACATCGTATGTGCTTCTGGCTCTGATGTCTGGACCACAACTGTCCGGGTTCGGTCTGGGTTACAGCAGCAGCATTGTCCTATGGCTTTCGCAGCAGCAGAATGCCTTCGGGGGCTTCGCTTCTACACAGGTACAAATCGTTATCGTATCAATCTGCACTTTTTAAAAGAATGCTCGCCTTTCCAAATTTTAACTTTATACATTTACTCAAAAACAAGATATACCTGTTACACCCTACAGGCTACACGGGTTTTTGAGATTGGGGCAGGGGGCGCAGTGAGCTTGGGGGTGGTTGGGGTTGGGTGAAATGGGGTTTTCAATTTGGGTTGAGATGGGCATAGGGTTGCAGTGGTGGTGGAGTTACCTCCCTGAAATGAGTTTTTGCAGGGTGTGATGTCTGAGATGGTAACCAAGCTTCAGGAGGAGTAATTTAAAACACTGATATAAATGTAACATATACATTTCTTTAAACGAAAGCTACACAGATTTAATTGGGAAAATTTAGACAGAGATATTAAAGACGTGCTGCATTTGCCACTGTCAGCCATGTTGGATTATGGAGGAGCAACACTTATGGAGGAATAAAAATCAATATAATGGTGTTTGTATAATACTGTAGTGATTAAAGGGGTGATTGTGTGTGTGTGTGTGTGTGTGTGTGTGTGTGTGTGTGTGTGTGTGTGTGTGTGTGTGTAAGGTTGAATATGTTCCTTAAAACAGCCTAAAACGAATGGTATACAATTCTGGACACTATACATTAAAGGGTTAAATGTGTTCTCTGTATACTCTTATCCATCATACAGGACACTGTCGTGGCTCTCCAGGCTCTGGCGAAATACAGTATCATCACCTACCGTCCAGCAGGAACTGTTACTGTTACTATAACATCACCATCAGGGGTGATTAACAAGTTTACCATCAATCAGAGTAACAGGCTGCTGTATCAGGAGAGTCAGCTGCAGCGGGTTCCTGGAGATTACAAAATCAAAGCAAAAGGGAAAGGTTGTGTGTATGTGCAGGTCTGTACATCACCATTCCTCACTTTGCTTACTCACCTCGGTTCCTTTATTAATTAAGCAGGTTCTCAGAGGGTCAGTTTGGGTAGATGGGTTGTGCTAATAGCATGTTTTTTCCTTTCTAGTTCAATTTGCACTACAACATCCCTCCTCCTCCTGACCGCTCTTCATTCATCATCTCGGCCTCAGCGTCTGGAAACTGCAGGGTCCCAAAACCAATTCTGAAAGTGACCATTACTGTCAAGTGAGCTCTACTGCAACTCCATAATCTACAAGAATCATCTCTGTTAATACATACAATGCAACAGATTTAGTTATCGTGCATAATGTCTATTAAAGTTATTTAATCAAAGCCAGAATAGAATTGAACGGAAGAGTTCACATGCTTTTAGGAAAAAGCATAGAAGACATATTTAAATAATAAGCACAATGTGATGATAATGTTAGATTAGTTCTAGTATTTACTTTTAATAACGTGTTACTCAGTTACTTCAGAACAAATGAGTAGAATGTGAGTGATTAATGATCTTTTAATTTCAGGTATAACGGTCGACGCTTGAGGACCAACATGGTGGTCATCGAAGTCAAGCCTCTTTCTGGATTCAGTGTGGACGAGACGTCTGTGCAGCTTGTGAACAGCAATTCAAATGTAACGTAAACCTTTAACTGGAAGTGTAATGCATGAACAGTGATCTAAATACTTATAATACACTTACTTATTCAGAACAGTGTGTTTTAGGCATGCGTTGTTGATGGTGAAACTGAACCAAATGCTGTTCCAAACATCAACTCATTGGCCAGAGCCATATCACCGTCCAGCTTTTACCTGGTTTCCCACTGAAGCTAAGCAGGTTTGAGCCTGCTGGGAGACCTTCTGGGGAAAACTAAGGTTGCTATTGAAAGTGGTATTAGGGAGTCCGAGCAGCGAGTCCCAGCAGGGGGTTCTGACAATGTGACCTGTGTAGGTCCTAATACCCCAGTATACTGTAAAAACAACACCATCTCATCTTTCAGATGAAACCTTAAGTCGAGGTCTGGACTCTCTGTAGTCAATAAAAATCCCTGGACACTTCTAATAAAGAATAAGGGTATGACCTTGGTGTCCTGGTCTACTATACATCATTGTCCTGTCCACTAATAGCTGGTCTGTGGTGGGCATTCTGGTACACTATGACTTCCACTGGATGCTGCACACTGGTGATTGAGGAGATTTCCCTCATACAATGTAAAGCGCTTTGAGTGCTTAGAAAAGCTCTAAGGAATTATTATTATTATTATTATTATTATTATTATTATTATTATTATTATTATTATTATTATTAGTGTTGTTGTTGTTGTTGTTGTTGTTATCATATTGATGGATCAGTTTTTATTCTGATTATCTTTATTCCAGTCAAATGATGGAGCTGTGAGACGTGTGGATAAAATTCAGGGCAAAGCAATCATCTACCTGCAAGGAGTAAGAACAAACAAACAAACACACACAAACACAAACACACACACACACACACACCCATAAATGATAATAATAAAAAATTGACTCTAGATATTTAGGTTATTGCTATTTTGACATTAATTAGGTTAAAGTGTTGCTCTCTTGAAACAAGGTTGCTAGCTTCCTAAAAATGTTCTAGTTTTGAACTAGTATTGATAGGGAAACACCTGTGAAACCTCTGTTGTATGGGTTCTACATAGAATTGCTACATTCTCAAGGAAGGCTAAGGTCTGGGGTGAATGAAAGAATGACAAAGAAAGATTATTGAATGCTTGGTCAACTGAGGGCTTCCATGATTAAGTCTGTCAGGGGCGTGACAATGGAGCAGAACCACAGATAAAAGATAAAACTACAGGAACCTCTGTAGCTCCTTAACTGTGGTGGGGATTGGGCAGTGACGATGGTGACCTTGCCCTGGTTCATGAGAACTACCTCTTCACTGATGACATTGAAAGAGATTGTGGTAAAGTGAAACTGAAATGTCTCCCCTTTGCTGAGGAGCTGGCTTTCAAGAATCTTTCTGACATGTGTTATGTGAACTTCTTTGGATGAGAATTAAACTAGAATATTGTCAATGTAGACAATGAAGTACTTGTCAAGCTTGTCCTGGAGGATGTCATTAGTGAGGTACTGGAACACTGCTGGAGCCTGTATGGCATAACACAGTACTTGAAGTGGCCAGAGGTGGTGCTAAAGGCCATTTTCCACTCATAGCCCTCATGGATACGGATGCGATTTTTTTTTGCCTCTCTCACTTGTTCTAGGGCGGCAGTGACCAGGGACAGAGGTACTTGACTATTACTTGATTCAATCTGCAAAAATCTATGCATGGTCTGATACCCCCACCTTTCTTTTCCAAAAACTCGAATTCAGTAGATTCTAAGGTGCACAAACGAATGTTTCAGGGCTTCTGTGATGTAATCGTCCATGGCTTGAGTTTCTTTGGCTGAGATGGGGTAGATCTGGTTGCAAGGAGGGATAGATCATTGGTGGATGGGTGTTGTAGTCCTTGACGGCCATGTTTTTAGGCCACTCTGTGTTATGTGATGCTGAAAGTGACATGACAGACCCATCCTCCTGGAATGACGTGTATTGCAGTAAAATCAAAACAGACAGTGTGGGCTCATTTGTATAGTACAATGTGAACAGAAAAGATTTTGTTTAATATCTCTGTCTGTTTTAGCTGAAGCATGGAAAGGAAAAGGTGTACACCCTGAAGATCGTGCAAGACCTTTCAGTGCTGAACCTGAAGCCAGCTGTTGTGAAGGTTTACGACTACTACAAGATCGGTATACATTCTAAACTTCTTTATCAACCAGTAAAATTTCTACATGTAGCTGCCCAAGCCAATTACACACAGAGTATCTGTACATTGTTTCATAAAAGAACTAAAGCCTGATTTCTGTTTTTATTTTCTTCTAAAGGTGAGAGAGCGGCAACCGTGTACACCTCTCCATGTCCATTTCAGTGAGAGTTTGTACATGATCCCAGCAAGAGCATTTTTTTTCCTCATTTTATTTTTATGGGAATTCTCTGGGTAGCTTAGTTCACAACATACCAAAACCTTTCCATTTCACAAATGTTCAATAGCTAATTAATAGTGTGTTTGATTTATTCCCCTTTCTTCTTGTCATTATGCGTAACTTCAAGATATATTTGGTGATACAAAAGTTGACTATTTCTAGTATATAATTTACTCTATAAACTAAGAAAGTTTATATGATGTGCTGGCAAAAAAAAATAACATCAGCCAAATCAGTATTATCATTTTGTTCTGATAAATCTTTAATGTGATAAATGACCTAAATATATTACCAAATGTAATTGTATTTCTAAACTAAAAATGATTTATTTACTTGAACTGATCAAACGATATACTGTGAATGTAGCATTTTAATTGTAAATCCATTTTTTTTTTTTTTTTTTTAGGTACTGTATGTCTTCTTTAGATTTTGTAATGCTAGAGCATGTTTAAACACTAAACCTGTGTATTCCCCGAGTATCTCCACATGGTGGTAAAATTTTAACTTCCCTGCAGTTTTACATCTAAAAACCTTATTATTCTCAGTTGTCTCTGATCTAAATGTTATGAATAAGTTAAATGCTGCAAATGCTATTGCCATATACCATGAGGTAACAAAAAAGAAAAATATAATTAAATATGCCAATAAATCTTTCATCTGCAATGATCGTTAGTCTTACCGGTGTCTTTTTTCCTCATCTCAGTCCTTTTTTTATTTATTCATGCATACAGTACAGTATATGAGTGGACAACATCATGCAATTTACTTCCATTGGGCAAGTTTTCTGAAATGTTGATTAAAAGGCAAACCTCACACAGGTGAAGTGAGGAGGAAATGGCAAAAAAGACTTTATTAGAGGTAAAAGTTATTTTTACTCATGTCTACTTAACAGCATAACAGATGGTTGAAAAGGGCAAAATCTGGAGATGAATTGCAAAAAAACTTGAGAGAAAAATGTGCTGTACCCAGGTAATTATGGACACTAAGAACATCATACAGGGAAACTGATATTTTTTTATTCATAGCTAAGTGTCTAGCTAAGCTAAAGCCGCTGTTGGTTATGCAGTGAATTATGAATCATGAGTTATGAATAGTGAGTATACGAAGCACTGCAGCTTGAGACACAATAGATTGGTCACTCACTGGTCACTTAGTGCTGACTCTAGTAAATTAGATACCATGGCAAACAGAACAAGATGTCCACCTTTTATACAGAACAATTTCTTTATTGAACGACTTATTTCTAATGTATTTATGTTTGATCGCTTTCTTTAATTCTTTTTTATATAGAATATTGCTTGAGTTAATGTAAATTATATGAAATGATGGGGTTTCACAAACAGTTTGATTAGTTTTCAGATTCCATTATAGTTTTTATTTACAAGTAGTTACATGCACTATACTCTGTTTGAAATTTCAAAACTCTTCACACAGCACAACTGTGGATTCTGAATTCTTTTCTCACTCAAACTCAACTTTGAACTGAACTCTACAGCTGTAAATATAGCTCATTTTCACATTTCACAACCAAACAACATGGTACTTTTATGCTACTACTACTACTACTACTACTACTACTACTACTACTACTAATAAATATAGCTGCAAGCAGCAATTATCAGGATTCAAGTCATTTAGGGACCTTAAATACGTTAAAAGATATTACTTACTATTGTGCAATCCTATAAGCACCTAAATCAAAGAAAAACCAAGATAATTTTAAGAAATATCGCCCTTCATTAAGCTTGTCTAAAATCTGCTGAACATTGCTCGACCAATGTCGGCCAATGTTTTTCAAGATTCACAATTGTCCTCGTATATGCTGATTGGACCTTGGAGAAGGATGATTCTTGCAAGATTTATTTCTCAAGTCTATTGGACCAGTGTTTCCACATTTATTGCCAATTTCTTGTTTTGTTCTGCTATAGCGCCACCAACTGGTCACACTCAGTAATGTTTTTTTTTTTTTTTTTTTTTTTTACATTTATCCTCAAATTGAGCCCACACATATGTAACCCAAGTTTAGTGAAAATATCTTTTCAATCTCTTCAAGTTGAAAATTCAACTTTTTTTGATAATTATTGATCTAAGTAGTCCAAAGAATTGTCTTGCAATTCTAGGAGTAGTTCACAAAACTAGGTTTTTGAAATAATCTCAAATATTTAATGAACGATTTGATTGACAACAGTAGTCCTAGAGGCAAAGTTGTTCAGAATGATGAGATCTATTATTTATTTATTTATTTTATTTTATTTATTTTATTTATTTTTTTAAAATAGAGTTATAGCCATTTAAGTAAAGTAAAGCCATGTCCACTTCAAACCTTTTGATGTGGCCTTGCGAGGGTAAGTCAAAAGTTCAACTTTTTTTTATACTTTTTGATATAAGACATCCAAAGTGTTGTCCTGCAATAGTTTTATTTCACTTGAGCAAAAAACCTTCGTTAGTTCGCAAAGGTAGGTTTTTAACATTATCTTAAATATTAAATGGTTTGACAGAAGGTTCTTGAGGCAAATATCTTTAGAATGAGAAGACCTCTCATTTGATATATATTACTTGTGTTTGTTCAAAATACTACTTTAAATACAACCGTTAACACAGACAAAAATTATGATAGCCCCACCTAGTGGTTGATTTCTTTAAACTTTGCACAAAAACTTTGCACAGACCAAGAGTCAAATAGGTCCACCAAGTTTCGTTTCGATCGGCCAATGGTAACGTTGTCTGATAGCTACTGAAATTTGATTGGCCGATGTCAGCCATGTTTTTCAACATACGTGAATGTGCTCACAGTCTGCGATAGCAACTGAGATAACAACAGTGTATGCAAATTTTGAAGTCAATCCGATGAACGATTCCATAGTCACAGCCAATTTCAAGTTTTTTTTGGTATTATAGCACCACCATGTGGCAAAACTGCTCCATCTTTTCTGTATGACCATAGTTTGTCCTCAAACATAAGAGAACTTGTTGATGGCTGCTACCTTGTTTGGATATGTCTTGACTCCTTCTCCTGAGACATTGTGGCCTAGATGGTGTGAGACAATGTGATGGTGCATTGCATGAATACAGTACAATACACTTGATTGAAGTTTTGGATGTGCTCAAGCTCATTCCAAGAGTATACAAAAACACAGTTTTTTTAATTTTATTTTTTTTACACTAGACAGCACTTCCCTTTTACTTCTCTCAGGACATGCTCCATAAGCCTCTAAAACAATGCAGCTGTGTTTTTAAGGCCGAAAGGAAGTCATAGAAATTCAAACACACCTGGAGATGTCACAAACACATTTTTTAAAAAATACTATCAGCTTCCATCTCTACTTCTATCGCTACTCTAGGGCCATCTATTGTCTAACTTTCAGATGGGTCTTAATCTTTTGGTGGACCAGCTATGTTATCCTTGGAGTGGTTGAGAAGACATCAGAGAAGTGGTCCATCAGTTCCATCAGCTCCTGTCTTTGTGTGGGGGTTGGGTCCTCTCCTTGCTGGACCAGGAGACATTTACTGTGATCAGTGTCTAGGGTAGCAAAAGCAGACATTACTGGAGCAGGCTCGATCCACTTCTACAATAGGTTTATATGGTATGTTTGTGTTTCTGCTCACTTACTGGGCTGCTGCAGGTGGTAGTTCACAGTGTCCACCCTCTCGAGGACTGTATATGGGCCTTGCCATCGGGCAAGGAATTTACAGGAGGCATTTGGAGCAGGAGCACCTGCTCACCAGGCTTGAACTCCCATGGTTGTGTTGTGCAGTTGTATGCTGTTTTTTGTTCTTCCTGAGCGGCTTTCATGTGTTCTTGTATGATCGGGGCCACTCAATCCATCCACTCCTGCATCTCTTGCACAAACTTGATCAAGCTATGCGAAATGGTGCGGGCTGTTGCTCCCATGCTTCTGGGCCACATCCAGAAGTCCTTGAGGTCTGCCCTGGTGTCCCCCTTGTCTTGGGCCATGTAGGCCTGCCGGACTCATGGAACCTTCCCTCATTATGCTGCCCCCATGGTCTTGGGAGCTGGGCTGGTTGGGAACCCTGGCCAGTCTCTTTCCAGGAGTAGTGGCACTAGAAGGACTGGAATGATGCCCACCAAGAGTGGCCAGGTGCCTGTTTTGCTTTGGATGTTTACCTCGGCTGCAGGAACTGCACGTGCATCTCCATGTACACGTCACCATTATGGTTCCTTTTCTGATGTTTTTTTTTGGCAGGATTGTCAGTCTGGCCAGGGTCACAGTGCTACAAGGCCTTGATATAGAGTCCAAATATAGAATCCAACAAGGCCTTGACTGGGTTTTCTCTCTACCCTTACTGTCAGGGTGGGTGTTTTGGGTGGGTTATGTGTGTCGAGGGTACACCCTGCCAGCCAGTGTTCCTGGGCTCTTTTCAGGGTTTCTGAGTCCAACTCTGTTGGCACGGGATCGTCCCAGGGTGGTCCATAGGTGGGGCAACTTCAGCTGTTACCTCTCTCCCCGGTGTAGTTCTGCTCAGGACTGCGAGGGGGGAGCCTTCTAGGAGGGCTGGGTGCTTGCCATCCTTCCCTGCCTAGTTCCAGGGTGGCCATGGCTCATTCTAAGGTGATTATTATTTATCTGGGGTTGTTGGGAGCCTGCATTCCCACAGCCTGGCATTCTGGAAGCAGCAGAGTTCTTAGGAACCGGTCCATGGCTACCCTCTCTGCAACCTTGGTGCCGGTGTTTTGGTCCAGTTGGAGCCACCTCTTGGTGATGAGAAAGACGATGTCCATCTGTCCATGAGGATTGGCTCTGGACTGGTAGCTCCATTGGTTGAACTCTGCCATAGCTTGGTTGGGTGTTCACCCACTTCATGCTAGAATCTCACCTTTTTCCTTTCTGTAGCCAGCCACTTCTGCAGGTGAGAACACATAGTAAGCTGTTTGGGCTTCCCCAGAGACTAGTGGGGCGAGGATGCAGGACCACTCCCATTTGAAGGCCTCCAAATAGTCCTTGATGTTGTCCTCCTGGGTTAGGTGGGGTAGAAGGCACTGGGCCTCTTGGCAGGGGTTGGCGAGAGGGATGGCGGTAGCAGGGGCCATTGTCTTCTGTGCAAGGAGCTCTCTGGTTGTGACTTGTAAGCTATGTGCGAGCTGTTGAGTCACTGCTTGCTATTGAATGTTCGTTTCTAATAAGTGCTGCAGCATGGGATCCATTTGTCTCTGGGTGGGCGGGTCTGTGCTCATGCCCGCATCCTCCACCAGTGTAGCGATCCTAGGTTGCGAGTAGGAGGCCACTTAGGTGCAGAATATGGAGGGTTTTTATTGAAAAGGGTGGTTGAAGGTGGGAAAAGGAGAGGTGGAGTGAAGTGCTCAGGGGTTGGTGTTGGTGTAGGTGGAGTGGTGTGTTCTCCCAGGGGGTTGAGGCCTTTTCTGGAGGTCTGGGTACTCTGGAGAGGCAACCAGGGATCAAGCTCTTCTTCTGAGGCAGTATCATCTGTGTAAAACAGAGAGAAATACATTAGTAGCATTTTGGAGACAGTCCCCCTCCTTGTTAGAGGAGGAAGGCCCTTCTATATGCTCCTGTCGGCTGCTAGATGGTGGAGAGCTGCCGCACTGATCATTAGCTGCCAGCCGTATGTATTTCTGTGGCCCCGCCTTGCTGCCACGCATTCTCGGGCTCTCCAAAACATTAGCGGTGCTGAAGCAGGGCTGTTCTTTCAGCACCATGGCAGCAGTTGCGTGAGGAGCACTTTTCCTCTTTTGTGTGCAGGCCGTCACACTAGCATAAAAGGTTCACCTTTGTTGACATGGTTCGTCTTTGCTCAGTTGTTTCTGGAGTGATTCCTGTTTATTTATGTTTTGTTTAGTATTTTGGCCGTGCCCTCCCCTGAAGCTAATGTCCCTTATTATTATTATTATTATTATTATTATTATTATTATTATTATTATTATTATTATTATTATCTTTGGTATTATTAGTTCTGTTATGGTTATTTTTACTTTTGTGATTGTTAACATTCTTTACAACTTAAATTAAATTAAAAGTTATTTTCAATGAATTAGTGATTGTGTTGTTGATTCTGGAATAGGAGATCCTGCTTATCTCTCCAAGGTTTTCATTTTCATTCATTATTTTTAATTTGCTTTACTTTGTTACTGGCTCTCAAACCCTAGACGGGTAGTTATGTGACACCCAGCTGCAGTGGACCCAAGCTACAGAGTATATATTATGAGAGTGTGTTTTGATTGAAGATGTTGGATGAGCCATAATTCTATCAAGCTCTAACTACCATAAAGCTCCTGAAAGGCTTGTTAAAGTTACACTGTATTAGGGGCATTTGCAGTTAAAGAATCTTCTAATAATGAATTCATTTAATTGATTGTGTTATCATTTGTATAATGGGAGAAATGTAGTCTGTTGTAGGCCAGTATCTCAATATATACTTTAATGTCTATGCAGTTTACATTTGAAAATGGATTATCTTGAGACACGTTTATTCTTATTTAAATACATAAGAATTTGTGCCAATTTTCTACTCCTGTTTTTGTGGTTTCACACTGCTTCCATTAAATATGCCTGAAGTCAGCTCTGTCTAGGATACTTTTTGCAGGAGTGTTTAGCTTCCTGCAGAGCTATGTACCTGCACACATAGAGAGGGCAGAAGAAGCAGAATGGAACTAGGAAACAGTGAACTGCTTGTAGAAAAGCTGGCTCTGGAGGAGTGATGCTACTGGCTGGAAGGTGCCAAGCTTCTGTTGCTCATTTATACCATGTGAATCTTGAGTATATCAAGACAACTAAATGGCTAAATTCACGACATAGAAAAGATGGGTGCTTTTCTTCTCCAGGTTCCACTTTTCTCTTTGCTACAGACCTGGATCCAAGAATACCAAGGCTGATTTCCTAGCACGTCTCTACCCCACTACTCAAAGAAAAACCAAAATTCATCTGATCGCCTCCTTGATACCATACTGCCATGGCCCAATCTAGCACCTTGCATTTTTGGAGGCCGAGGCTTTTTATCAAAGCCTCCTCTTTCTGCTCTATCAGACCCTCTTTACTTCTTCTTATTGTTCTCTCTTTGAAAACTGACCTCAATCTGATGAACAAGTAAAACGACAGTGATCATTATTTTCAAGTGGGTCTTGTTTTGTTCTGTGCTTCTATACCGCTTAGTCATTTAAATTTGAGTATATACAGTAATTAAACACTCTGTGTACAGCAAATAAAAAAAAAGAATTGAGTCATAATTTTTTCCCCAAACTTCTAAAGAGTCTTGCTGAGCCATAAAACCGTATTGACTAAAAAGTATGTAAGCGATTACATGTGACACTTGACATATTCTTTGTATGTGAGCTTACAAAAGCTAATAAAACTCTAACCAATTTCTCAGGCAAAAATTAATAATTTTCAATCTATCATTTTAATTGTTTTTTATTTTTTATTTTATTGAATTTCTTTCTTGTTTTAAATAATATTTTAGCAAATAAAACACCACTGTGTCAGGGTAGAACAACATCAATTAACTGATAAACTGAATTGAAGTAACTGAAAAACTGATGTGTTTTGATTATAAAATGTTAACACAAGAATGAGTATTAGAGAGAAAAATTTTATATCCTGTGATGGTTGTAAATATAATAAAGTTGGAATAAGTTGTGATCTTTTGCTCAGTTCAGATTGTTTCCAAGGACAGTTTATAAATTTTTATGATTTTTACAATGCCAAACACGTTAGTCAAAACAGTGGAGGAAGTGGAACACAGTGACCCTAAATATAAAGAGAGTTTCATATCTTCATATCTGTAATGTTTTATATTTGTGTTCTGTGACTAAAGATAAACTAAAATTCAGAAAAACTAAAAGTCCAGACTAGTCCATCAGGGCCTTAGAAAGAAGATTCTTAAATGTGGATCCGTAAGTGTGGACTGCTCATTTCAAGTCAGATTTTTATTGTCATTCCACTATATACCTTGTATACATTGAACAAAATGTTGTTTCTACAGGACCATGGTGTAATACATTATAATATTCAAGATTACATAACGTACAAATACACAACATTGTGAGACAAATGCAGAACAAACAAAAAAACCTCAGATTCCTGCAGGAAAGCCTCAGATTCATGCAGGACCACATCAGGAGTCGAACCTGATGTGGTCTTCTGCTGTTGTAGCCCATCCACCTCAAGGTTAAATGCTTTTGACATGCTGACTCACCACAGTTTTGAAGAGTGATTATATGATTATATGAGACCAAACCTTCTTCCAGTGCTCCATGGTCCAGTTCTGATGTTCACGTGTCCATTGTAGTTGCTTTTGTCAGCCACATACACAGCAAGCTACTGTACAATGCACGGTGTGTTCTAACTCCTTTCTGTCATAACCAGCATTAACTTTTTCAGCAATCTGTGCTACAGTACCTCTTCTGTGGGATTGGACCAGACAGGCTAGCCTTCGCTCCCTGTGCATCAATGAGTCTTTGGCGTCCATGACCCTGTCACCAGTTCACCGGTTCTCCAGCCTTGGACCACTTTTGGTAGGTACTAATCACTGCATACTGGGAACAACCCACAAGACATTTAGAGATCTTTGGAGATCTCCATCTGCTATTTTGGAGATGCTCTGACCCAGTTGTCTAGCCATCATAATTTGTCAGAGTCACTCAGAGCCAATTTTTCCTGCTTCCAACACATAATTTTTTTATAATTGACTGTTCACTTGCTGCCTAATAAATCCCATCCCTTGTCAGGTGCCACGTGATAATCAATGTCATTCACTTAACCTGTTAGAGGTGACTGTGGCTCAGGTGGTAGAGCGGGTTATCCACTAATAGTAGGGTTGGCAGTTTGATTCCTGGCCCACGTGACCCCACATACCAAAGTGTCCTTGGGCAAGACACTGAACCCCAAATTGCTCCCGATGGCAAGTTAGTGCCTTAGAAATATTAGAAAATATAACTTAACTTTAAATAGAATCTGTTCATATATTCTATTCTATTATATTATATTATATTATATTATATTATATTTTTGTAATTTTAACGATTCTAAAAAAATAATATGATAATTATTGTATAATACTGTATATTACATTACATTTTATCAGGTTTTTAAATGGACAAGAAAGGCATTACTGCTTTAAAACAGACTTTTCTTCTGAAAGTTGCTTCTAAAGCTGAACTAGAAAGAAACAGTTTTTCTAGATTAAAAAGGAATATCATATGAAATAAAATAATACATAGTAATAAATGTGTATATTTAACATTATTATCTGACAATAGATCAAAACAATTTTAAGCTTGAAATTATAAGTTTAATAATATTATACCGGGGAATATTAGTTATATACTCGCTAAGGATTATTTGTAAGAGAACATAATTTAAATTGGAGACTCTCTCTCTTTCTATCTCTCTCTCATTCTGTTTTCACCTTGTTCTCGAGGACTGTTTATCCTAACGGTAGTGAAGAGGAATATGATGACCCTCAAACTGATAAGAACATATTTTCAATGTTAAAGTATATTTGTGATCTGCTCACTGACACTTAAGACAGCCATGAAACTTCCATCAAAGGTCAATCTGTATCAGCAGGACTCAGCTGAAGGAAAACTAGAACAGGAAGGAGCTGATGGAAAAATTACTTTACAGTATATTCAAACAGTTGCCATTTTTATAGGTCATTGTATCAGGTATAGTTCCACTTGATCCTGGCTTAATCATATTTTAAATAATTTCCCCATTGCTCTTCCCACTCTCAAGGTTTCCTCACTGCTGCCATGCTTATGCAGCTCAAAACCTGACTCAGCTCTTCTACTAGTAGGAACAGGTTTCAAAGCAAAGAAGATATGAAATTGTTCAGCACAATACATCTCCATACATGAATACACAAATGGTACACAAACACGTGCAAATGATCAGTTTAATATTATATAGTATAATAATATAGTTTAAAATAACACAATTTCGAAATGAATATATAGTGTAGATCTAGTGGTGAAATGTGAATACAGTATATAATCAAATATCTGTATACTATATTCACATTGTATAAATGAAATGTACTGCTCTGGAAAAAATTAAGAGACCAATGCCAATTTTTCTTAAGTCAGCATCTCTACATGTATGGCAGCCATTCAATCCCAGTGACTCTGGAATTCCAATGGAGGCACAACTCATTCTACTGAATGAGGTACTGATTAGGTACTGATTTTACCCAGATGAGGACGGTTTCCCTTCTGAGTCTGGTTCCTCTAAAGGTTTCTTCCTCTTAACATCTTAGGGAGTTTTTCCTTGCCACCATCACCACCGGCTCGGTCAATTGGGATAAATTCGCACATTTAAAATCTGTATACTGTGTTTATATGTTTCTGTAAAGCTGTTTTGAGACAATGTCTATTGTAAAAAGAGCTATACAAATAAAATTGAATTGAATTGAATTGATTAGGTAATCACCTGAAACAAATCTTATTTAACGAGGAAAAGTATATATATATATATATATATATATATATATATATATATATATATATATATATATATATATATATAAAAAACACTGCTGTAGTCATCACTATCCTCTTGCAATAACACCAGGTGGATGGCAAAGACAGTACTAATAGTACCTCAAAAGTAATTGGAATAAAAAAAACAATGAACATGCCAAAAGATATGAAAATAAAGTTTTGATTGGGGAAAAGAAGGTTTCAATTATGGCTTTACTTGCAGAGGGATACAGTGAGCGCCGGGTTGCTTCAGAACAAGGTCAACCAGCAGACGTTGAGGACAACAAAGCTACAGACGGGCAGAGGGTGAAAACAAATCTCCACTGACTAGGATGACCACCAACTCATTCAAATGTCACTCAACAACCGTACGATGACATCAAGTGACCTACAAAAAGAAGGCTTCAGCAAGGCTAAAGTACGCATGAATCAAGCGACGTACAAGGTTGTTATGGAAGAAAACTTGCTTCCTTCTCCCCTGACAATGTTCCCCAACTCTGAGGAGTGGATTTTCCAGCAGGACAATGCTCCTTACCACACAGCCAGGTCAATCGAGGTGTGGATGGAGGCCCTGTCATGTCCCAATGTCCAGACCTAAACGCCATTGAAAACCTCTCGTGTGTGATCAAGAGGAAAACGGGTGGTCACAAGCCATCAAACAAAGCTGAGCTGCTTGAATTTTTGTGCCAGGAGTGGCATAAAGTCACCCAACAGCAATATGAAGAACTGGTAGAGAGCATACCAAGACTCATGAAAGCTGTGATTGAAAATCAGGTTTATTCCACCAAATATTGATTTCTGAACTCTTTGTGGTGGGGACATTATACTGTAAATAAAAACAGCACCATCTTTCAGTTGAGACTTTAAACCGAGGTCCTGACTCTCTGTGGCCATTAAAAAAATCCCCCATTGGCCCTCCTCTGTCATGGGGATTCTGAACTGCCATTGCATCATCCCCCCCCCCCCCCCCCCCCATATAAAGCGCTCTGAGTGTCTGAGTGTAGAAAAGGACTATTTAAATGTCACCGTAAAATCTTCTTAGATCAAAACATTAGCATTGTGTTATTTAAAAATTAATATGAACTTATTTTCTTCGTACTATTCGAGGTCTGACAACACTGCATCTTTTTTGTTATTTGTCGTTTTCTGCATATAAATGCTGTAAATGTCGATATTTATATTTTGAATTTGGGGGAAATGTCGCCTGTAGTTTATAGAATAAAACGAAAATGTTCATTTTACCCAAATACATACCAATAAATAGTAAAACAAGAGAAACTGATCATATTGCAGTGATCTCTTAATTTTTTTCTAGAACTGTAGATATTTATGACAGAAACGCTCAAGTTTGTGCCATAAAATAAATATTCTGATATTTTATATATATTGTTTTTTTAAAAAAATATATATAAATTTATCTGTGTTTTACATTCCTATGTGAAACTGTTAGTTCTTTTTTTTATCGAATGTTTTATTTAACTGAATAAACTATGATAACTAATGATAACTAAAATTAAACCGATAAGCTGGCATGTGATGTGTTACATACAGTCCAAGGCCGGAAGAAGTGATACAAGGGGATGATGCTCACAAAACACATTTCGCACCAGTTAGAACACTCAAAACATTTTTGGGTGGGGTTTGGGTTAATAAATACCACAAGAGCTCTAAGATCATCTTATCTGGTATGACTGTGCTTGATTCTGTTTCAGGATGGGCCCTTATGGCGTGATTTCTTCACTTTTCTTGCTTTTGCCAAGCATCCTGCCACAGGTGACATCCAGTGACAGGTAAGATCCTTTAGAATTTTTCAGATTTCCTCTTTTTATTATGGAGAGATTAAGGGTGCAACTGACATGTTTTGTTAATACTGTATGAATGAGATTTCCTCAGAATAAATGCCAAAGCTGTCAATCTGCAGATTCATTAAGCAAAGTGGTTTGTTGTTCAACTTCATTTAAAAAAAGAAGAAAAAGAAGAAGGGTCAGTGTAATTATCAGTGTATTAATTTATATAGATATATAGATTATGTGTTTATATGTAGCATGAATATTGTATTTTATAGTTTTTCTCACAAACCAAGAGAGTATCATATACAATGCACAAATACACTTATTCTTTCCATTTTAAATAGCCAGTTCATACTCTGCCATTGTCCGGTGTAAAGGTCCTGCTGATTAACAGCATGCTGGACATTCTCCAGTTACCCCAGACCAAAGTTGAGAAAATTGATAACCTACTGTGTTAACCTTTGTTAAATGTTTGTACAGCAAATATAATAATAATATTACTAATAATGAAATAAGTAAATAAATAAATACATAAAAACCGACTATGCTTTAATTTCTTGTTAAAATAGTTTCATATTATTATATTCAGAACCTCATGTTCAGCTCCTTGTACCTTGAGAATAAAAGTCATTTTAGTATATTTTTCAGTATATTTAGTATATTTTTCCTCTGTCATTCACTCCTCATTTTCCTGAGGATTTTCACTCTCAGTAGCATTATTCATGATGATCAGCACTGATGAATGCAAAGAGAGACTGGTGCTACAGTTCTGTTATTTTAAAACATAAAAAGATCACCAAGAACAATAGCACAGAGCATCACCATATAGAAATCCAAATTAATTTGCTGTCTTTTTTTTTTTTTTTGTCTCTGTTCAGTGTTTACTTGTTGGCTGTGACCTCCAAGGCAGTAGGGGGCACTACAGAGACGCTATGTGTCACGGTCAACCCCTCTGGACCTGTTTCACTAGTAGTGACCATGACGCATAAGCACAAGAGCGTTATTCTTCTGAAGGAAAAGTTTATCAGCCGCGAATATCACCGCTGTATCCCATTCAAGGTCAGATCTGTGTAATAGTGTAACAGTCATAATAGTGAAATGTAAAGCTTAGTGACTATTTACTGCTTAAACAACTATTACTACTACTGCTAATAATACATAATTTTATATCTTAATAAGTGCATTATTAATGTAATAAATGTTAGAAATTATTATTATTATTATTATTATTATTATTATTATTATTATTATTATTATTATTATTAATTTTTTCTAACAGGTTCCTGTTGTAAGGGTGGAATCAGTGGCATGTATAAAGATTCAGATTAAAGGGCCAAAAACTTCCCTGAAAAAGGACACAAAGATCCTTATTACACCTCCAGCAGATCTGATCATCATTCAGACAGACAAACCCATTTACAAACCAGGACAAAGAGGTACTCTACTAAACCAGGGGTCTTCAATCTGATCCTCATAGGACTGATGTGGCTTTGTTCTTGTTATCACTTACATTAGAGCAGCAAGAAGCATTCGTCCCCTCACCATTTCTGTTTTTCTTTGTTATATAACATTTAAAAATGATTTGTTTATTATTATTATTATTATTATTATTATTATCATTATCATTATTATTATTATTATTATTATTATTATTATTATTATTATTATTATTATTATTAACAATAATAATAATAATACTGTAAATCACCTGTTAAGATAGAAATGATATATTAGAATGAGCACATAAATATAAACCTGTGATTTTCATTTGCACTATTATCAGAGCTGCTGAATCAGAATATTCACCAGCTTAATCTCTTGCATGGACAGTATCACTTTCCTCAGTCGCTAGTTCCCATTCTTCTCCCAATTCTCCAGTCCTTCTAGCCATTTTTAAAATTTTTATTGTCATTTTAGTGTGTGTCAGTGTTTGAACCTGTACAGAGTTGTCACTTGTACATCTGCCTTTCAATACCAGTTACGCTGTAAATGATTACATTTTCCCCCCGCAGTGAAGTTCCGCATCGTGTCTCTGGACACCAATTTCCTCACCTACGAACAGGCGGTTTGAAAACTTTTATCAGTTCCTCACCTAGAAAATACAGGAGCACTTTCTATGAATGTAGTTAAAAAATAAATAAAAAAAAGTAATTAAACCAACAATCTCATCTCATCAACACTGAATTTGGTAACACGGATAAAACACTGGCAAATTGCTGGGTATTTTAAACTGTTCATGGTTATTATGTAGGTTAATAAATTTTGTTTCAGAAGCATCTTCAAGTTCAACCTCATGGCAGGTCAAATACATCAACTTAATAAAAGAATCAATTAATATAAAATAAAATGACAGTATTTAGCAGTGAACATGCTTGAATATATATATATATATATATATATATATATATATATATATATATATATATATATATATATATATATATATATATATATTTTGGAAAATGTATGTAGCTCTAACTGATCCTTACTATTTAAGTATATTTAAAGAAAAACAACAGAGCAAAATTACTGAAATAACCTAGGAGAAGTGTAAATATATAATGCACATTTAAGGAGTGTAATAAATAAATGAATTAATGAATAAACAAATAAAGAAATAAATTCCAAAAAAGAAATTCCAAGGAATTATACGTGAATTATGATGATTTATGAATGGAGGATTCATAGAAAGTGCTGCTAATATACATTTACTGTATGTGTACATTATACATTTACTTAATGTGATTATAAGAGCTCTTTTTTCTTTTTGTTTCAGTTTTTGGCAATAGAAGTGCAGGTACTGTGCCACGGGAAAAATTCATCACTTGTATTCATGCCATGCTTTGCCTTTTGCCTTTCTTATTTTAAGGTCCTAGGGAACATACTATAAACATTGAAACATGTTATTTGCTCATTTATGATTCATATTTTAGGATGTAAGAGTAGCGTGTTAATTCTGTTGATTGATTGATTGATTGTTTTTTTTTTCAGGACCCGAACTCAAACCGCATTGGTCAGTGGCTGAACGTCTCCACACACAGCGGTCTTGTGGATCTGTCATATCCCATAAACTCTGAGGCCACAAAAGGATTTTATATCATCACTGTCCGGGATATGGAAAAAAATGAATACACACAAACCTTCCAAGTCAAGGACTACGGTCAGGCTCAGTTATTATTAATGTACTTAAAATACCAAATATATCTAATCTGTATTTTAGTGATAATGTTTTGATGAATACTGATAAAGATATGTTATTTAGCTTGATTGTTTCCTTCATATTGCTCTGAATTTAATATCTCAACATAATGAAATGAAATGTACAATATAAATATCAATATGAAAAAATGGATGACTTAGAATATTCATTTGAGTATTTGAAGCAACCTACTGTAAGCTACATCGCCACACCACATTGGGATGGGGCCAGAGCATATTACCACATTGGACACAGCCTTCACTAATTATGTAACGGTGGTTTCTAATAACATATTCTTACCTCACCAAGAAACATTCTGCACTTTCACATAAAAGAATTGCACATACTGTGGGACATAAAACAATGATGCACTTCAACTGCCAAGATGTAGTGCTTGGACCCCTTTTATTGCTGCAGATATTATCATTTAAATGATGCATAATGAAAATATCTTGCATAAGAACACAGTTCTAATTGGAAACTACTGCATTTGAATGCTGTGTTACACCATTGGTTACAGTTCTGCCGACATTTGAAGTGACGGTACAGCTTCCTCCAGTTATAACCATCTTGGACACATACGCCACACTGAAAGTGTGTGCAAAGTGAGTGTTCACTACTTAATGTTCTGTTCCATCACTCCATACTCTGATTTTTTTGAACAACACAAATGTAACATATTAAAATAGTCACTGCACTGTTAATCTGACTTGAATCATCATTATGGGAAAAATTTAACCAAGCTTGGAAATTCATTGTGGAATTACAGTATGTGGGCTTTTTGGATTTCTTCACTTTGTTAATTTTAAAATATTTTTCCATTCTTGACAGATATCCATATGGAAAGCCAGTGAATGGGACGGTGAAGGCCACCGTCTGCCATGTCAGTTATAAATACCGGTACTGGTGGTTCCCGCCAAGAATCACACCACCAGACATCTGCAAGAGGTTTGAAATGATGGTTAGTCATTTTTACTGTTAAATCAACAGAAAATGCTTGTAAGTGAAACTGTTACACACTCATAAAGACTCAACACGTACATTAAGTTTCTCTTAACTTAATCACTATTTGGATAGGATTAATTTTCCTGACACACAAGTAAGATGATGAATGATAAACAAGGTATAAATGATCTCTGTATAAACTACTATGTCACATGACCATAGCATGTCTGTGAACTGTAAAAGCCTAAAACCCCTGAAAGTGTTGTTGCTCTGCTGTGGGCGGCTGTGGCTCAGGTCGTAGAGCGGGTTGTCCCCTAATCATAGAGTTGGGGGGTTTGATTCCCGGCCCACATGAATCCATGTACTGAAGTGTCCTTGGGCAAGACACTGAACCCTAAATTGGTCCCGATGGCAAGCTTGCACCTTGCATGGTAGCTCTGCTACCATTAGTGTGTGTGAATGAGACACAGTGTAAAGTGCTATATAAGTGCATACCATTTGCTATATGTTCTTTTAAACATAATCTATTTTATTGATTTGCATTTTAGACTGTATTTCCCTTTGGTTTCAGCGGGATACAATAAAAAATAAACATTTACTGAAGATGAGTAAATAACCTCATTTATTATTATTAAAATTATGTCTATACAAGTTTGATCTACTAGTGACTAGTGTTGGTTAGTTACTTTGTTATTGTGACTGTGATTCACATGGCCAATTTAAAACCTTTCACTTTTTCCCCTGATAAAGCCCTTTGTTAAGTTGGAAGTGTGTTTTGGATCATTGTTTTGCTGCATGATGAAGCTCCTCTCAAAGAATTATTTTGTAAATTAGCAGACAAAATGTTCCTGTAAACTGAGTTCCATCATCAATAAAGATTACTGAGCCTGTCCCAGAAGCAGCCATGCAAGCCCAATCCATGACACTACCTCCACCATGTTTCACAGATGAGCTTGTATGTTTTGGATCATGAGCAGATCCTTTCTTTCTCCGCACTTTGGCCTTTCAATCACTTTGGTAGAAGTTAATCTTTGGTTCAAGAGCTTGGCTCATCTCTGTATTTCTTTGCAAATTCCATTATGGCTTTATGATTCTCACTGCTGATGAGTGCTTCGCATCTTGTGCTATGGCTTCTATATTTCTGATCTCAAAGTCTTCTTTGAACGGTGGATTGTGATACCTTCAGCCGTGACTTGTGGAGGTTGGTGGTGATGTCACTTATTGTTGTTTTTGGAGTTTTCTTCACAGCTCTCACAATGTTTTTGTCATTAGCTGTTACGTTCCTTGGCCAACCTGTTCATTGTATGTTTTTCAGTGGTTTCTTTCTGAATGTGATTATTTTACAATCCTGAAATTGTCTTTGATAAATCTTTCTTGCTCATGTTTTCATTGAATAACTGTTTTTTTTTTTTTATTCTTTAGACTGACAAGAGGGGCTGTGGAGTACACATTTTAAATCTGAAAGAATTTGCATTAACCGATTCACGCTATGAAGATTCAATAATTGCTCAGTGTGAAGTGGAAGAATCTGGAACTGGTTAGAGATTACTATTAATGTCATCATTATTATATAAATACATGATTTATATTAACACTTTTTATGTGTTGGTCATTTAGACCCAAAACTGCAAAAATGATGCAAGTACACTTCTTGAATATTGAGTATTGGCAAGAAAAAGGACATTTCTGAAGCCTAATTCTAGACCTTTTAACTAATTTTAAGTAAATTGGCAGATTTAGAAAAAAAAATTGCCAACAAAATAACATTTCTAACATAAAAAAAAATAAAATTAAACTAAATATACAAAAATGTTGTAGTGCTGGAGCGCAAGCCTAATGTATAATAACAAATAATGGAACTTTATAGCTACCAGCATTGTACAAAATTATACATTGTTGTCCGTAGTTTTTGCAGCCCGATCTCAAAGACAAATCAATTTCTTCCTCTGTGAAAAGGTCTAAAGGTGAAAATGAACTCATTACAGATCCAAACAATGTCTTCTGAGGTGGACAGTGTGTATTCATTTATTCTCCAGATGGCCCAATTATGTTACTTGTTAGCTACATTACATTCTTAGCTCTATTTTAACCACCACTGTAATTTTAGGGTTGTGTTAACTCTGTGTTTATCCTGTAGGTGTGAATCTGACTGGTTCCAGCAGCTCTCCTATAACAACTAATATGGTCACAATTTCATTTGAGGATTCACCAACAGTGTTTAAGCCCGGAATGGCATATGAAGGAAAGGTAATTACATTGTTGATCATTAAAATATGAATTGTTTTCATGAGAATTTTATATAGGCTTGGCTAAACATACATATCAACACAAAACTTTTAACTTTTCTAGCTATCTCTCATTATGTAGCACGGTAAGAAAGTGTGATAATCTTAGCCTAAATACTATATAGTTTTCTTAAAATCTAGACATGTTTGCTACACTAGGTGAACTATTTAATGATGTATTTAAATCCAGTACTCAATGTCACTACCGGGTTAGCTAATGTTTGGATAACGTTTATGTTGTGCATCAAAAACTAGTAGATGATTATAATAACTAGCTAGCTAACATCAAGTAAGCTGGTTTACTACATAATTCAATCCAGAACATCGGTTTGCTATTTAATATTGTGTAAACTACTTTGCAGTTATTAGCAGTATTTTGTGCCATTTAAGTCGAGGTCATTTTCTTCTCTCCATGACAGATTAATTGATTTGATATTTTTATTTATGACATTGTCCCCTGATATTCCTGTCCTTTTTCATTAGATTAAAGTGATCAACCCAAAGTCCAAACCTGTAGGAAAGAAAGTAGTCTATCTGACTGTAAGTTATGTTAATAATAAACATTCAGTCAAGAAGCTGGTTACAAATAAGAAAGGGATCGCACAGTTTTCCCTCGACACTGAACCATGGGGTCCAGTTGAGGTCACTTTAGAGGTGGGTGGAGTCTTTGTTTTTTCCTTTTTAAAAACCCTCACAAATGAATATATATATATATATATATATATATATATATATATATATATATATATATATATATATATATATATATATATATATATATATATATATTTTTTCTCTATTTTTTCTTTTCTTTCACATAGGCCAAGTATGAAAATATTAGAAGACCACGTGTATATGGGGGGAAACATCTTGTACCATACTACCCCACAGCCTACCTCAGTCTTCAGCCTTTTTACTCCAAGAGCCAGAGTTTTATTAAATTGATGAGCAGTTTGATGCCTTTCAGCTGCAACAAAAATGCCGTCATCAGGGCTCAATACGTGATACACCAGAGCGCACTCAGACCACACCAGAAGACCTTAACCTTCTTCTACATGGTGTGTTTGGCTTTCACTATAACATTATGACATGGGATTATAATCAAGAAACATTGCAGCATAAATTATGTTGACTTTGACTATGTGTTCATTTGTTTTAAGTGATGTTTACATGAATATAACCGAAAATGAGTACTTACTCAAAGACTCATTCTTTCATTTAGAAGCACTTGTTACAAGTTTTAAACATCATGAATGATTTTCTTTTTCTTTTACTCAGAAATATAATTTAATACATTACAATTTAAGCATCTCATTTTTACTGGGTCTAGGTGATGAATAAAGGACATTTGGTTCAGCAAGGACGTATCTTAGAAGCCATCCACCCTGGAAAAGGTGCATTAATATCACACCATCCATCAACTCCAAACTCCCCACAGCTTATTAAACCAATATAAATTTTGTAATTAAATGTGCTGGAAAACATTATATTAGCTATGTAGCTGACCTTTTTATTGGAATCTGTTTTTAAGCAGCTTTTTTTAAAATACTTTTCCCCCAACTTATATGAAACTCGTAATGGCGCTGTGTTCGTGGCCAATGCACATGGACTCTTAATATTTATCCATTTTGTTGCAGAACACAGGGGCAAGCTTGTGGTTACTCTGAAGAAGATGCTAAAGATGACTCCGGTTGCACAGGTGGTCCTGTACACAGTACTTCCCAGTGATGAGGTCGTGGCAGACAGCATGAACTACCCCATTCAGCTTTGTTTGACTAACAAGGTCAGAAATTAATATTTTTCATACCTACATATCAAAACATTCAATGAAATGCCCCTTTCCAAATAGATATGTAGACATAACATTCATTTTTACACACAGACAGGTTGGCAGACAGAGATTAATTTCAAAATGACCAGACTTATGACAGGGATAGGGATAAATAGCTAAATGCATGGTTGATGCAAAAATATGTTCAGCATGTCAACTGGGTAAGAAGTTCCTCGCTAGGCTCCTTCCATCACTCAACAATATCCCCAGTAAAGGTCAACACTTCCTGGCACTTGCTTAATAAAGCTTGCTCATGGCCTGTCTCTCCATCCTGAGGTGCCAAAAGGTATGGGGAAAATTATTGTTGGTACCTGAAAGCCTTTTTCCTTTCCAAGCTGCCCCACAGCCCGCAGCATTTTTGCCACAGCCCTTCTAGCTCTGTCATACTTATCAGTTGAGTCAGATCCCTCTGTGAGCATGACTTGGAAGACCTCCTTCTTCAGCTTGCCTGCTTACCATCACCAATGTTGTGGGCCACGGTTTCTTGCAGCTGCTTCAACTACTGATGACATGAATTCCAGACCATACATTCCTACTGAACATAAACAGTCCCAAAGTCAGTTTTCATTCCAGGATCTTAGTTAGTCTAAGATTGTTCATTACATGTTTGCCACCCAACTGCCATTTCACCTAACTACCACCATTTATCTTGGAGGTGGTAAACCCACAAGATGGTTCCAAATGACCATTATGGGCTAACTACATTGACTCTATTGACTCATCTTGCCCAACCCTCACTGGTTTCCCAGTCCCTGATGATCAAATGCATCTGCACAACATAATCCAACCACGATCATGCTTCAAAGTGGGAATGGTGTTCTCAGAGTGATCAGTAGAGTTGGCAAGGCCAAAATGATTCATTGTTGAGTTATTGAGAAATATTAGCATTTAATATCATGACCAGCCATCACTGTGAAGTAAAAATAAAATTATTACATTTACCGCGATGGTACCTATAGATACCCCACCCTGTTCTGAATGATGAGTAAAATGATGCACTTGTTTTTGATAAATGAATATTCCTAGGTTCTTGGTTTATTTATTTCATTTTTTTTTTACTTTATTTCATTTTTTTGTGGTCTTTCAGGTGTCTCTAAAGTTTTCACATCCTACGGAGGTTCCTGGTGGTAAGGCATCACTGTTGCTGAAAGCTGCTCCAGGTTCTCTGTGTTCAGTGAGGGCAATAGATGAGAGGCTTCTGCTGCTGCACCCAGACAATGAACTCAACATCCAATCGGTGCGTTCTAACTGAGAAAATGTCCTTGAGTTCAGTCATTTTGAATGTATAGTAATTTGCTGCTATATGTTCAAGTCCCAGAACTGGTACAGCTCATACTTGAAACTAAAGGACACAATTACTCTCATTGGCAAATTGTCGTTTTAATCATTTATTTATTTATTTTTAAGTTTGTCTTAAGTCTGATTAATAACTTGCACATATGTTCTTAATTGATTTTTATTAATTTTTTTGACATTTGTACTTGTAGCTTAAAGTGTAAAACAAAAGTGAAGCATAATGATTACATTTAAATGTCTGATTTTGCATTTAAATGCATTATTTATTTCTTTATTTTTAATTACTATTATAGTATTGGTAATGGACTTCTTATTCCTCCTTTATCATTTTACAGTGTTAGGATCAAAGAGATCACAATACCAGTTTTTATGAAGAATGATGTCACACCTCTTTATTCCAGGTGTTCAACAAGCTGCCTGTACAGGCGTTATCAGGATATCCGTACACAATCATTGAAGAGGATTCAAAACGTTGCTGGGGCATCCCCCCCTTCAGGAATATACGACTTGCAGCATTAGTGCAAAAACCAAGTGTTTATTTTCAAAATTCTGGAAAGGTGGATGTGTACAACACCTTTAAAGTAAGACATATTTTTTTTCTTAAAAGTACAATTTAGTGTAGGATTGTTATCTGGCAAGTAACGACGATCAGTTATATAGTACATCACATTCTGAATTCTGTATTCTGATTGTTCAATGGGTGTTAATTAATCTTCTATAACAGTAGCTCTGACAGTGCTTCATTAATACTTCATTGTTTCTGTAGTTGGAACATGTACGCAGCAACGTGTATGTCTGGTGAAAATTACATGTGAATAAACTCATTGGAAATATATTTACTGAAAAAATGTTGACGTGTTCAATACTTATTTCCCTCACAGTATGTGAAATGAGTATTTTTTTGCACATGAAATAAAGTGTTCCATTTTTTTTCTCTCAGGATATTGGAATCAAGATTCTCACCAATGTGAAAATAAGGAAACCTTGTATGAATGGTTTGTGGTTAAGTGGTAAGTGTTTTTCCCAAGTCAAATTTTCTCTTTGGCTTGATACATATTTGTTACAGTCAGGTCCATAAATATTTAGTCACTGGCAAAATTATTGTTAAATTAAGCTGTCTACCCCAGTCAACAGAGTTTAAATGAAATCATAAATATAAGCTCAAAGTACAGAATTTCAGTTCTGAAATTAATTACTTGGAGTGTATTTAAGTTAAGATAAAATAGCCATAACCAGACGCTGACCAGTGATGTTCTACCAGGCCTACTACAGCTGTCTTCACTTCCTGCTTGTTCTTGAGGTCTTTTGTCTTGAGTCTTACCTTCAGCATTTGAAATGCAGATCAATTGGATTCAGGTCAGATGATTGACCTGAACATTCCACTTGCTTTCCTTATAAAACACTTGGACTGCTTTCAGTATGCTTCGGATCATTGTCCACCTGCCGTCCAATGGGTTTTGAAGCATTTGGCTGAATGTGCATATAATATAGCCGTATACACTTCAGAATTCATCCTGCTGTTTTCTCAGCTGTTACATCGTCAATAAATACAAGCGAACCATTGGCCACTATACATTGACAGCCATACATGCCCACACCATAAGATGAGGTGGTATGCTTGGGTCATGAGCAGTTTCTTCCCTTCTCCATACTCTTCTCTTCCCATCATTCGGGTACAAATTGATCTTTGTCTGATCTGTTAACTCTATGTTGTTCCAGTTTTTACAACCTTACATGCTTTTGTAGATGATTTTTGCAAATTCTAATCTGGAGAAGAAGTTTTTGAGGCTTTTCAGATATTCGGGTAAAACCTCTGTATTTACTCAAGTGAAGTTTCTCTTGATTGTTAACTTTGACCCAGACACGCCTAGGAGGGTATTCTGCTCTGGCCCTTGTTGTGAAAGGGTTTTTCTTCACCAGGGAAAGAATTCTTCTGTCATTCACTACAGTTATATACTATGGTCTTCTGGGCCTCTTGGTGTTCCTGAACTCAGCAGTGCATTCTTTCTTTTTAAGAATGTACCAAATAGTTCATTTGGTCTCACCTAATCGTGTTGCTGTCTCTCTGTTGGGTTTGTTTTGATTTTTCAGCCTAATGTTGGCTTGCTTCACAGTTTATAACTTTATACTGAGACTTAACCTCAACAGATTCTAGATGCAAATGTCACACTTGAAATAAACTCTGTGCTTTTTATCTGTTTACTTGTAAGTGACATAATGAGGGAATAACATACACCTGGCCATGGAACAACTGAGTCCAAGTAGTGTCTTTAAAAAGGTCTTTAAAAAGGGACCAAATTCTTAAACCTTTCACCCAATTTTAATGTACATACCTTTAAATTAAAGCTGAAAGTCAGTAATTTTCATTATTTATTTATTATATAACAACTATATAATATCAATATCCAACTGTTTATGGAACTGAATGCATATTCAAATTCAGCCCCACATTTTGTCCCACTAGCAGCAACGCGACTCATGTTTGACGATTTTGAGGCCAAAGAATCCATTTCAATTGCCTCAAGTTCAAACCAACCACTTGTTACCATCCACAAATATTTCCCAGAGACATGGATCTGGGATCTCGTTTCAGTCAGGTGTGTATGTTGCTTTAAGTGGATTTTCCATTTTAATTCAGTCATTTTTCTTCAGTAATTGATTTGTTGTTATTTCTTCTGCAGTCAATCTGGAGCACTGACCATTAGTAAAACCGTCCCAGACTCCATCACTAAATGGCAGGCTGGCACATTTTGTACATCACCTGTTGGGTTCGGACTTGCCCCGAAAACTACTCTCAAAGCCTTCCAGCCTTTCTTTGTCACTCTCACCGTGCCGAACAACGTCATCCTAGGAGAAGTGTTCACCGTTAAAGCCACCGTCTTCAACTACCTCCAGAGCTGTATAGTGGTGAGCTGACATGTTTGGTTTAATTATAAATTTTCTTAAATCAAATATTAATTTTCTCTCATATAGTATGCATACAACTGAATCAAGAGAACATGACATTAATATAGGTTTATATTTCCTTAACAGTTTCTGCAAACAGAAATTTCCCAGCTTACAAACTGTCACTAGATTTAATAACTTAAACCCATTGAAGATTTTTTAAAAAATAGCTTAGCTGAGCTTTTTTCCCCACATTAGCAACTCACAGTATTGTCCCTAATAAGCAATTAAAAATCACCATCGTTTCCCAATGTCAAATCACTGATCAACATAGATATTCCGACCAGCGCACTTCTTCAGAAAATCATTATTCATGAAACACGATTTGCTACACAGATGATCGTGATGCCTCCAACTCATCTGGTGACTTCTAGTGACATTTAATCAGGCATTAGTTACTTTTCTCTGAAAAGAGTCAGTAACGCTGGTCACGCAGCTTTTCCTTGAATATGGATCAACTGAGCAAAAGTTTTTTGATTAAGTTTTCCATTCTGTGTGTTAAAGGTGAAGGTGACTTTGGCCAACTCACAAAAGTTCTCAGTAAAAAAGTGTAACGGCTGCCAGTACACAAAATGTCTGTGTGCTGATGAGAGCTGGACCTTCTCTTGGACCATCACACCACTGGTTCTGGGTACGTCAAACTTTAAAACTTAAAGCTCACTGTAAATATTAGAATGGGCATAGAAAGATTTAAATGAATATAACTGTTATTTTGTTTCCAACATATTTATTAATAGACAATTTAACTGACAATTGTGCATATCAGTGGTATCATGTTATAGTTACATTTTTTCCACACAATTTTCTGTGGTGCTACACTATATGGCAAAAAGTATGTGGACACATGACCATACATGGTTGTTCCTGAAATTGTTGGAAGCAAATATTTGTTTAGAAGTGTTTAGACTTTGTGTCCTCTACCTTTACAATTTACCTTCACTGGAACTAAGAGGACCAAACCTGTTCCAGCATTTCAATGCCCCTATGCACAAATCCTCACAGCCATGTTCTAACATCTGTTTGAAAGCATTCACAGAAGAGAGGAGACTATTAGGGTAGAAATCATAATATTAATGCCCATGATTTTGGATCATAACGAGTCTCATGCAGTGCATAAAATCATACAGATACATGTCAAGAGCCTCAGGTAATGTCTACATCAAACATCAGAATGAGGAAAAATATGATCTCTGTGTTATGTGCCAGATGGGCTGGTTTGAGTATTTCAGAAACTGCTCATTTCCTGGGATATTCACTCGCAACAATCTTTAGAGTAACTGCACAAGTTTATAATTGGCTGATTGGATAGCTGCATAAATAAGCAGGTGTACAGGTGTACCGGTGTTCCTTTTAAAGTGGATATCACAGCAGGCAGAGGCGGATCGATCTATAAACAACATAAACAAGAGCAGGCAACATCAAAAATAGGGAACATCTGGAAACTCGTCCTCATCTGGATGACAAGGAATAGTGCAACATGGTGCAATTGTGTAAACAGGAAATGCATTGTAGTTTTTACATGAAGTCTATTTTGTTTAAGTTATCAACTGTTCACTGATGGAGACGACTGCAAAACTGCTTGGAACAGTTGCAGTGATAAAGCTATCACGGTAATTGTACTCTTAAGCCATTGTAGTAAAAACTGTTTATATCGAGTGCAGTCTAAAGCCATCTTCAAAGTTTTTAAGTGGTACCATCCTCAGTAATCTCACTGACGTTTTGTTGTCCATTATCAATAGATGTGTTATTCCTCTGTGAAAAAAAAGTAGGTACATCTTTGGCTTTAGAAGCTAATACGGCCCACTTTAGCAGAAACAACTTCTTATAGGCATTTTGCATAATTGTCCACCAATCTCTGACATTGGTTTGCTGGAACTCCAAAACATAACATTTCCTTCACCGTGCTTCACAGTTGGCATGAGGTGCTTCTCCTGAAAAGCTGTCTTTTTAAATCTGCGCCACTTGTCGATTATTTTCCTTACAATGGAATGATGTATTTCAAATAATTTGGAGGTTTGTTTAAATCCATTGCCAGACTCATAGGCATCCACGGATTTTTTTTTCTGAAAGCCTTATAAAACTCTTTAGAGACCTTGGAATGATGATACCACACACCCCAATAGCAAAGGGAACACCAGACGCTAGATATGAGAGCAGTATAAATAGGATGGGCTCAACCTGTACTCCCTAAGCAGGTTCTAACACTGGCACCCAATCTTCAACACCTGATTCAAATTTTATGGATTTGAAGGTATGATAAATGCAAGGGTGTACTTACTTTTTCCATGTGACTGATCTGTTTTGTTGTTGTTGTTAATTTAAATTGTGAAATGGATTACAAAATGTCAATTTTATGTGTCATTTGATAGTGTATCACTGTTATTAATAATATCTATTCAATATCTATTAATCCTATACAATTGATTAATTTTAAAGAGGATCAATTCTTTGCTTGTCCAAATATGTCAAAAAAGCAAAACAGTTTCCATGGGGTGTACTTATTTTTTCACATGTATTTGTGTGCCATGTGTGGATTAAAGTGTATTGGGAAAATACAATTCTGGGTGTACTGTAGATTTTGAAAAGGGGATTAACATTAGGTTTGTTATTGAGAGTAAACTGTAGTTGTGTGTGTGTGTGTGTGTGTGTGTGTGTGTGTGTGTGTGTGTGTGTGTTTTAGGGGAGGTGAGCATCAGTGTGACAGCGGAAGCTGTGCAGTCGTTGAATCTGTGTGGTAAGAGACCAGTTACTGTACCACAGAAAGGACGCATCGATTCGGTTATTAAAAAACTGCAAGTGCTGGTGATTACAATATTACTACTAATAATTATTATATTAAATAATGATAATAATTAATAATAATTATAATTTTATTCTGCGGCCATTTTTCAGGCTGAAGGAGCCAAACAGATTGAAAGCTACAATGAGCTTCTCTGCCCATCAGGTGAGACACACACCTTATTCTTTCACCTTGTTTATACTGTACATTACAGTGAAGAAAGTGCTTTGTACAAAAAGCCCATTTAAATCTTAACTGTTGATTATCAATCAGTTCTGTTGGATTTGGGCTGGAACTGAATTTTAGAGGAAGGTAGATCTCCTGGAACAGGTTTCATGGACTTTGCCAGAGTCCTGGACTGTCTGTGATTTCACTGCTCAAAAATACCTGAATCAGGTGGAATTACAGGACTCAGCAGTGGTTCTGTACGGTTTGTACCACATTTAATTCCATTGTTCTCTATCTCTGTTAAAAGATGTGGCTGAGAAGACGGTCTCACTAACCCTGCCTAAGAATGTCGTGGATGGTTCGGCCAAGGCCTCAGTCTCTGTGCTGGGTGAGTCATAGACCTGCTTCGATTTCATCAGTTTACATCATTTTGATAAATATATGGCATCAAGATAAGTTTATAAATGAGGCAAATCAAGTGTGAAGATGATATTGTTATAGGTTGAACTTTAACGTGAATTAAAAAAAAACAAAATGTTTCTTTTTACCATTTTGTTCAAGTCATTGATTAAATTGTGCATGATTTAGCATTATCAATCACAATTTATCCCATCAAATGCAAGAACATTGTTATTTTTTATTTTATTTTGTATACTTTTACTTTTGAAATGAAAACCTTCAGTAAGATGGAAACCAAATGACCTTTAAGAGTTCCTCCAGAGACAAACCAAACAACACTGAGCCTTTTTCTAAGGGAGCATGGCATGCATGATATTATCATGTCATGTTTAACAAGCAAATGCACAGAGACTCAGAGTAGAAAGCTTTTGTGATACCCATTAAGCACAATTCGATCAAAACTAAAGACAAATGATAACACAATGCTAATATTGACTTTCTGCAGGAGATCTGATGGGCCGAGCTCTACAGAACCTGGCGAGTCTCCTTGCGATGCCGTACGGTCCTGGAGAGCAGAACATGCTGCGCTTCGCCCCCAACATCTTCATCCTGCTCTACCTGGAGAGCACCAACCAGCTCACGCCCCAGATCAGGAGCACAGCCGAGACCTACCTCGTGACCGGTGAGGACTCCTCTCTGTAGAATCGAGGATTACAGCAAGTGCACAAAAAGAAAGATAAGGCAATTTATAAATTTACAGAAGAGTGCAAAATCCTCGGCCGTTTAACAGTGAACAAATGGTATGGCCCGTTGTGGAGGTGTTCAGCAAATGGCCTTCTGAAATGTCCGGTATTGCATATTTTACTAATTTACTGTTATGTGTTAAAATGATTTAGCATGTCTAATGACATACTGAATAGTCTAAATAATTCATAGTCTTCCCTTTCTTTCTTTATGGAACATAAAATCTTAATAAAGGGAGTCCAATCCTCTCAAAACCCCTCCTCTGAATCACGGGGCTTTAGTGAATTAGTAGAGTTATCTGGTGTTTGGAAATTGGTAATAAATAAATTAGGATAAAATGAGGTAGCAACTAATTGCATAATAATTTACACAACTTTTTGTGTATCTCATCTTCTGTTCAGGATATCAGAGAGAACTGACCTACAAACACAATGATGGATCTTACAGTGCTTATGGGATGGACGATGCATCGGGGAACACATGGTGAGTTCCAAAGAAAATAGACTAAATTAACAACTTACATATTTACACATACTATATATAAAAAAGCATTTAGACATTCAGCAAGAAATACAGAAAACGTATAAAAAAAAGTCTCCTAATTGCAAATCAACAATAAATCAGCAGAATCTACCAATGAGCTGTATGGCAATACGCTTTTAAATACACTGAGTAATGATCACAAACAGAAATTCTGTTCGAATTTAGATGACTGAGAGAGTCGTAATGTCTGGAATGGATTAAGAGTTGGAGCAGCACGTCAACCTTCATTTCAGTCATGAATTAAAACATTAGAAGTTGTTCACTGTTAAATATAGAAGTGTAACAGTACATAAAAGAGTCCTACTATGTAATTTCGTATCTTCCAAATAAAGACTGCAATTCTGACTTGTTATTTGGAACCGTTGTGTTTGTGTTCTCAGGCTGACGGCGTTCGTGATGAAGTCTTTCAGACATGCGAGGAGATACATCTTTATAGACCAGGTGTTTGTGAATCAGGCGAAGGCCTGGCTCGGTCGTCGGCAGCAGCGTAACGGATGCTTTGCCTCAGTAGGACAACTCTTCCACACTGACATGAAGGTCAGGAGACCAGTCTGAGTCCAATATAACATGCTGTTTGAGGAAAATAATTAACAGCAGGTGGTGCAATGAAATGGAGTTAGTGCTACAACCTAAATGTTGATTATTTTCTTATAACAGCATGTTTTATTCTTCTTATAACACTATATGGAATTAAAGATAGACACTTTTTTTTTATCAGCCTATAGTTACGTTTACTGTTTGTTAAATGAGTTACTTAGAGTTACGCAGCTTGCCACGTTACCGAGTAAACTCCTCGGCTCTGAAGTTGTTCAAAAAAATTTAAGTTACAGCTTTACCTAACTGTTACAAACTGGCACTGACACTGAAGACTCCTTCCATAAATGTTACATAAACTTCTCCTTACAGAAAACTTCACCATACTGTATCAGTATTTACATTTTGACCAGTCAGAATGCAGAGTTCAACAGCACCGGGGAATAATATTTAACTCTCTTTCTCTCTCTCTCTCTCTCTCTCTCTCTCTCTCTCTCTCAGGGAGGGGTGAATGATGAGGTGACCCTCTCTGCGTACATCATAGCTGCAATGCTGGAACTCAATTATACAATTACAGTGAGTGAACTGTTTCAGTGATGAAATTTGATCTGATTTTGATCATTTATAGAAAACATTTTACAAATACACTAACAAGCTAGACACATAAACGTTAGCAAGCTTGCAATAGCTGTTTAATGTTTAAAATCACTTTGTCAATCTACATACGGCAGGATCCCGTGGTGAACAAGGGTCTTAGCTGCCTGAGGAATACGTACACTCAGGTGAACTCCACCTACGCCAAGGCTCTCCTCTTCTACACATTCACTCTAGCTGGAGATCAGGCGATGAGGAACACACTCATATTAGACCTGGATGCAAAGGCCATAGTCTCAGGTTTGATGCTTCTACACTTAATCTCTCAGAGAACTCTACACTAAAAGTGTAGTAAACGTGTATGCCAGGCTTTAGTAAGTCAGTATAAGATTGTAATTCATAGAGATTATTTATGTTGACCAAGGGGCTGTAAAAATCCATGAACAGATGAGTCAGTAACATGACTCGAGTATGTGTCTAATATCTCCCTCAGGAGGCGGGAGGCACTGGAGCAGAGTGAATAATGGGTCTGTGACGGACTCTTTGGAGGTGGAGATTACCTCGTATGTGCTTCTGGCTCTGATGTCTGGACCCCAGCTCTCCGGGTTTGATCTGGGTTACAGCAGCAGCATCGTCCGTTGGCTTTCTCAGCAGCAGAACGCCTTCGGGGGCTTCTTCTCTACACAGGTACAAACCTTTATCATATCAGTCTGCACTTTTTAAAAGAGCTCGTCTTTCCAAAATTTAACTTTATACCTCTTACTCAAAAACATGATTGACCTGTTACACCCTTCAGGCTACATGCTAAAAGCCCCTGCTTATTATTTCACAATTGTTGTTCAAGAAATAACTGTGTATGAGGCACATTCTTTAAATTGTAGTGCATTGAACTGCGAAATGAAAGGAATAACTGGATGTATTTAAAAAAAAAAAAAAAAAATTTGTTTCCCAAAGTCTAGGTTGTAATTTTTACATGCTGTATCATCACAGACGGTTAGTTTTAACGGATACTTTGAATATACGGCAGAAAAAAAATCAGTTTATGTTTCAAGTTCAACGTGTAATGTTTCACTTAGTTAACATTGTAATTTCTCCCACACTCACCTTTATCACTATGTTACAGGTATACAATTGTTGCTTGGGTTACGTCTTGCTCTTTTCTAGTCACTTTGCATTTCCCTACGTTGTAGCCAGTATATTTCTTTTATGTGTAAATCCGGCACTATGCTTGCACAGCGTAAATGTAGTTCAGACCTGTGATTTTATTTCTAATCATTATCATGGGTAAATTTTAACGTGGTAACACAGCATTGCACAGAGCAGTGTTTTAGAAATGTCACTGTATATATCATATATGTATATATATATATATATATATATATATATATATATATATATATATATATATATATATAGAGAGAGAGAGAGAGAGAGAGAGAGAGTGATATGAGATATATATAGGAGTCCAGCGTCGGTGGAACTCCTTTAATACTGTTTAAAAAGCAACTCAGGGAAATTCCTCAAGAAATCGGGTGAGAAAATGCCAAGAATGCATTTCTGGAAATTCTAGGCAAAAAGGGCGTCTACATCGAAGATTCTAAAATACTCAATTATTTTGATATATTTTGGATTTTTATCACAACATAATTCTCATAGTTCCATTTGTGTTATTCCAGAGTATTGATGACTTTATTATTATTATAAAACGAATGGAGTCTAAACTTTTGACCGGTAGTGTATATTTAAACATTTAGCAGAAGCTTTTATCCTTTTATCCAAAATTTTATTCTGAATTGTAAATACAATTTTTAAATGAATAAAAATAAAATACAGCAATCTTTAACAAATACAGCGGTTTCTGTTTAAAGTTAAAGTATATAATGACTCATTTAAATTAAAAAAAAAAAAATAATAAACAGCTTTTGTTCAGAAGGTTTAGACAGAAATATTTGAGAAGTGTCTGTCACTGTCAGCCATGTTGGATTGGGAGAACAAAAATCCAAATAATGTTTAATACTGTAGTAATTTAAAGGTGTATAATATATGTGTAAGGGCACATATTATATATGTATATACAGTGCCCTCCATTACTTTCGACACCCTTGGTAAATATGAGTAAAGAAGGCTGTGAGGAATTGTCTTTATTGTTTAGCCTTTTGATCTTTTGTTCAAAAATTCACAAAAATACACTACTCTCATGGATATCGATTAATTTCAAACACAACACAGGTTTATCAAAAACAATCTTTGTTAAATAGAATGAAAATAAATGGGCAAATTCCATTAGTCATTCATCGCAATGGGTAAGGCCGAGGAATATAGCTGTGGTGTGCGGCAAAAGGTTGTTGAACTTCACAAAAGGGGAAGTGACTATAAGAAAAAAACTCAAGCACTGAAAATGCCCATTTCCACTATCAGGGCAATAATTAAGAAGTTCCAGTCAATTGGAAATGGATATGGAAATTCTGTATGGAGGAACGGTCTCAGATCCCTTGCCATGTATTCTCCAACCTCATCAGGCGTTATAGGAGAAGCCTCAGAGCTGTTATCTTGGCAACGGGAGCTAGTACAAAGTATTGACTAAAAGGGGGCCAATAATTGTGAAACACATATTTAACGAAGATATACTTTTTTATAAACATGTGCTTTGTTTGCACTTGTTTGATATCCATGAGAGCGGAGTATTTTTGTGGTTCTTTAAAACGAAAGGTTAAAAGGTTAAACAATAAAGACAATTTTCCATAGCCGCCTTTACTCATATTTACCAAGGGTGCCAATATTAGTGAAGGGCACTATAATATATATATACTCTCTTCCATCCATATAGGACACTGTCGTGGCTCTCCAGGCTCTGGCGAAATACAGTCTCGCCACCTACAGTCCAACAGGAGATGTTAATGTTACTATAACATCACCATCAGGGGTGATTACCTCGTTTACCATCAATCAGAGTAACAGGCTGCAGTATCAGAAGAGCAAGCTACGGGAGGTTCCTGGAGATTACAGAGTCACAGCAGAAGGGACAGGTTGTGTGTACGTGCAGGTCTGTACATCACCATTTCCCACTTTACTTGCTCTCCTCCGCTCCTTTATTAATTAAGCAGGCTCTCAGAGGGTCAGTTTGGGTAGATGGGTTGTGCTAATAGTGTGTTTTTTTTTCTTCTTCTAGTTCACTTTGCGCTACATCATCCCTCCTCCTCCTGACAGCTCTTCATTCATCATCTCGGCCTCAGCGTCTGGAAACTGCAGGGTCCCAAATCAACCTCTGGAAGTGACCGTTACTGTCAAGTGAGTTCTACTGCAACTCCATAATCTACAAGAATGAAGTACATGCTATATAATAATAATAGAATTGATTAGAAGTGTTTACGTGCCTTAAGGACAAAATGAGGAACACAAAGGAATTTAATTGAATTATCTCTTGTAGTATATAAAAAAAAAAAATGAGTCAATGTATAAATTTAAATAATAATTTCAGTTTCATCGTTAAATAATAAACACAGTGTGAGGATAATGTTAGATTAGTTTATCATAACTTCCAGAAGTTACTTTTGGAAAGCTGTGGTGATTGTATATGTAATGTGTTACTCAGGTACTTCAGAACAAATGAGGAGAATGTGAGTGATTGATGATCTTTTAATTTCAGGTATAACGGTCAGCGTTTGGAGACCAACATGGTGATCATCGATGTCAAGCCTCTTTCAGGATTCAGGGTGGACACGACGTCTGTGCAGCTTGTGAACAGCAATTCAAACGTAACGTAAACCTTTAACTGGAAGTGTAATGCATGAAGACTGATCTAAATACTTATAATACACTTACTTATATGTTGTTGAGCCATGGTGAAACCGACCCATTGTTCCAAACATCAGCTCATTGACCACTTATCATACTGATGGTTCAGTTTTTATTCTGATCATCTGTACCGCAGTCAAAGAATGGAGTTGTGAAACGCGTGGATCAAATTGGGTGTAACGCAGTTATCTACCTGAATAAAGTAAGAACACACACACACACACACACACACACAAAGTTTACTTAGACCACATTAAGCCTCACGTTCAGGTCATTTTAGATTTAAATTTAAACCAGAACAATACAAAACATTTTTTCATCCTTGGGTCTTCATTCGGTTTTCTGTAATGAACATAATATCATTAAAAAAAGTTTGTTAGCTTCCTATAAGGGTTCTCGTGTGGGACTTTTACTGATAGGTAAACACCCTGAACACATAGAACCTATAAAGATTACCCCAGAGAGCGGGCAGAAGAATCCCTAAGGGTTCTAAACAATACATGTTCATGTCATCATTTACATTATAGCATCTACAGTATAAACAGTCGTTCCCTCACCGGCGTCCGTTTTCTTATTCAGCCGCCATTTTTCTCCAAGTTATTAAGACAAATAAAACACAGCTTGTCACATTACAGGAAAACCACAAAGAGTAAACTCTTCTGTTCTATAAATGTCAGAACGCTTACAATTATGGCTTTACCTCTGACTGTAATAAAGTGCGGATAAAACGTTAAATAAAATAGATTTTAGTTATTGCACCCCGTCCTCATGCAGGGCCGTGCAGTGGTAGTGCAGTAAAATTGAAGCATAGTGTGGGTTTATTTGTACGTTGTGAACAGATATAATTTTGTTTAATATCTCTGTGGGATTTAGCTGCGAAAAGGAGAGGAGAAGGTGTACAAACTGACGATCCCGCAGAGGGCTCCAGTGGAGAAACTGAAACCAGCTGTTGTGAAGGTTTACGACTACTATGAGACCAGTACGTGATCTGTACTTCTTTATCAACCAGTAAAATCTCTGCATTGTCCAACACAATTACAGACAGAGCTCACACTGTATCTGTGTCTTGTTTCATACGAGAACTAAAGTCTTATTTCTTTTCTTTTCTTCTTTTAAAGGGGAGAAAGCTGCAACTGAGTACACCTTTCCATGTCCAGTTCTGTGAAAGTTTGTACATGATCTGAGCAAGAGCCCAGAAAGAGGTGTCCCCCCCCCCCCCCCCCCCCATTTGACTCATTTTTATGGGAATTCTCTGGGTAGCTAACAGTTATCAATATATCAGAGCCTTTACATTTCACAAAAGTTCAGTAACTCATTAATAGTGCTTCTGATTTTTCTCTCTTCTTGTCATTATGAACTTCAATCAACATCTGAACTTCAATAATCAAGATATAGTCGGTGTCTATTTCTCTTTAATATATAATCTACTCTATAAATAATTTATAGATGTAATGTCACTCAACAAAACCATTTATATGAGGTGCTGACAAAAATGTTGAGATAGAAATCCAAATCAGTATAATCATTTTGTTCTGATGAACTTGGA
The DNA here is from genome assembly GCF_001660625.3 of Ictalurus punctatus. Lineage (NCBI taxonomy): Eukaryota > Metazoa > Chordata > Actinopteri > Siluriformes > Ictaluridae > Ictalurus > Ictalurus punctatus. The sequence goes on from NC_030420.2 coordinate 1,513,648, forward strand.
ATATGACAAATTGCCTAAAGTAATTTCACTTATAAAGTAAACATGATTTATTTGCTTTTACTGATCAAATAGCATAACATGAATGTAGCGTTTCCATCAAAATCCATTTCTTTTTCTTCAGGTTCTGTATATCTTCTTTAAATTTTGTAACATTAGACCATGTCTAAACACTAAAACCAGTGTAATCATATTTAACATCTCTGTATTTGTTGATTTTGTCCACAAGGTGGCAGAGTTTGAATTTTACAATTCAGAACCTTATGCCGCTCATGTCTCTCGATTTAAAAACTGATCTAAATCTGAACATGCTAACTGCTGCATGTGATGATGTCATATGCCATGAGCTAACAAATAAAAGAAAAAAATAATTAAATATGCCAATAAAATTTTCAACTGCACTGATCATTTGTTTTACCTGTGTCTTGTTTTCTCATCCCAGTCTATGTACTGTATATAAACCAATAACTGTATGCATGAGTGGACAACATGGTGTAATTTACTTCCATTGGGCCTCATTTATCAGTCTTTAAGTAAAGTTGTATGTAAATGTTTGGGTAAGCCAAACAAAAAAAATCTGCAAATTCTGGAAAAAAAAATGATGAGGAATTGGCAAAAAAAAAGAGAGACTTTCTTAGAGGAAGAAACAAAAGCTATTTTGACTCATGTCTACTTAACAGTGTATAACAGACCCTTAAAAAGGTCACAATCTGGAGCTAAATTACAGAAAAGTCTAAATTACAGAAAATATACACACATAACATGCGACTGTACCTGTGACCTAATTTATTTATCCTGAGGTTTTTATTGGTGTGTGAAAAATTTTGCTTTGTAGTGTTTACACCTGGAGAATTGTGTGTTATTTGACTCCAGGTTTGGATGTCTTGAGTTAATTATTCTAAGTGCTAGTGCTATCTGAGTGAGCACATTGTGTAACCAATGCAAAATCGATGGCGTGTGTGATTGACCACTGGCCATGTACTTTAGAGGAATGGGGTAAGAAGAAACCATCTTACCATGTTCCTTTTAAAAGGAACTCTTGGAGCACATGCAGTAGAGTAGAGTAGAGTAAGTCTAATACTGTATATGTGTGTGTGTGTGTGTGTGTGTGTGTGTGTGTGTGTGTGTGTGTGGATATATATATATATATATATATATATATATATATATATATATATATATATATATATATATATATATATGGAAAATGCAAAACAAAGAAACAAAAAGAGTCATTTGAAAATTTCATTCACCCTGTACTACATTGTAAAGTCATTATATACACTCATTTCAAATCTGATGACTGCAACACACCACAAAAAAGTTGGGACAGTCGAGTGTTTACGACAGTGTAACATCACCTTTCCTTTTAATAACACTTATTAAGTGTTTGGGCGCTGAGTGAAGACACCAGTTGGTTTAGTTTAGCGAGCGGAATTTTCCTTCATTCATCCATTATGCATTTCTTCAGCTGCATAGGGACTTTGTTGCCTTATTTTTCACTTCATAATGCACCGCATGTTCTCATTCTGAGACAGGTCAGGACTACAGTCAGGCCATGTTTCCACCCGCACTCTCTATTTATGCAACCATCCTCTTGTAGTCAGGACAGAATGTGGTGTGGCGTTGTCCTGCTCTGGATGGCAACACATGTTGCTCCAAAATGTGTACATATCTTTCTGCATTAATGCTGCCCTCACAGATGTGCAAGTTACCCATGCCATGGACACTGACACACCCCCATACCATGGGTACTGACATACCCACATACCATGGGTACTGACACGCCCCCATACCATGGGCACTGACACACCCCCAAACCATAGGCAATGACACACCCCCATACCATGGACACTGACACGCCCCCATACCATGACAGACGCTGGCTTTTGGACCTGACGCTGATAACAGCTCGGATGGTCCTTTTCCTCTTTGGCCTGGAGAACACGACATTTGTTTTGTCCAGAAACTATTTGAAATGTCGACCCGTCTGTACACAAACAATTCCACTGTGCTACTGTCCATCTCAGATGAGACCGAGCCCATAGAAGTGGGCAGAGCTTCTGGACAGTGTTGATGTATGGCTTCTGCTTTGCATAGTAAAGCCTTAAATTGCATCTCTGCATGCAGCGGCGAATGGTGTCGACTGACAAAGGTTTACCAAGTATTCCTGAGCCCATGTCAGGACCTCCATTACAGACTCATGATGGTTTTTAAGACGGTGACTTCTTAGGGATCGGAGATCGCGCACCTTCAGAAGTGGTTTTTGGCCTCGCCCTTTACGCACCGAGATTTGACTGGATTCCTTCAATCTTTTAATTATATTGTGCACTGTAGAAGGTGAAATACATTTGTCTTTGGGAAATGTTCTCAAAGTGTGGGATTATTCTCTGATGCATCTGTTGTTAGATCAGCGAGCCTCGTCCCATCCTTGCTCTTGAAGGACTAGGCCTTTTTTTGGCGGCTCCTTATATTCTATGATTATACCTTACCTGTTTCACATCGTCTTCTTATTTCAACTCGTCCTAAATCGCCCCTGTCCCAACTTTTTTGAAAATGTTTCATGCATCGATTTCAAAATAAAAGTTTACCTTCAAAAAACTATGCAGCTGATTAGGCAAAACATCAAATACCTTGCAGTGATGGGTTGTATAGTACTATGAGGATTTACTGTGTCGCGTGCCTGTACTACGTGAACCGATCAGGCTAATTTACATAATTCAAACTTGTGATTAGAAACTTGTTTAAATTGGCATTCTTAAAGGCCACATCTGTATTTCATCTTCCATGTCCTTTTATTTATCATCAAATAACTCCTACAATATGCATTTACTCTAAAGAAAATCATGATCATGACATCGTGGTCAACTGAACTTTGTAAAAATAACAGAACACTATTCCCGAGAATAATTTGTGGAGTAGTAACTTAAAATGTAAATTTGTCTTTTGTTCCATTCACTAACATGAGAATGAGCAGAGTTAAAATTTGTACTGCAGCTAGTGACTAGAGAGTCCTAAACCCCTGATACAATGTCCGGCCATATACACTGAGGAGCCATAACATTAAAACCACCTGCCTAATAATGTGTAGGTCCTCCTTGTGCTGCCAAAACAGCTTGGACTTCACAAGACCTCTGAAGGTGTGTTGTGGTATCTGGCACCAAGACGTTAGCAGCAAATCCTTTAAGACCTGTAAGTTGTAAGGCGGGGCCTTCAAGCAAGGTTAACTTACTGTCACATAAACCCCGAACTCTTGATTGCCCAACCAAAACCTTGCTTACTCTGAGCATGTCGGTTCCAGAACACCTTTTAGGAGTTAGTTCAATCAACCTCCAATTGCTAACTGAGTCAATGCATGCGCACTGTGAGTACATGAAGACATTGTCAATGGATCGGCAATTTCAGGAGTCGCCATGGAAACCCAGGGCGAAAAAAAAGCAAGCTGCATACTTCAGAGATGCAGAGTTAGAGGTTTTGATTCATGCTTACGAGGAATATAAGCCATTTATACAAAAAAAAGTAACTGCTGCATCGGATAGAGAGTTGGCTTGGAAAAAAGTAATGGATCGAGTAAATGCATGAATTGATAAGTTCATAAATATCTGAAAAGTTTCCTTTCATTGTGATGCAAAATTGAACACTGATCCTATTAGACCCGTGCCATAACATTTAATAGATATGCCTTTACTTTTAGCCCTCCATCAATTTCTTAATGTTTCATTTCTTAAAAGTGACTTGGAGATGGACCTTCTACAACTTTAAATGGTGGAAAAAAAGGCGAACATAAAAAAGGCCAAGTTTGAAACTGAAGTAATGAAGCACTGGTTAAAGGTGGACGTTTGCCTCACACCTCCAGAGTCCGGGGTTCGGGTCCTGCCGGGGCCATGTGTGTGCGGAGTTTGCATGTTTTCCCCGTGCTGCGGGGGTTTCCTCCGGGTACTCCGGTTTCCTCCCCCAATCCAAAGATTGGTATGTCTGATTGGCATTCGTAGTGTATGAATGGGTGTGTGAAAGTATTCGTAGTGTATGAATGGGTGTGTGAATGTGTGTGTGAGTGTGCCCTGCGATGGACTGCCACCCTGTCCAAGGTGTACTCCGCATTGTGCCCGATTCTCCCTGGGATAGACTCCAGGTTCCCCGTGACCCTGAAAAGGAGTAAGTGGTAGAAGATGGATGTATAAATGGACGGACATCTCAACAACACCGTTTGAGTGCAAGGGATACTGTTTACACAGTCCTACACACAGTTTCTTTTCCCACATGCTCTGGCATATAAATAATAATAAAAAAGAAGTGCAATGCAAAAAATATGCCCGATGTTAAACGCTGATCCACGATGTGTCACGTTGGCGATGTGATGTTTCAAAAGGCTTGTTAAATAAATGACCGATTGACATGAAAAACGTTAACGATCCCAAAATAATCTTCCATACATGAAAACACATCTATACGCCTTATCACCCTTTCCCCAACAAAAAAGGTGTCCTTTAATCCGTGCTTCTTCATCCACTGGATGTTCTTCATTCATCATTAGAAAAAAACTAACCCTGGATTATAGCCTGCTTCAGAGCAGGTTACTGTATGTTCACAGAGTAATTTGCTATGACTACTTACATACCTGAAAGTTACCTCCGTTTTTGGAACCGAAAGCTGAGGTTATCTGTTAACTCTGAGTAAATTTACCCAGGTAAGTTGCATAACCTGCTTTCTGGAATACCCCACAGACTTAGCTGTCCAGAACATCCCACAGATGTGTGATCGGATTGAGATCTGGGGAATTTGGGGCCCAAGTCAACGCCTTGAACTCTTTGTCATCCACATGTATGCCAGGACCCAGTCATCTAGCCATCACAAATTGGCCCTTGTCCAATTCGCTCAGATTTGCTGTAGTGGGACTTTTCATTCCTTCTTAAAGTTGTGATTGGTGTGTGAACCATTTAAATGCTTACTGAATGCATCTGAAGAGGTGTGTTCGTTCAGTTCGGGTTGTGATGACTTGATGAGTTAGTTGTATCTGAATGAGTGCACGATGCAGCCTGAGCTTTAAAAGTGGGATTTGTGTGTAAAGTTCTGCTCAGATCTACTGATCTCTAGCGAATGAAAAGACACAAGCAGTATATTTCTGGGAAAAGTGTCATTCTTTTAAGATGAATATAGGTATTTTGCCGATTGTTCTGGTTAAATACACAGTAGCAAAATGTGTTTGTATAAGAAAATAAATTGTAGTTTATTTCTCTCTCCACCCCCCCATCTGTTCAGCTTGTATTCAAGGACTGTGTATCATAACAAAAGAGGAACGTGATGACCCTCAGAACTTCATATCTTTTCATATCTTTAATGTTTTACATTTCTGTTCTGTTTACTGTGACTTCTATTCTGTACACTGTGAAAATGTATCAATTTACAATTTAAATCCAAAATGTATATATTTCTGTAAAGCTGCTTTGTTACAATGTCCATTATTAAAAGCGCTATACACATAAAACTGAACTGAATTGAATTAAGATAGAAAAAAATTAACTTTAATTGATAATTTTTTAATATACGGGGAGCACAATTTTATACGATGGAATATGATGGAATACCAAGTGTTTGTACCCTGTTCCTTGTTTTGTTTCATAGTCTTTGATCTTGTTTCTTATTTCTCGTTACATGCTTTTGCCTTTCCTGTTTTATGCCAATTTGCAGATCGCCTGACCCATTGTCTGTTTCTGACCATGCTTTTGTTTCAGGATTTGGATTTGTCTGCCTGCCGTTAGGTGACGTGTACAGAAAGTAACCTGAGCTCAGGGTCAAACTGAAGACACTGGAGCTGTGATGCTGCAAAGATCCTCTACAGGGCCAAATTTGCTTGTATTTCCACATTTGTAAGTCGCTTTGGATGAAAGAATAAATGTAATTGCAAATGTGTCCCCTGGCTAGGACTTCTGCTAAATTGTGTAGTGTAGTGCTGGATGAACTGTTTGAGTAAGAAAATAATTACTTTGTTGTAAGAATAAAAAATCATTCCAGTGTTCTGTGTTGTACGTTCAGATGCGAGGACATCACTTCTTTTTATCGGATGGTGTTTTATTTAAGAGAATAAAAACGATAGAAATGCCAGTGTTATTGAGGTCTAGACTGATAAGATGAGGCATGTCAGCGTAACATACGGGGCAAGGTCAGGAGAAGCGAAACAGGAGTGTGGTGATAGCAGCAAGCATTTAACAATACTATAGACATTTTTGGGAGGGGTGGAGGTCAATAAATACCACAAGTGATCTCAGATCATCATATTCGGTCTGATCGTGTCTGATTTTGTTCCAGGATGGGCTTTTCTCAAGTTCTTTTTGGAGTTTTTTTGCTTTCCCCAAGCATCGTAGCACAGAAGACCGCCGGAGAAACGTAAGAACTTAATATATTTTTCTGGTTTTCTCTGAGAGCCTTGTAGATTTACTATGAAGAGATTTATAGTACAACTAATATTTTTGTTAATATTGTATGAATGGGATTTCCTCAAAATAGCTCGATTGATGAATGGCTGAAAACATAAAGTAATAAACTGAGGTTTGTTGAAGAGGCTGATGGAGAATTGGTCAATTCTAGCAAATTAAACAAATGAAAAAATAAACCTCATAACTACAGCTCTATACAAAGGTTTATCCAAGACTATTCCTTAAGTGAGGAAAATAGGTAAACAATATAAATGTGTACATCTGAACATCACTTGACCTCCTGCTGTCTTCTGTGTTTCACCTTCCACCTGATCCTCGCACTCCAGTCCCCGTCCGAGCTTGCCTCCAACCAGGTACCGTAACAATATAAAATGTTTACATTTGAGATACTCTGAATTAGTGATGCAGGGATTCAAATGAGGCTTAATATGCTTAAGTGAGGAATATAAAAAAGTATGTACAACGCTGTACATACTTTAATCTGTAAATATTTATCACAAAGTCCATCTATTGTACAAGTGAAGCAGGATTTCTCAACCTTTTTCAACACCATCAGTAACACCATTTAAGGGCTCAAAATTCTTGAACAATCCCCCCCCCCCCCCCCAAAAAAAATAAATAAATAAATAAATAAATAAAAAAATTATAGCATGGACATTTTATTTTGTAATGTTTCTAGCTAGAACCTCCAGCATTGTCATGCAAAAATACACTTTTTTATTTTAAATAAGGACTTCACATGCTGTCTGGTGTAAAGGCCACTTTGATTAACATGCTGTCACTGCTGTGGTCCTGTGCAAAATATGCTATCAGTAATATTATTATATATTATATATGCTTATAGAGTGCAGTTGCTGTTACAAACTGTAGAGATGGTGAACATCAAAAGGACAGAGCATCGCTAAGTAGGAACTAATAAAAATATTAGTATTAATATTCCCTTTTTTTTGGTCAATAGTTTTTACCTCTTGGCCGTGACCTCCCAGGCTGTAGGGGGCACCACAGAGACGCTATGTATCACAGTGAACCCCTATAAAGAAGTCTCACTGGAAGTGAACCTGGAGCTTAATGACAACAGAGTGGTACTTCTGATGGAAAAATCTATTAAAAAAGAATACTACCGCTGTATCCCGTTCCAGGTCAGATGCCATCTTAAAACATTTCTCACCTCACAGGCAGGGTTTCTTATCTCCAGTGATGAGTCTAAATGTTTCCCATCTTCTCTAGCTCATGATTTTGATTCTCTAAATATGTTTACATGAGTTCAGGTTTGTTAATTAACAGATGAAGAATCAGAAAAACACCTCTGATTTAAAGAATATTCAAGTTGATTTTAATGGAAATGTAATAGGACAAATGAATAAACAAGCTTTGAATGTTTTTGCAATGTAAAGCCTGGTTTGCTGTATAATATTGATATAAAACTGGATATAAATAAATAATAGTGTAATGTTTTCTAAAGTTGCTATGTGTTATGATTTTGCCGTTTTGTTATTAACAGGTTCCTGTCGTAAGCGTGGAATCAGTAGCGTCTATTGACATTCAGATAAATGGAGAAAGCACATTCCTGAACAAGACAACAAAGATCCTCATCAAACCTCCGACTTCTCTGATTATTATTCAGACGGATAAACCCATCTACAAACCAGGACAAACTGGTAACACTCTCTACATGGATTTTCACACTTCCTGCCTTCTGTTTTCCTAGGTTCCTGCCCCAGAGCCGCCCTTAAATTATTTAACCCTGTTTTAAAACCAAATCAATTTCAGAATGCAACAACATTATAGATATTATCTTTTATTCTCTGTAGTGATGTTCCGCATCGTCTCTCTGGATTCCAATTTCCTCACCTACAATCAGACGGTACGACAACTTTTACCATTTCTCTAAAATACTACAAAATATACAGTAGGACTTTCAACAAAAGTCATATTCATCAACTGTTATATCTGTCTTGCTTTGTAAGCAAACAATTTTAAATTAAACGTGGCATTAGTTGTGTTTTATAGTTCCTCAATATTAAGTTTAATAAATTAAGGTGAATAAGTTGGTTTTCCTAAAGTATTAAGTAAAAATATCTAAGTCCAAACCTTAGTCCAAGCAACTGCTGAACTTGAAAATCACAGGATTCATCAAATGTATTACTAAAAAATACTCTCAATGTATGTTTAACCTGCTTTTATCTTTTCTTATTGTTTCAGTTTCTGACAATAGAAGTGCAGGTACGTGATGTGTGAAAGATTCAACACTTACTGTATTAACTGGGCACTTTGTGTATTTATGACTTGCTATGTCTTTAAAACAATAATAAGTGCATTTACAGGCTTTTTCATTAGAAATCTTATAACTATTATTCTGACGCTGCTCTTATTATAAGTTTGTAGGGAAAAAACTGAACATGTTATTCTCATTAATGGAGGTTTTTGAGCTCATCACCTTATTTGTGGCACTTTTCTGGACTGAGATCTAAGAATATTATATTTTGTTTTTATTTTATTTCAGGACCCAAATTCGAACCGCATTGGTCAGTGGCTGAACGTCTCCACAAACAGCGGTCTCGTGGATCTGTCATATCCTATAAACTCCGAGGCCACAAAAGGATTTTATATCATCACTGTCTGGAAGCAAAAAAATGAAGCCATCACACAATACTTTGAAGTCAAGGACTATGGTCAGGCTCAGTTTATCTTTATAAGTGTCCTTAGAATACAAATATATCTAATCTTTATTTTTATGATTGGTAAGAACAATATTGACGGAAATACCAGTTATTTAGTATTTTTATTTTCTTAATATGTCCTGAATACAATGTTTGTAATATACAGTAAGTATGAATTTAAAAACTGCTTACTTATTATTCAGTAGAGAAATTGATCCAAACCTGTTTTATGAAACTAGTATAATATTTAGTAGTTTTTTTCTTTTTTGCTGTTTTACTTATTAACCAGGTTGACACTCATTTCTATATTTAAGGCTCCAAGCACCTGGTCAGTAAATCTATGTTAATGAAGTTTATATGGTTGAATTAAAAATAAAAAAAAAATAAAAACAGTGAAACTACTAAATTTATGACTTTTTATGAATAATACAAATCTTTATAATGAATTATTTCAATTAATGGTCTAAAATATAAAAACATTAATGATGTGAAAGCCAGGAGCGTGTTTGGACGGTCAATTTGGCCTGTGACTGCATTTTTCTAGATTGTAAAATAAATCTGTTATAAAGCTCCATGTAAAACATTTAGAGACATACGACTGGGTTCTAGAAATAATCCTTGTCAAATCTGATGACTGGTTTGAACACAGTAATAGAAGTAAATGAGAATAGAGTAAATTAAATGATCATCTACTAAACACCACAATTCAGATTAGCAGCTGTATTTTAGCACTGCGTTTATTGTCTCTTTTAGTTCTGCCCACGTTTGAAGTGACGGTCCAACTTCCTCCAGTCATAACCATCCTGGACACACAGGCTACGCTGAAAGTGTGTGCTAAGTGAGTGTTCAGTACTCAGTAATGTTCTTTCTCTTAATGATTTTTTTTAACAATACAATTGTAACATACCCAACATGATGTCCATACTGGAAGTCTGACTTACAAAATTAGGAAATTATTGCAAGAAATGAACAAAGCTCAAACATTTATGTTGGAAAAGTTATTTTTTACTATTGCTTCACTTAAATAAAAAAAAAAGTAATTTATGTTGTTATACTTTTTTTTCCATTCTCTGCAGATATACATACGGGAAGCCGGTGAATGGGACGGTGAAGGCCAAAGTCTGCCATAACAGCTACAGATACTTCTGGTTCCCACCAGGAAGCACAATGCCACCAGACATCTGCAAGGACTATATATTCAAGGTTAATCATCTTACTCTGAAAACAACAGAATATGCTCATAAGTGAAACAATAATGCCTCCTCAGATACTCTTTTGAATCAAAACAATGTTGTTTGCAAATTTTTCGTACGCTAACTTTTGCATTACCTTTAAACCATTTCATTCACTTTTGGACAGAATTTCGATGTATGTAAAACAATGTTAATTAATGTTACCGATGGTGTTATTGCGCCATGTTGTCACTGCTATATTATTCTGCTATATAGTATTAAAATATGTCATATTAATTTCATGGTTTGTTCAGCTTAAGTAATGAACTAAACAGTGCATGCATCAGTATTTAAACTACTATGAAAAGGGATTAATAAATACGGATGTAGTTCTTGACCATTTTAGGTTTTTTAAAATTTTTTCCCATTCGTTTACTTTTTATTTTTGCTTTAGACTGACAGGACAGGCTGTGGAGAAATTGTCTTAAATCTGAATGAATATGCTTTAACTGATTCACGCTATGAAAGTGTAATCAACGTTCAGTGTGATGTCGAAGAATATGGCACAGGTAAGAGATTCCTAAATCAAGCCTCTTGTAGTAATGGCTTCATTATAATGTTTAAGGTTTAAAGTTTATATTATTATTATTATTATTATTATTATTATTATTATTATTATTATTATTATTAGCACTTAGGATGGTAGGTCTAAACACATTTTTAAATATTTACCTTTTCCAACATTAAACTTGTATTACTACATAACTAAATATAACTATAACTATTTAACACTATATTATAGACACAGAGTGGCCAAGGTTTTGGCCAAGTTCCACTGCACATGCAAAAAATCTGTTTGGGGAAAACCAAAAATGTCCAGTGTATTTTGTGGTGAATGTGAAAAGCATATGGGTTGGGTTATTTAAAGGAAAAACTGCATATGATATCTTAGGGAATGAAAATATATTGGATATATTTTTAATTTTCACCCTTAAAAATATATGCTGGCAGATCATTTTAACTCTGTGTTAACCCTGTAGGTGTGACTCTGCCTGGTTCAGGCAGCTCTTTTATAACATCTAATATCGTGACCATTTCATTTGAGAATTCACCAACAGTGTTTAAGCTCGGAATGACATATGAAGGAGAGGTAATTTCATTATTGACCTTTAAAATTAATTGTATGTTTTGTTAATTCGCTTCTTTGTTAAACATTAATAAAGGCACTGATCTAACATGAACAGCCCCTAGCTATCTGTTATTACATAGCAAATCAAGGAAGTGTGCTAATATTAGGCTAAATATTACATTGTGTTCCTAAAAATCTAGCCAATTTTGCTTGCTAGTGTAATTAAAACCCGTGTCCAATTTCAATACCAGTTTATTTAATGTTTTACTGTGTAATGCAAATTAGTAGATGAGTAAATTAATTATAAACATCCAGCAAATTGTGTTACTTTGTAATTAAATCCATAACATAAAATAAGTTTCCTAGCCAGATATTTAATATTGTGCAAACTATTGTGTGATTAAAAGCAGTATTTTGGGCTTAGTCAAGGTCTGTGATAAGTTAATTGATTTGATGTTTTTGTTTCTGATATTGTCCTCTGATGTTCCTGTCCATTTTCTTTAGGTTAAAGTGACCGGCCCAAACGCCAGTCCAATGATAAATAAAGAAGTGCTTCTGACTGTAAGTTATGCTAATGTTAAAAATTCAGTCCAAAGGCTGGTTACAAATGACAAAGGCATCGCAAACTTTTCCCTCGAAACTCAACCATGGGGTGTGGAGCAAGTCTCTCTTCAGGTGGGTGGAGTCTTTCTTTCTTTTTTTTTCTTTTAAAAAAATGAACTCATGTTCTGCTCATGTGAAATATGAAAGGCGTCTCCATCCGTTTGCAGTTTTAAACCCTCTGGTCAATTGCAATTTCTTGTTTATATACTGTTTTTAAGGGTGCCATAATTATTAGCAGTTTGTTTTTTTGTTTGTTTTTATTCATAAAGAATGGGTGCTTGGTAAGGCATGGCACATGTCTACTTGGGAGAAAGCAACCAATAATAAAATGAACCAATGAAATGAAACGCTAATAAATTCTGTACTCTCTATTATTCTGAGATAATTTCTCCTGTTAGCTTCTAATATGATGTGGTGCCTTCAGCTAAATAATTTTTAAACAAATTTTGGATAGACATCAACACAGGATCTACAACAGAAACAGAGTCTGTGAACTATATCTAGTTTCTATAAATTTATACGGAGATATATGATTTATTTATGTTGTTCAGTCCACTGAAATGCTTTACTGGTTCCACATCTAGACAGTGGAGCACCAGCTGATGAGGCCTGATATAACAGCTATAAAGATTTGTTGCCTCACTATCTACTGAATGTATTATGACGAAAGAATGCAGCTTTTCACAAAATTGAGAATTTGTTTATGGTTTAAAAATATGTAATATCTTAGTGTTTTATTTTTCTGCTTTTCTCTAATTATTCTTTTAAACAGGCAGAGTATGAAATGACTAACAGACCAGATGTATACGTGGAAAATCAGCTCTCACCACAGTACCCCACAGCCTACCTCAATCTTCAGCCTTTCTACTCCAAGAGCCTGAGTTATATTAAATTGAGAAGCAGCTTGAGGCCTTTTAGCTGCAATAAAAATGCTGTGATTGAAGCAGAGTACATGATACATGATAATGCATACACACTACGCCAGAAGACCTTATCCTTTTTCTACATGGTGTGCTTGGCTTTCACTATAACGTTTATAACATTAATTTATAATCAAAAACATTGTAACTCATTGGATTTCCAGCATATATTGTATGATGCTTGCCTTTGTTGGTATTTTCACTAACAGAGTTGGAAACTACAATTTCTGTACTAACTGAACTGAACACTTGTACTTACTCAAATACTCAATCCTTGTATGTTTTCAGTTTTTCATTTAAACCTTCCAAGAAGTTCTAACTTTTACAAATGACTAAAATCCTTTAAAAAATAATAATTGTAATTTATGCATTACAATTCATGCATCTTCATTTTTCTGTGTGTAGGTGATGTCTAGAGGACATTTGGTTCAAAAAGGAAGTCTTGCTGAGCCCATAGACTCAAAAAGAGGTTAGTAAATATCACACCATCCAAAAATTAACTCCCCATAATTTTTTTGAAAGAATGTTGTTTTGCAAAGGTAAGTGCTGGAAAACATCTGAGTTGAGCATGTAACCCTGTTCCTTGAGAAGGGAACGAGATGCTGCGTTTAGCATAACACTATGGGGAGCGCCTCTTGCACGCGACCGACATCTGAAGCTTGTGTAAAATCATGCCTATTTATAGGCCTGCCATGATAAGGTGATGTGGCAGTTAAACGAGTTGCGTGATATAAATATGGAACCTGTGAACCGCACCATCAGTCTCTATTATCTGAAGCGAAAATGCAATTCACAGGCCTGCTCCGGTATGACAAAGCTACGCAACGTCTCGTTACCTTCTGAGGGAACAGAGTTACATGCGTAACCCAGACGTTTCTTTTCAAAGGGAACTTTGATGTTGCATTCAGCATAACACTATGGGAATGAGAATACCCACTTTGTCATACCGAGAGTATTGCCTGTTTAAAACGACCCAAGCCTGGGGTGGAATGAATATCCAGGCTGTAATAACGAATGAATGTGAGTGGCGTAGACCACCATGCAGCAGCACACATATCCTGTAAGGATACCCCTGTGGACAAAGCCTTCGCGGAGGCAACCGCCCTAGTGGTATGAGCCCTTATGCCCAGAGGCGTAGCAAGACTATTACCTCATAACCAATAGAGATTGCTTCCACTATCCAATTAGAGATGCGCTGCTTTGACAAAGCATCACCTCTACTGTCGCCACAAAAGCAGACCAGCAGCTGCTTCGACTTACGCCACTGGCCGGAGCGGCGGACGTAAGTACAGTTAGCCCTTACTGGACACAGCAGGTGCATTTTCTTTTGTTCTGGTCTGAGGAACAGAGGAGGGCAGAAAGCCTGCAACAACACAGGCTGGACAGCCAATGTAGGCACTTTAGGAATATAATCCGGCATAGGATACAGGAAGGCCTTGGCTAATCCAGGGGCAAAGTCAAGGCAGTAAGGGGCAACGGTGGGCGATGATGATCGCAAGCGAAAGGTGCTCCTCATAGTGTTATGCTAATTACAACGTGGAGTTCCATTTGAAAGGGAACTTTGTTTTAATGCTATCTTCATAGCCTAAATTCTAATTTAGATTTGTAAAAAGTTTTTCATTTAATTTGTCCTATTATTATTAACCCCTAAATGGCACTGTATTGGTAGCTGATGCACTTAAACTTTGAATATTTATCTGTTTTGTAGTGGAGATTAGAGGCACACTGTCTCTGTCACTGAGAAACATGCTACAGTTGTCCCCGGTTGCTCAGGTGGTCCTGTACACAATCCTTTCCAGTGGTGAGGCTGTGGCAGACAGCATGAACTTCCCAATTCGGCTGTGTTTGGCTAACAAGGTCAGAAATGAATCCTCACAGGTCGCAATCCTTTTTTTGCCCTTTTCGATACCCAGGTCTATAAAATGACCCAATTTCAAATAGATATGTGGATATAAGATTTTTTTCAATAGAAACAGAGCAGTGGCCCTAGTGTGGGGCTCTAGTATAATGTTATGCTCCTTAAGCTAACAGAGAGTAAGGCCAACACCCCTCCAGAGGTACCTCATATCAGGCACTGAAATCAGGCACTGCCCACAGCTCATGACCATAGGTGAGAATACGGAAGTAGATTGACTTACCCTTTGTTCAAAAACTGAACTACTTCTTCAACACCATGCACCAGTACAACAGTCATAACACTGCTTCTGCTAGCCCAGTCTGTTTGTCAATTTTGTGCTCTGTTTTTCCATCAATCCAAACTACTTAAATCTCCAAACTACTTCACCTGAAGGGAGCCAGGGACCTAGAACTTGAATATGTTGATTTTTATCCCACCCCCTTCACACTTAGGAGCCAAATGTTAGTCAGAGTTTAGATTTAGGATTGTACCAAAAGAACAACACCATCTTCAAATATTTGGAATAGTACTAGCCATGGTCCATGGCTTATGAGGAAATTGCACAATTCTTCCTGGATTGTAGGTTCAACTCTCAAATTTAGTGTCCTCTCCAGAAGACACACACACTCAAAGGCTGAGGAGTGGGATTTGCTATAATTGGAAAACACGTCCAGGTCCACGATTTTATTTTTTATTTTTTAAATAGTGACCACCATCCCAGTTTGCCAGTCGAAGAGCACCAACCCAGATCCCCATGCAACATTAAAGATGCATGTAAACTTCATGACCCCAACCTTGTACAGTCTTCAACTCTATTCCATTCATATCTGTTCAAATTTCATCTTCTCTACGCTTGCCAATATGAAAATGACATTTTAACCTCAGCTGTAGATGGACTTGGGTTCTGATGGAATTATTGGTGTTAAGGTAGGAGTCAAACCTCATCAAGGGTGAGTCTTGTCTCTAACCCTGTGTATGGTTTTCATGGATGGAACATCAAGATGCAGTGTTGATTTTTCATCAAAAGCAGAAGTTTGTTCTAAGGCAAAAGAGTTGTATTATTGATATACTGAGAGACAGTAGATTTCTTTTTAACAAAGCAACAAGCCAGCTCTGTGAAGCAACAGTTTAGTATTACATTTAGTATTGGACTTGACAATACCTAAATAAAATATTCATATGTTGGTTTTGATAAATTACAAATTCTTGGTCTAACCAGAGGCGTATTTATTTATTTATTTGTTTGTTTGTTTACTTGCTTACTTACGTACTTACATTGTTGTGTTACATACTTACATTGCCTAACCAGAGGTTTATTTATTTATGCATTTATTTACTTACTTACTTTACTTACTTACTCTTTCAGGTGTCTCTGAATTTCTCACAATCATCGGAGCTTCCTGGTGGTCAGGTGTCATTGATCCTGAAAGCCACCCCAGGATCACTGTGTTCAGTGAGGGCCATCGATCAGAGTCTATTACTGCTTCAACCAGAGAACGAGCTCAACACCGAATCTGTGGGTTTAATCTAACAAAATATCTTTGAGTTTAGTCATTAATGTTATAGCTTGTTTTCAATACATGCAATGTTGTTAATTATAACAATAATTACAACGGGATTTACAAAGTTTTGAGGAATGACGTCACACCCGATTATTCCAGGTGTTCAACATGCTGCCTGTCCAGACGTTATCAGGATATCCATACAACATCTACGACGAGGATTCATACCAATGCTTGGGGGGAACACCCATCATGAACATAATGGCAGAACCACAGTCAAGATTGATTGGTTATTTTCCAACCTATGGGAAAATCGATGTGCACAACACCTTTAAAGTAAGACATTTTTCATTAAAAAAAAAACTTTGGTGTTGGTGTTTTATATTTTGTCTCTTGTGATTAGGAATGTAGTGATAATCAATATTCTACATTATACCACAGCACTGTTGAAATCTGGATACGGATAGTATACTGGATACAGTAGTGCAGCTGCAAATCACAGGTTTATATTAATGTGGTCATTGTAATGCAGATAAATTTCTATATGAATCTCTCATTCACAGGCCATTGCTGGATGCTCCACATAATTTAAGACTAATGGAAAATGCATTAGAAAGGTTTTGGGTGGGTGGGAGGAGGGGGTCAGCACCTCTACTGTGCTGACACTGGAGGATATACATTACTGTACTGTATTATTAATTTCAAGCGAGAGAAAAAGAAAGGCTGGTGAGGGAATGAATTATAGCTGCTATAATCTAAGTGAGAACAGGAACTAACTTGTTTCACAAATGGACCTATAAACAGTATGAGTTACAACATTAAAAACTGTCATTTTTTTCTCCAAATTGCTGTGGTATAAGAGGTAGAAAACACCTGGAGACATATTGTTATAGGAAAATAATCAACTTCGGGTTGGTAACCGTAATCCTGATTCATAACATCTATCCATCTTTATTTAGTTTACTCTAACAGCATGACATTGAGTGATTTATTCATTACTTATTCAGCAGTATACTGATTTTCATAGTGAATGATTCCAAGTATCATTTGCAGTACAATATTATACCCCTTGCTGTACCTTCATGAGAAGGCTTGCATAGTGAGGGCAGTATTTTTGGGTAGACATAAATTGGGAAAAAAATTACATGGAGTACTGCTTTTTCCCATAATTATGTTCCTGTTTTGCCTATACAGGTAAACCTATACTTGTAGTAATACTATAAAACAGTATTGTGAAAATGTTATAATCTATTATTAATTATCTTCAACATGCAAAAATAATTTTGTGTTCCCATTTTTTTTTTCTTCAGGATGTTGGAATCAAGATCCTCACCAATGCCATAGTCAAGAAACCTTCTGAGTGTTTGCCGTTTATGAGGAGTGAGTGGTTTTTTCAGTCATTTCCTTTTTGACATGATATGTGTATGTTATATCACTGTACAGCTCCATCCGCAGATGAGGTAGCCATGGCTGCGTCAGCCCTCTTTGCCAGAGATGTTTCAGCTACCTCGAGTTCATCAACTGGATCAGTCGCACCAGTCGTTACAATCCGCAAATATTTCCCAGAGACGTGGATTTGGGATCTCGTTTTAGTCAGGTGTGCATGTTTAATTGAATTTTGTTTCCACTTTCTTCAGGCTGTGTTACTGAGTTTTTGCTTTTTTCTCTACAGTCAGACTGGAGCAATGGCTGTTAATAAAACGGTTCCAGACTCCATCACTACATGGCAGCCTGGTGCATTTTGTACATCATCTGTTGGGTTCGGAGTCGCACCAAAAACCCAGCTCACTGCCTTCCAGCCTTTCTTTGTGAGCCTCACCATGCCGAGCTCCGTCATCCGAGGAGAAGTGTTCACGCTCAAAGCCACCGTCTTCAACTACCTCCAAAGCTGCATGATGGTGAGTAGACATGTTTGGTCTAATAATATTTTATGGAAAAAGATGTGGCATCACAGTGTTAAGAGAAAATGACATTCAGATGGGTTTTAATTTCCTGCAAGGATTCCTCACAGATAGTATTGCCATGTTTTAGAGCATGTTTTATTACAAGCTAAGTGAGTCAATGAAAATACAAATTATGCTGTGATGTCATTTGTCATCTGGTGTCACGCTACTTTCCTTGAATAAGGATCGACTGAGGAAAAAGTATGGTTAGTTTTCAAATAGCTGATGGAATGAAAACTCTGTTAAAGGTGAAGGTGATTTTGGCTGGCTCAAATCAATTCTCGGCACAAGTGTGTGAAAACTGCAGTTACACAAGCTGCCTGTGTGCTGACGAGAGCCAGACCTTCTCCTGGACCATCACACCACTGGTTCTGGGTATGTCAAACGTTTCAACTTAAAGGTCATAGAAAATGCTGAGAAGGAAATGTAAACCTTCTGACTTTAACATTTCCACAAGTTCATCACTTCACTGTCAATAGAAAATACAGATTAAATATTATAAACTCATAAAACTGTAACTTCAAACACTATTTTTTTAGAGCGATTTTGTGGCCCACGAGTGGCCTGGTAATGACAAAAAATGTAAACAATTTCCACATTATATTTAAAATAGAAACAATTTCAGTCTCCCTGTTAGATCTTTTTCCTGAACAAAATATAAATTGGGAACATGATTTAGTTACATTAAGTAAATTTTGAAGTTCTATGGGTACCAATAATTGTCAAACATGTACAGTACTTTTGTTAATTAAAGATTAGAGCTTTCTCAGATTTTCATCATGAGCTAATAAACCATGAAGACATTTTTCAAAAACCGTTTTACCTTTATCAGTGGTGTTAATCGTAGAGCTGACTGATACATCACATATTATAACTAACCAGTTAGCAATAGTAGGTGCTCCAGTTTTAGAGTATAATTAGTGATTTCAAATGTGCGTGTGTGTGTGTGTGTGTGTGTGTGTGTGTGTGTGTGTGTTATAGGGCAGGTAAGCATCAATGTGACGGCGGAGGCTGTGAGACCATCGACTCTGTGTGGAGCAAGTGCGGTTACTGTACCACAGAAAGGACGCATCGACATGGTCATTAAAACACTGCAAGTGAAGGTGATTACATTATTATTATTATTATTACAGCCAGAGACCTCTTGAACTGTGTGATTACATTATTATTATTATTATTATTACAGCCAGAGACCTCTTGAACTGTAACATACATTTCTTAGTACAGATTTATTTTTTGAACATAATCCAACCTTTCAAATATTAAGCTCATTGTTTAAATGTTTACAGTAATATTCTGTTTGTTTCTTGAAGCTACAGAAATTTATATTTCAGAACTCACATTCAAATGGCCAGTCAAACAGGCAAATACAACAACAGGCAAAAATAGCAAACTCAATACTAGTCAGTAATAAATATGACTTTGATAGTGATGCACTGTGATTTCCATTACCTTACAGAAATTCTTAAAAGTCACACAGCTCCCTTTCCGATAACCACTTATAACCACTTAGCGTTCCTATTGTTTATCTATTTTGTCTAGAGAAAACTCTACTAAACATGGTAGAAAAAATACCTACTAGGCAAAATATATACCGGTATAGCATAACACTAATATTTAATATACTGTATAAATGAACACAGGATGCGTTGATTATATCATTGTTCAGCCTATCAATATTACATTTCAATTAAAATTATTTTTTTCTTGTTTCTTTTGTAGAATGTTTGTAGCAGATGGGTCTGGTCATGCTTTAAGTGTGATTTTGGTCCATATTCAGAGTTGAGTTATGTATATGTAGAGAGAACATTGGTATTCAGATGTCAGATTTAACTTTGGACTTAACTTCTGTTCAGATGTTCAGTGTGATGCACTTCTTCAGTCTGCATTTTCTATTCCTGATTTAATTTATTTATTTATTTATTTACAGCTTTTTTCTTTTTAGACAAGGGCTTAAAGTTGGTGGTCTAGATGCTATTGAAAAACTCTCAACTAAAGGAACTTCATAATACTTCATTATCTTCTTAATATACTGTACAATAAATATTTTCATATATTTGAACTTAAGTTGTTGCTCTTAATACAGCTATTTGACTGACGATGTAATTGTGCTTGATGATTGGATTATTATTCTGTTGCCATTTTCAGGCTGAGGGAACCAAACAATATAAAAGCTACAATGAACTTCTCTGTCCAGGTCAGACTCACTTCATTCCTTCACCTTATTTATAATGTTTAACCATCTGATTCATATTATCATTTGTGCTTTGGAATTGTTCACTGATCATTTAGTGCTTCAGTACAGAGCAGTTTATGATTCCATTGCTCAGAAATACATGGATTATTTGGTGTAGGGGTCACTGCTCAGGAGGAGGCATGCGGTTAATTCTATACGGTTACATTTACATGACATTTACGTCTAATTAATCAAAGAATGCTTGCACAGGATGTGATCCAAACACACTGACGACAGTTTAAGGGTCTTGTTTAAGAACTAAACACTGGGTTTATGCAGTTGTATCACATGTTTTCCCCTTGGCTTTTGTTTTGGTAGATGGTATTGTTCAGAAGAATGTCTCACTGATTCTGCCTGTGGTGTTCGTGCAAGGTTCAGCCATGGCCTCAGTCTCTGTCCTGGGTGAGTTGAAGAACTGTTTCTATTTCATCAGTTTGGACCATTAGTAGTAGCATTTGAGTATAACTTAGCATCAGAGCAAGTTAATCAATGAGGCAAATAATGTGTGAAGAATATATTACAATAGATTTCAATTTAACATCCCAAAATACAAAAGAAAACAACAAATTGTCATCTGATTCTCCATCAATCACTTAGAGATCAAAATTATTGAGCTTTGTATACACTTCCATCAAAATCCTTTCTTGAATTGAGACTTTATCATGGTGAAGGGGCTTGTCGTTTAAGTAAAAGACGTTTAATAGAGAGAGACAGGCAGACAAATCCAAATCATGATACAAGAGCGTGGTCAAAACAGGCAATGGGTCAAGCGATCTACAAACAGGCATAAACTGGGCAAGGCTAGAAACCAAAACAAGAAACGAGAAACAAACTCAATAAACATGAATCAAACCGAGAAACGAGGAACAACCGCTTGGTAATGAGAATACACCCAATACTAGGCCAAGTCATGAGGTTCAAAAAGTCTCTTATATACTTATACTCTTATATACTTATATACTGTGGAGTGAGTGAGTGTGAAATTGATAACAGGTATATGTGATTAGAATTCCGGAGAAGGTGAACGTGCGTGTGGGAAGTGTAGTTCATGGCAGCCATGTTTGTAGGCTGCAGTGCAGGATGGGAAATGTAGTCACTGGTTTGCTGTGATATGACACAAATAACCATCGACCTTTTTAAAACAAAAGTATTATACATACTAAATATACTAAAATATTATGATAAATGAAACATTAAAATAAAATAACAAGTCAAGCAGGAACACAGTGCTAGCTTTAATAACACCCACTTTTCACAGTCTAATCAAAAGTAAAGTCTAGAATTGCATTATTTCACAAACAAATATCCAATTATATTTAGGAAGAAAAATTCACTGTGATTTCCACTGCACATTGCCTTTAAATAATCTTTTCTGTGCAGGAGATCTGATGGGCCGAGCTCTACAGAACCTGGCGCGTCTCCTGGCGATGCCGTATGGCTGTGGAGAGCAAAACATGCTGCTCTTCGCCCCCAACATCTTCATCCTGCTGTACCTGGAGAGCACCAACCAGCTCACGCCCCAGATCAGGAGCACTGCCCTGACCTACCTCGTGAGCGGTGAGGATTTTGAGTGTTATACTTATACTTATGTACTTATGTGCTATTTTTGTTTTTATTTTTAATAAATTTGCAAAGATTTCAAACAAACTTCTTTCATGTTGTCATTGTGGGGTATTGTTTGTAGAATTTTGAGGAAAATAATTAATTTAATCCATTTTGGAATAAGGCTGTAGCATAAAAAATGTGGGGAAAGTGAAGCGCTGTGAATACTTTCTGGATGCACTGTACACGTACATTGCATTAACATCACACAACTCCTTGTTTGTTTCATTTCCTGTACAGGATATCAGAGTGAACTGACTTACAAACACATTGATGGATCTTACAGTGCTTTTGGGATGAGTGATCCATCAGGCAACACATGGTGAGTCTCATAGAATGCAGCTGTAAAAAAGCTGAAACTAAACAAGTAAAGACTGAAATACGCATCCCCCCAATAAACCAGCACTCATATTTCTGCTTCACCTGCTGAATGTCTTAATTGTAAAATTTCAAAGCAATTCTGGACAAACAGAAAAACTAGTGGTCATGTAAATAGTAACATGTGTGTCACTTTGTTACAGTAAAATAATCAATATCAACGTAGTGTGATGAAGCGGATTTACTCTTACCACCCTGAAGAGTTTTATTCCTCTTACACCACAACAATGCCAACAATGAAAATTGTATAATTACATATAAATCTTAATTACTAATGAATACGCGTGACGCATCATACTTTTTATTAATTTATAGTTACATTTAATGTTGTGGAAAGCCTACTCAGTTCCTGGTCTCACTGCTATATTGGCTATAAACGGTTGTCTGACTGTTACAAAGCACTGACACTGGAGACTCCTTCCATAAATAAACATCTCACAGAAAACAATTAAAAGCCATATTAAATCATTATATATTATATATTTATTCAGTTGTAATGAACCCTATGTTTATAAATTTATCAATTTATATATAGATGCATTTAAGTTGACGTCTAAAACACAAAAGAGTCCTGCAATGTTTTCTATATTCCAAATAATATTTTGGTTTTGATTTAAGACTACAGACCTGATCATGTTTGTGTTCTCAGGTTGACGGCGTTCGTGATGAAGTCTTTCGGAAGTGCCAAGCGATACATCTTTGTAGATCAGGTGTTTGTAGATCAGGCGAAGGCCTGGCTCAGTCAGCAGCAGCAGGCTAACGGATGCTTTGCCTCAGTGGGACAACTCTTCCACACTGACATGAAGGTCAGGAGACCAGTCTGAGTCCAATACCACGTGCTGTTAGAGGACAATAATTAACAGCAGGTGGTGTGATGAATAATGGAGTTAAAGCTACAACCTTAATGTTGATTATTTTCCTCTAACAGCACGTCTTGGAGTGTTTAATTCTTATTATAACTCTGCAATGTGCCAACAATTACATTGTTTTGTGTATTAAAGATTGATACTTTATCGTTTATAGTTACATTTTATGTTCGTTACACAAGAAACTTGACACAGCTTGTCATATCACAGCAAACTAGCAACTCCATTTCCCAGAATGCACCACAGACTATAAACATTGCTGGTGTTGCCTACAACTCTCAAACCCACGCACACACAGACTCATTAACCTTCTCCAGAATGCTAATGAGACACACCTGTTCCCGGTCACACTCACACCATGCTTTAAAAGAGGCTGCTCACACATTACACATTTGCAAAGTAAACGCTCAGTTGCCCTAATCTCCGTCATTACCAAGCCTTTCTGTGTTGATATTACTTGTTTTGATTCTGCATTGCACTTGACTGTGATTATCTGCTTTACCTGCTCTAGACTGTTTGCCTGATCTTTTGTCCTTTGCCTGTACTCATTTTTGAGTTTGCTTTGCCCTTTGGACTGTTATCTCATTAAATCCACAAAGAGTAAACTCCTCTGTTACAAAGTGCTGACACTAGAGACTCCTTCCATACATGTTACATAAACTTCTGTTTAGAGAATACTTCATCATAAGCAATTACACATTTTTTAATCAATTTATTATGTAGATTGTCATAGTAAAAGTCCCTGTGAATGAGCTGTTACTATAGAAACGATATCAGATTAGAATGAGTGCATTAATCTAAACCTCCATTTTGTAGCTGCTCTACTGTCAGAATCTACCAGTAAATATAAACTATATTTAATTTTTGTTCTGAAAAATTACAGTAATATTCTCTCTCTCTCTCTCTCTCTCTCTCTCTCTCTCTCTCTCTCTCTCTCTCTCTCTCTCTCACTCTCACTCTCTCAGGGAGGGGTGAATGATGAGGTGACCCTCTCTGCGTACATCACAGCTGCAATGCTGGAACTCAATTATACATTTACGGTGAGTCAGCTGTTTCACTTATGGAAGTTTCCATACACACAAATTCAGTGAATTGAAATGAATATAAAAACTATTAATTAATGCCCAATTTCAATTCACCTCACACCTCCAGGGTTGGGATCTGATTCCCACCACTGCCCTGTGTGTGCGTAGTTTGCATGTTCTCCCCGTGCTGTGTGGGTTTCCTCCGGGCTGTCCAGTTTCCTCCCCCAGTCCAAAGACCTGCATTGTAGGCTGATTGGCATGTCCAAGGTGTCTGTAGTGTATGAATGGGTGTGTGAATGTGTATGTGATTGTGCCCTGTGATGGATTGGCAGCCCGTTCAGGGTGTGCCTTGTGCCTTGTGCCTCATGCTGCCTAGGGTAGGCTCCAGGCTCCCAATGACCCAGTAGGAAAAGCAGTATAGAAACTGGATGGATTTATTTTAGATGTTTGCTAAAAACAAAACAAAACAAAAAAACACATTGAGTACATTTCAGATGATTTTTGTCTGATAATTTATGGAAAAACAAATGTATATTGAACACCTTGTTTTAAAATGTCTTACTGTATAAAAAACAAAGAAATTAACAACATGGACTTGGACTATTGATTTGACTCTCTTGGATGGATCATGATGTTCACATGTTAATATGCGTACGACAGGATTCTGTGGTGCACAAGGGTCTCGAGTGCCTGAGGAATGCGTACACTCAGGTGAACTCCACCTATGCCAAGGCTCTCCTTTTCTACACCTTCACTCTAGCTGGAGATCAGGCGATGAGGAACATGTTCATCTCAGACCTGGATGCAAAGGCCATAGTCTCAGGTTCGATGTTCCAAGTCTGTCTGTCTATCAAAACACCACACAAGGAAAAATTGACAAACCTTCTCCAACAGCTGACACAGGGCGCCGTACATGTGTAGGCCAATATTTAATAATGGTGTAACATAATGACACTGTCTCTATCTGTATCTGCATAGTGCTCTGAATAACTGTATCTAGAATGGAACTTCTTTCCTTCCTCTTTTTCTTCCCAATTTGGTCACCCAATTCTCACCCAGCATCCAGCCTTCCCCTATCATAAGACATCTATTAAGCACAGAGGGTGAAGGCTAACACATTCTTCCAGCCAGCTGCAACTGTTGTTCATGCTGCGTAACAGGGCAGTTTAACACACTCGGAGGTGTGCTCTCTGCCCTCTTCTGCATAGATGAGCTCTCAGGCACCAACAACCATCTAGTCTTGCTGTGATTGACAGGGGAATGAATATACCATCCCTCCCACCCAGAAAGCATCTGTATGGAAATGTACCCTGTACAAACACATTCAGACCTTTTTAAACCTTTTCATTGGACAACCTTGAGTCAATGGCTTCAGTATTTCTCTAATATCTCCTTCAGGGGGCGGGAGGTACTGGAGCAGAGTGGATAGTGGGTCTGTGACGGACTCTTTGGAGGTGGAGATGACCTCGTATGTGCTTCTGGCTCTGATGTCTGGACCCCAGCTCTCCGGGTTTGATCTGGGTTACAGTACCAGCATCGTCCGTTGGCTTTCTCAGCAGCAGAACGCCTTCGGGGGCTTCGCGTCTACACAGGTACAAACCTTCAACACATCAGTCTCATATTTTAGTTTGAATGGCTTTTCCCCCTTTAACTTCACACCTTTTACACAAAAATATACTTATAGCACTTGCTAATTATTGCATAAATGTTATTTAAAAATGAACAGCTATGTCATAGCTTATGTGACCAGCTGATGTACTGAATTGATGTACTGAATTGAACAGTAAAATGAAAGGAATAACTGGACATCTATATTATTTACTTTCCAATATTGTTTATGAATCTGCACTAGTAGCTAATCTACAAGTGTGTCCCAAAGTCTAGACTGCATTTTTTTTTGCACTGCATCATTAAAGCGTAATTCAGTTATACTTGGACACAATGGTCAGTTTATTTAGCTTAATTTCTCATCCATATCTCACTCTGTCCAATTACTTTTCTCTTTATGTTAGGGTTTCCAAATTAAAAAAAAAAAAAAAAAAAAAAAAAAAAAAATATATATATATATATATATATATATATATATATATATATATATATATATATATATATATATATATATATATATATATAATTATACAGTTATAACTATTTTAATTATGAACTAAATATCAAAATTTTGTATTTAAAAGTAACATTTTCTAAATATTTAAATAAATATTTTAATCGTGTAAAAATAGAGAAAATCAGGGTACCTTACTATTACTTTTCTATTATGTATGAATATTTTTTCATATATACTAAAAAATAAAGCTATTATTATTATTATTATTATTATTATTATTATTATTATTATTATTATTAAAGTACACATATGGTTAGTAGTCACTTAAATTAAAATGTGTACTTGGGTAAAACAACTACTTCATGAATAGAGTTTGATCACATTTTTGTTCTCTTTATACTCTTATCCATCATACAGGACACTG
Source organism: Ictalurus punctatus (assembly GCF_001660625.3). Taxonomy (NCBI): domain Eukaryota; kingdom Metazoa; phylum Chordata; class Actinopteri; order Siluriformes; family Ictaluridae; genus Ictalurus; species Ictalurus punctatus. The sequence continues at coordinate 1,540,501 of NC_030420.2, forward strand.
TCGTGGCTCTCCAGGCTCTGGCGAAATACAGTGTCGCCACCTACAGTCCAGCAGGAGCTGTTACTGTTACAATAACATCATCATCAGGGCTGATTAACACGTTTATCATCAATCAGAGTAACAGGTTGCTGTATCAGGAGAGAAAGCTGCAGGAGGTTCCTGGAGATTACAACATCACAGCACAAGGGACAGGCTGTGTATACGTGCAGGTTGGTATATCACCATTTCTCACATTACTGACTCACGTCATCTCCTTAGGTTTAAATATGACTGAAAGGTGGATGAGTTGTGCTAATATTGTGGGGTTTTTTCCCCTCTAGTTAACTTTGAGTTACAACGTCCCTCCTCCTCCTGACCACACTTCATTTGCTGTCTCTGCCTCAGCATCTGGAAACTGCAGCATCCCAAATTCATCTCTGGAAGTGAAAATTACTGTCAAGTGAGTGCCAAAATCAAAAACGTGACATAAATCAAGAATGGAGAATTAGATCTATTAATATTTGCATACATGCTGTAGCGAGGTAAGCCATCAGTGGGGAAAGCACAGACAGACATGAGGCTAAGTGTCAAACGTAGTGAATTTATTTACACTTTGTCGTAGCGTGTGCATGTAGGAGTGGTCCCTACGGGGAAGTGCTAATGGGCGGGTGTCATCCGTGGGGCGGTACGCGCCATGCTGGAGGTTTTCCAAGAGCCTGGAGTTGGGTTCTCTCTTTCAGCCTTGTCGCGGATACAGCCAAGGGATGGAGCCTTCGTTCACGTTCGAACTTTCTGCAAAAAACACACCACAAGTTAGTAAGTGCACCGGTAGAGTCCTCTCACCCTTTGTTAGCGGAGGATTGCCCTTTTATGTTCTCCTTTCAGCTGCTGGATAGTGGAGATTGGACACGCTGCTTATCAGCCGACAGCCGTGCATTGTGGCCGCTCTGAAGTGCTGACCGGCCAGGTAGTAACGGGGCTCCTCGATGGCCCATTTTATTGCAAGTGCCTCTCTTTCCACGGCAGCATATCTCCTCTCAGCGGGTGACAGCTTTCTGCTGATGTAGAGGACCGGATGTTGTTCTTCCTTGAAGGTCTGTGAGAGGACAGCACCCAACCCAGTCTCGGATGCGTTGGTGTGCACAGATGAGGCAAGGGTGAAGTCAGGGTTCTGCAGCACTGGGGCACTGGTGAGAGCCTCCTTCAGGGCTTCCAACACCTGCTCTGCTTCCACAGACTATTTCAGCCGGTCCTGCTGGTCCTCCTTCAGGAGGGGAGGGGGGGGGTTACAGAAGAGAAGTTAGGCACGAACCTGCGGTAATACCCTGCCAACCCCAAGAAGGTACGTACCTGTTTCTTCGACGTGGGCCTGAGGTAGTCCTTCACTGCCTCAACTTTCTTCGCCTGTGGCTTCAGCCTGCCCTGGCCAATACACTAGCCCAGGTACTGTGCCTCGGTCAGCCCTAGGTGGCATTTCTTGGGGTTGGCTATCAACCCGGCCTTCCGGAGTTCCTTCAGAACTTCCCCTAGGTGGAATAGGTGGGCTGATCAAGTGGAGGAGTGGATGACCACATTGTCCAGGTAGGTGGCCACGAACATACGATGGGGTCGCAGGACAATGTCCATCAGCTGCTAGAACATAGTGGGCACTCCGTGTAGCCTGAAGAGGAGAACCCAGTACTGCCAATGCCCGGTGGCCATGCTGAAGGCCATCTTCGGTCTCGTGTCCGGTACCAGCGCCACTTGCCCAAAGACATTCGTTATGTCCAGGGTAGATATGAACTGGGTCCTCCCCAGTCACTCCACGAGGTCGTCCACTCAGGGGAGGGGATAGCTATTGAACTCGGAGACCTGTTTCAGCTTCCGGAAGTCATTGCAGAGCTGCATACTTCCATCCGGCTTTGGCACAATGACAATGGGGCTGGACCAGGGGATGTTGGACTCCTCTATGATGTGGTCCTGCAGCATTCGGCCGACCTCCTCCTTGATAGCCTTTTGACGGGCCCCTGGGACATGGTAGGGCCGCTGTCTTACCACTACTCCTGGACGGGTCTTGATCTCGTGGTGGACCAGCTGTGTCATTCCTGGGGAGGTGGAAAACACATCAGTAAATTGGCCCACCAACTCTGTTAGCTTCTGTCTTTGTGTGGGGGTAAGATCTTCCCCCAATTCTACCAAGGTACCCTTTTCGTGATCTGTCATTAGGGCCGCGAACGCAGACACTACCGCCGACAGTTCTATCCACTTCTTCAGCAGGTTCATGTGGTAGACCTTTGTCTCCTCTCGCTTACTGGGCTGCTGCAGGCGGTAGTACACAGTGCTTTTCGGCTCGAGGACTGTGTACGGGCCCTGCCACTGGGCCAGAAACTTGCAGGAGCTACTGAGCACTGGTAGGAGTAGCCGCTCATCACGTTGGAACTCCTGAGCCTGGGTGGGACAGTTGTACACCCTTTTCTGTTCTTCCTGGGCGGCTCGCATATGCTCCTGAATTTTTAGGGTCACCTGGTCAATCTTCTGCATCTCCTGCATGTAGTTGATGACTGAGCAGAATGGGCCACGAGAGCCTGGAGTTGGGTTCGGCCTTTCAGCCTCGTCATATATATAGCCAAGGGGTGGAGCTTTCGGTCGTGTTCGAGCTTTCTGAAGAAATACACCACAAGTTAGTAAGCGCACCAGGAGAGTCCTTTACTAGCGGAAGATCGCCCTTTTATACTCTCCTTTTGGCTACTGGATGGTGGAGAGACATGCTGTTCATCGGCCGCCAGCCGTGTGTATTGTGGAACGATTGTTTATAGCTGCTGTAATGTAAGTTACTGTAGGGTCACAAGACAGACCACAAAATGAAACAAAGTATTTATTATAGTGTATTCATTAAATAATCTATAATCATTGATGTAGATAAATATAAATCTGTGAGATGTATAAACATAATGTTCAGATATCTTTTATGTGAGCATTTATATGTATATTTATAAGGATTTCTGAGACAGTTAAAACACTGGATCTGCATCAGTGTTTAATGCATTCTTAAATAATAAACATAATCTGAGTATAATGTGAGTAAATTTTCTCTGGTAGAATTTACTTTTAGAAAGCTGAGTTAATTGGATTAGAATTCTTATCATAACATTTGATGAGCAAATCAGAAAGTGTGAGGGCTTTAATGATCTTTTAATTTCAGGTATAACGGTCAACGATTGGTGACCAACATGGTGATCATTAACGTCAAGCTTCTGTCTGGATTCAGTGCGGACGAGACGTCTGTGACGCTTGTGAACAGCACTTCAAATGTAACGTAGACCTTTAACTTTAATTAATATTATACACTGAACATCGAGTATCAGGGAAAAGTTGTTCAGCTGTGGTGACAGAACAGTTTTCATTCCACAAATCGAACACTTTTATTCGTTATCATATTACTGGATCAGTTTGTGTTCACATGTTTGATTTTGTTCTTACAGTCTACTGATGGATCTGTGAAACGTGTGGATCAAGCTGATGGTGAAGTCAATATCTACCTGAATGTAGTAAGAGCACACACACAGCTTTACTAAAACACTGGGTTCCTCTGATGTTCATGTTAAAATCATCTCTGTAACTATTAAAATTGAACTAAAACCACAACAATAACATATAAGAATGAGCACATTCATATAAACCTGTGATTTGTAGCTGCAAAGCTGTCAGAACTGCTGTTATAAAAACAATTATCACAGCTCTGTGCTGATGAATTTTCTATAACATAAACAGATTAAAAATGTATAATTGTTGATGTAGTTTTCTGTAAAGAGACATTTATGTAACATTTATGGAAAGAGTCTCCAATGTCGCTGTTTTGTGACAGTCCGAGGTAAAGCTGTAACATAAAAAAAAATTCCAACATCTTCAGGAAGGGGTTTTACATGTTGTGGTTTCTCAGGAACATGTCAAATGATTTATCGTATTAACTTTGATAGAGAAACGAAGAGGCTGGTGAGAGAATGACTGTTTATAGCTGCTGTAACCTAAGTGAGAAGAGGATTAAATTTAAATATAATTTGATCAAAAAAATGTATGACGTTCTCTAATAAAAATTGTATTTTAACAGTATTTGGAAATTGTTGTGATATAAGAGGAGTAAAACACTTGGGGGTGTGCTGTTCTAGGAAAATAATCAGCATTGGGCTGGTAACAGTAAGTCCGCTTCATTACACCACCCTGTCACTTAGTATTTTACTATAATAGCACCACAGAGAGTTTTATTCCTTCTGACCAATCAGAAACAACTTCATGGTATATAAGGGTGACGTTAGTTTTAATCTCATTTTCTCTGCCTCTTAATCTGTCCTCATCAGCCATCAGCGGGATCCCTGATCACAGACTCAATTTCCATCAGTTATATTTGCATCAAGATTGAAATAAGATTATTATTATTATTATTATTATTATTATTATTATTATTATTATTATTATTATTGTACATTGCTATAAAATGTAATGAGATGGTCTGAACAGAACAGGAGGATTAATTTTGTTTAATATCTGAATGTTTCAGCTGACAAAAGGAGTGGAGAAGGTGTACACCCTGAGGATCGTGCAGGACATTGCAGTGGCGAACCTGAAACCAGCCGTTGTGAAGGTTTACGACTACTACGAGACCGGTACGCATCATTCTGTTAATCTTTATCAATCATTAAAAGCAGATGTTTTTCTGTCCAAAAAGCTTAGTGTATGAACTTAACCATGGTCTCTATTTTTATCTTTGACTTTAGGTGACTCGGCTGTAACTGACTACACCTCACCATGCACTTAATACAGAAAACGTGTGCTTTTATCCATCATCTCGTTTCCTTTTTACTTTTTTCTCCATATTTTACTTTCATCTACAGTAAAAACTTTGTAATTTCACAAAAGGTTAGTAAGTACTAAAGGACAGTTTATTTTTAAGTTAAAGAAAAATCTGTCTTATTATAATCAAATTAAATATACGGCACATCTTTTGGTGTGAGTGTAACGGACACAATGCAGGAGATTTCAACTTTGTTCAACATTATATTGTATATCATCTGCTTAGAATTCTTTATACTGTAGATGTAATCACAATTGATGAGGTGCTGAGAAAAAATGTTAATAAAATGATTAAATGTGTGCCCTTCAGACTGGGTAAAATCTGTATACCACCTGACAAAAAAAAAAGGTTATTTGGTGCTTAACAATCATTTGAGAACATCCCTCCTTTTACATACTGTAGATTTATATTTCTATCACTGTAATTAATACACTGTGCTAACAATTTAAAGGGATGTTATGATACAAATCTAATAGCAGGACAGACTTTAAAAATGTCTTCATGCATCTTTACGGCTTTGGGAATGGGTTGAGTATAAATAGCATTGTTAAGGCCATCGGTTATATCATTGTGGCATATTTACATACACAGATACAGTTATTTACATCAGCAATGGACTTCACGTCTATGTCTGGCTCTTAAAATCTGTGGAGTTCAGAAATCGACACCGGATTTTCAGAGAAGATTTCAGCGAAGACTGGGAATGATTAGCAGCAGACATGATGTTCTTTACAGCGGATAAACAAACTAAATACAGACAGGAAACATAAATAAAAGCTCATCGATACCTCTATTATAAGATCTATTATCATGAGGGATGGTTTGAAGAGAAAAAGAAATGTACATAATGTTCAACATATCTCAAATATAGTCAATTAGCCAAGACATGTTTGGCACATAACCATTATTTTATTTAGTAAACTCTGCTAAGAGTTGAACAAGTTATTGAAGACTATCTCACCTAAAATCATCAACTTCACACTTCTAGGTTCAGGGTTAGAAGTAACATTATACTTGACTATTATCATGTCCACAGGCTGCAGAGCATCTTCTGGTAGTAGGTCAGCAGTGCTATATATATATATATATATATATATATATATATATATATATATATATATATATATATATATATATATATATATGTACTAGCCCTCTACTTTGCACACTTTGCTTCTTCTGGAACTCAATTAATGGATCTTTTATGGTAGCACTACTTGTATTGTTCTCTGCTTGATATCGCTTTGTATGTATTTTCTCACTTGTAAGTCGCTTTGGATAAAACCATCTGTTAAATGAATAAAGAGAGAGAGCGAGAGATTATATTTGAAAGAGCTTGTTTATGTGTATGAGAAGAGGGAAAAGGAGTCATATGTGATCATTTATATTCATTTATAGTCATATGTGATCATTTATATTTACTGAAAAAAAATGTTGATGCTTCCAATACTTATTTCGCCCGCTGTGACTCCCAGGGTGCTGAGGAAGGCAGATGCAGTAATGCAGGAGCATGTTGATGCAGTTGACTAGTCTAGCTTGCAAGTAATAGAACAGGGACACCTGCTCTTGCATGAAATACCTCTTGTAGATGACGTTTGGCAGCCCCATCAACGAATACCCCCACGGAGAATGCGGTAGTCAAGGCACATAATAACCAATTAATAGAAGCACATGTTATGAAGGAAAGTTGTAAGCATATGCATAGCATATCATATTGGTGAAGAAAAAAGATGGTAGTCTCTGCATGTATGTCGACTACTGTCAATTAAAAGCAAAAACCAGGACTGGAGCTTTCCCTTTGCTACGCATTGAGGAGACCGTAGTATCCCTGATGGGGACCTGTTAAAATAATCCAAATAAAATCAAGTATGGAAAATTGTCTGGTTTGAAGAAAGGCCCCAGTGAACAAATGTTTTAGTCAAATGTCTTTAAGACACTTTTAAAAGTGCTAATTGAATCAACTGCACGTAGGTTTCCAGGGAGAGAGTTCCACAGTTTAGGCCCATAGTGACTAATGGCCAACGCCCGCTTTTCAGCCACGTTTTGGATGACCTAAGTGATCTAGCAGGAGTGTATTTAGTGATCGTGTTAGAAAGGTATGTAACAGCACCACCATGAAGACATTCGGAAATGAATAACAGGAATTTAAAATCAATTCTGTAAGATACAGGTAGTCAGTGACATAAGTGCCAGAGTGATATGAATCTTCAGTCCTCAATCTTCAATCTTCAGTCTCCATTCTTACATCTGCATTCTGAACTCTTTGTAAGTGTTTAATGGAGCTCTCTGGTAAGCTAACCAAAACATTGTTGCAGTAGTCGAGTCTAACAAATGCATGTATGAGTTTCCCACTGTGGGGAGAAAATATCACAAACTTTAGAGATGTTATGAAGGTGATAATATGCTGTTTTACAAACATTGGTAATATTTTTTTAAACAAAAATGTAGAAATTTTCAGAAAGTTTGTTTTAGTAACCTAATTAACATAAAATTACATTATGCTGAATGCACAGCTGGCTTTGAGCTGATTAGATCTCTTACGTCTAAAGCAGTTATTATTAATGAAACCATTACTGATCAGATGTTTCATATAATGTGTTTAACAGAACTATGAATTAAATCAAATGAGTACATCGCCCTCAATGAAGCCAGTCCTCCTGGATACAGTTATATACATCAGCCCCGTCTGACTGGCAGAGGAGGAGCTGTTGCACTTATTTTTAATGATGATCTAGGCGTCACATAAAAACCTAGTCATAAATTCAACACTTTTGAAGTTCTTCATACTCGTATAACATATGTAGACACAAAAAATAAATCTACCAGGTTGATTCCGCTAATAATTATTTACAGACCTCCAGGACCATATTCTGAATTCCTAAGTGAATTTGCAAATTTAATGTCTTGTTTCTCTAGATACAGCTTTAATTGTTGGTGACATTAATATACATTTAATAACTCGGAAGCCCCTCTGAGAACAGCGGATGTCTATTCTAGATTCAGTAGAGGTCAATCAGAATGTAATAGGACCCATTCATAATGGTGGTCACACTCTTGACTTGATACTAATATATGGAATAATTTAGCAAAAATAATCCCACTTCTGCAGTCCGAATCTATCTCAAAGTGTGAAGGAGTTACTATTTGGAGGTACCAAGGGGCAGCTTTAATTATCCCAGAGACAGTTTTTGTTTATAAGGGTGCAACAGAATTAATACATTTGGTCATCCTGACATTAAAGCTCTCCACAAGAGTGTCTGATGAAGGAAGTGAAAGAGGCCACAGAGATGATATGAGCTCCATGAAGGTCGCAGCTATATCAGCAGTGAGATAACGCTTAGTGACAGTCCTCTTATCACTCACACTGTTAGTACATGCTGAAATTTCAAAGAAGACACAATAGTGGTCAGAAATGACAATGTAACCATTTTTGGTTCATTAATAGCAAAACCATATGAGATCACCAGATCCAGTGTATGGCCATGTTTGTGTGTGGGCCCAGATTCATGTTGCATAAGGCCAAAAGAGTCTATGAACCCTGTGAAGCTGACAGTCAATGGATCAGAGATTACATTCATATGGATGTTGAAACCACTGGTAATTAACACATATTCATATGTCCTTGACCCCAAAATGCAAGAAAACCTTAAAGTCTAGGAAGATGATACATGATAGTTGATAGATAGCATGGTGCTATAGACAGGCAGCACCCCCACCCTGCTTATTCATTCTAGGGACACAGAAGAATTAAAAACCCTGGGGGGGATAATAACACAACCTCAACAGCAATATGGGCATCAGGGCATAGAGCAGATGATGGAATTGGTTATGCCAACAGTGTTATTGGCCCAACTGTGGCCCAAAGCTGTAGAAAATGTGAGCGCTGCCAGATGACTAATGATACTCAGCCATTGGCTGGAGGATTCATAGGCCATGTATTAGCTGCTAATCCCATAGAAATAGTGGCCATTGATTTTATGGTGTTGGATACAGTCCACTTGGGCCACGAAAACCTTTTGGTCATGACAGATGTATTTAGCAAGTACACTCTAGCCATGCCCACGAGAGATCAGCGGGCCGAGACTGTAGCCCAAGTGTTGGTAGCTGAGTGTTTTTTTAAGTTCGGGGAACCATCGTAATTTTAGGTTGGCCCTCATATGACAACTTTGCAAGCTCTACCAGATCAAATAGTCCAGTATGACTACAAACCATCCAGCTGGCAATGGTCAGTGTGAACAGTTTAACCGGTCCCTCCAAGAGGGACTGGTCCTCCTGTCTTCTTCAGATGCTCTTTTGTTGTAATATCAACCAGGTTGTGTGAGCTCCTATGAGTGGGGGTACAGTGTATACCCTTGCACCAACCAACTACTTTATCAAGTTGTTTGTGATGACCGGACTCTATTGGTTGTTGTTCAACTTTGCTCAATGGAGCAGAAAAACTAAGATTTATTCTGCATGATTCTAAATTTATTTTTATTTTATAACAGGAAACTATTGCAATCCACATGAGGGGAAATTGTGCATGCTTAATGAAGGAGGCATGCTGTCAACTGAAGTTCCACATCCACCAGAAGGTGTGCTTAATTTATCAACAACCAGATGTTGATAAATGTGCTTGAATTTCAACAAGCTACTTGTTGTAAAGGTGCCTCAGGATATGGCAAGGATTCCCTGTAAAAATGACCTCTGGAATCTGTGGATTACCTGCTCACAAATGGAAAAACTGAACAACCATTTTTCTCTCCTTTGTTTGAAGGGACTGATTGACAGCAGACACTATGAAATGTGGTTTGACTTTACACACACATGCATTATCATATGCTCAAGAGCCAGACAGACATTGACAGACTAGAAATAGTTGACGGGTATCTGTAAAGATGTTACGCCACAGCCAGCAGATGGCACTGCGGCATGGCTTCTGACTGGTCACGTGACTCTTTTGCTTTCATTTGCTTCCTGCTTGGACATTGATATAAGTCTGATCATGTCTCTGATTTTCCCCAGGTGTGCATGTTTTGGTTTGATTATGTTGACTATTTAAAACCCTCCGTGACTGCGCACTTTGCGCAGTATTATTTGGTTTACATTTGTCATGTCGAGGAAGTATGACGGTATGTGCTAACGTGTAGCATGCTAGCGGTCGTAGCTAGATGTCCTGAGTTTAAGTATAGTCAGTAGAGACCGCACTCCCTGTGTTTTGTTTGTCTGCTAATTAATAAAGACTTTGACCTGCACCTGCATCCGCCTCCAGTCCCGATTGGTTTCGTAACAGAATACTGCGCCCAAAAATGTGGAAGCAGCAGGCCAGGATTTGAGCGCTTTACCGTTCGTCCCTCGAGATGAGCAAACAGCTCGAAGAGGAAATTGCTCAGTGCAAAGCCGAGCTGCGCGCCGCATCAACCCTTGTGCCATTTACCCCGTCCCCACAGCCGAAGAGCGACGCCGTGCACCACAGCCAGCAAAGTGACCTGAGCATCTGGGGCTTCCCACTGCAGGGGAAGTGTACAGCGCCATGCAGCCAGCAAAGTGACCTGAAAATCTGGGGCTTCCCACTGCAGGTCAGTTGCACCACACTCCGCAGTCCAGAGGTGAAGTCTGACCCAGAATTTTTTTTTTTTGGCTTGGGGACAATGAGGACAGCAGAGCTCCAGCCTATGGCCTACGGGGAGGTCTCAGCTGTGGAGCTCCCACCTGAGGTCAACGTGGCGACCTCAGAGGGACAGCTTGAGGCAGCTGATAAGGCCGTCCCGCTGCCCTACCCGGCCGAGGAGGCAGTCCCGCTGCTCAGCCCAGCCGAGGAAGCTGTCCTGCTCTCCAGCCCAGCCAAGGAGGCCATCCCGCTGCCCTGCACGGCCGAGGAAGCTGTCCTGCTGCCCTGCCCGGCCGAGGAGGCCGCCCAGCCCTCCAGTCCCACTGGGGACGCCGCCCAGCCCTCCAGTGCCACCAGGGATGGCGCCCTAGTTTTCAGAGCTGGCGCCCAGTATTCCAATGCCGGCGCCCAGAATTCCAGTGCCGGCGCCCTGCGTTCCAGAGCCGGCGCCCAGCATTCCAGTGCTGCCAGGGGCGGCGCCCTGCTTTCCAGTGCCGGCGCCCAGAATTCCAGTGCCCTTCATTCCAGAGCTGCCGGGGGCGGTGCCATGCATTCCACTTCCTGTGCTGCCGGGGGCGGTCCTCCGACTTTCAACCCCGGTGGGGGTGCTGCCCGACGGAGGCTGCGTCGCTTTCTGTGGCAGCGAAAGACAGCTCGCACAGGGGCTCGGGACCCCCGTTGGAGGGGGGTTCTTGGTGCTCCGGGAGGAGCACCCTTTGGAGGGGGGTTCTGTTACGCCACGGCCAGCAGATAGCACTGCGGCACGGCTTATGACTGGTCACGTGACTCTTTTGTTTTCGTTTGCTTCCTGCTTGGACATTGATTTAAGTCTGTTCATGTCTCTGATTTGCCCATGTTTTGGTTTGATTATGTTGACTATTTAAAACCCTCTTCACGCAGTATTATTTGGTTTACATTTGTCATGTCGAGGAAGTATGACGGTATGTGCTAACATGTAGCATGCTAGTGGTCGTAGCTAGATGTCCTGAGTTTAAGTATAGTCAGTAGAGGCCGCGCTCCCTGTGTTTTGTTTGTCTGCTAATTAATAAAGACTTTGACCTGCACCTGCATCCGCCTCCAGTCCCGATACGTTTCGTAAAAGATTTTTGTCCAATTTTGTTCATCTCTATGGGTCCCTGACTGCACACTGACATGCATCTGCATTTACATTTAAAAGATTATATTTTAGCTTATGGACCTGTCAATGCATTTTGGTGCTTTTCTTTTAAGAGGTTCGACAGGAATGTTAGGGCACTATCATAACAACAGAAGCATTGAAGTTCAACTCATGAGGCATTTTCAGCAGAAACAGCAGCTTTATATGTAAATGGATTGTGATTATAGAGCTGAATTTGTTAACATTTAGGCAAAAATAGTTGTGGACTCTTTGCCACTTAATGGTACTACTGACATGGTGTATATAAAACATTATGCCATCTGAAACACTTCTTTTGAAGGATTTAATCATAATTGAGTCACTTCCCCATTCCAGGACATCGTCCTAGGTGAATGTTAAGTTCATTTCCAATACCAATCAGAACCAAAATTCATATTTGTATACCAGAGGCTTTACACCCATCTCTGAACATCAATGAAAAGACACAAACAGTATATTTCTGGGAAATGCATCATTATTTTAAGACGAATATAGACATTTTGCTGATTGTTCCGGTTTCAGTGTGCATGCAATGGAGAAAAACTGTAATGTGAAAATCAAGCACTCGTGAGAAGCAGAATTAAACACACAGAAGCAAAATGTGTTTGTATAAGAAAATAAATTGTAGAGTCTCTGTCTCTCTCTCTTTCTCCTGCTCTCTATCTGTTCAACTTGTTTTCAAGGAATGTTTGTCATAACAAAAGAGGAACATGATGACAGTCAGTCTGACAAGAGCTTCCTATCTGTTCATATCTTTAATGATTTACATTTCTGCTCTGCACACTGTGACTGAAGATAGATTTGCACACTAAATTAACTTAATTACTGGGAATCAGTGGCTGACTGGTGGTTATTAAAATAGGGGAAGCACAACTTTCTATTAAAAAAAATATATTATAAAGAGCAGTTAACAGTAATAAATATAACAAAGTTATATTTGGTGTGTTTATTGTTTAAAAAAAACAAAAAAAACAAAACAAAAGTAGTCTGGTGCCTAAGACTTTTGCACAGTACTGTTTATATATATATATATATATATATATATATATATATATATATATATATATATATATATATATATATATATATATATATATATAGGAGACACTTGACTGAAATGTTTCTCATGATCCTAAAAGTCTTTTGATCTGAAGGTGTATGATTAAATGTTTGAAATCAGAGTTGTAGACAAAAATATAATTGTGCAAATATTTACATTTCTTTCATTAGAAACCTAACATTTTATTAAAAAAGTATTTCTTTAAAAGGACGACTCTGAGCGAAATATTCCGAAAAACAGCTCATAATGTCCAGCATAGGTGGAAAATCCTTTAATACTGTTTAAAAATAGTCTCAGGGAAATTCATCAAGAAATCAATTGAGAAAATGCCAAGAACACCTTTAGGGAAATTCTAGACAAAAAGGTTGTGTACTTTGAAGATACTAAAATATAAATTTTTTTGATTTATTTTGGATTTTTAATTGCAACATAATCCCCATAGGTCCATTTGTGTTATTCCAGAGTTTTGATGGCTTTTATTGGAATATATATATATATATATATATATATATATATATATATATATATATATATATATATATATATATATATATATATATATATGCTATTACGTATAGTGGCGTAATAGCATATTGAACTTATTAGCAATGAGTGTTCTCTGTACAAAGGGAAACATTTATGGATTGCACATTATTTCAGCTTATGTGCTGCCACCCAAGTTAACTACAAAACACACTTACCCACAGCTACGTTTCATACAGTAAGTGTACTTACAATAAACATTACCTGCACTGCATAATCAAGAAAAAATTATTTTGTCTAAGACAAAATATTCCACAAAGCCATCATGTCAGTGTCCTCCTACTCTTCCCTGTGTCGCTTACGTATCCAAGAGCACACAAATGGCTCAGGATTGAACTTTGTAAACGGTGGACCCACAGTGTTCAAAAACATCAGAGAAGAGATTGTGTGAGCATGGAGAAACCCTGCTCGTGCTCCACTCGAGATCAGTATGGTATTCACAGTAGCCATCAACTGCCTCAGTCCCAGTACTCCCTAATAGCCAGAATGACTGTACGTGGGCTGTTAACTGTATTTAATTCCAGGAAGTCAATCTCACTTTCAAAGCCATGTTCATGTTGACAACGTTTAGCCGTGTAAGCACTTCTAAAATTCTTCCACATTCACGCTAGCATTATCACTGCTAGTCATGGGAATGGTCACCAAACTGCTTTATCAGTGACCTGCTGCTGCTTGCTCTCTTGGACGCTTGCCTTTTTTAGTATATAATTTGTGTTCTAAAATGCTGGTAATGATAACAGCTTTCTTTTCTCCATGACACACTCTACAATGCATGCTATGTGACTGTAGGCTTCGCTTCGTGACAACGAATTTAGGTGACCTAAGAACTTGAAATGATTACATTATGTGAAAGAAGCTTTGACTATCAGCAGTATTTGAGCATTTTTCACATTTAGTGAATTAAAAACTGAAACTAATTGTTTTGATATTATTTCTGTGGGAGACTCTACATCCAGCTGCAGAGGTCCCAGATCCATATAAAATGCAGGTGTGGCATGTTTTAGAGGTTCCGGATACAAACACACACATAAAAATTTACACACTCATTCACACCTACGAGGAATGTAGAGCCACCAATCCATTTATTGGCAAGTTTTTTGGGGTGGCAGAAACTAGAGAACCTGGAGGAAACGCGGACCAACCGGAAGAGAACATGTGAAACTCTGTACAGAAAGTAACCTGAGCTCATGGTCAAACTGAGGACTCTGGAGCTGTGAGGCTGCCAATCTACATGTCCGCTACAGGTCCAAATGTGTCCCCTGGCTAGGACTTCTGCTAAATTGTGTAGTGTAGTGCTGGATGAACTGTTTGAGTAAGAAAACAATTCCTGTGTTATAAAAAAAAATAAATCATTCCAGTGTTCTGTGTTGTATGTTCAGATGCGAGGACATCACTTCTTTTTATCGGATGGTGTTTTATTTAAGAGAATAAAAACAATAGAAATGCCAGTGTTATTGAGGTCTAGACTGATAAGATGAGGCATGTCAGTGTAACATACAGGGCAAGGTCAGGAGAAGCGAAACAGGAGTGTGGTGATAGCAGCAAACATCTAACCCCACTATAAACATTTTTGGGAGGGGCAGAGGTCAATAAATACCACAAGTGATCTCAGATCATCATATTCGGTCTGCTCGTGTCTGATTTTGTTCCAGGATGGGCTTTTCTCAAGTTCTTTTTGGAGTTTTTTTGCTTTTTCCAAGCAGCAGTCCCCGTCTGCCTCCAACCAGGTACCAGAACAATATAAAATGTTTACATTTGAGATATTCTGAATTAGTGATGCAGGGATTCAATGTGGTTTAATATGCTGAAGTGAAGGATGTTTAAAAATATGTGCAAATAATTATCACAAAGTCCATCTATTGTACAACTGAAGCAGGATTTCTCAACCTTTTTCAACACCATCATTAACACCATTTTATGGGCTCAAAATTCTTAGCAGGCGCTGAGTTGTTTATGGAGTTTTTTTTTGCTTTTTCCAAGGACCACTACACAGACCACCACCACATCCACGTAAGATCTTAATATACTTTTCAGATTTAATTTGAGAGCCTTGCATATTTAATATGAAGAGATTTATAGTACAACTGATATGTTTGTTAATACTGTATGAATGGGATTTCCTCAAAACAGCTCGAATGAATGAATGGTTCAAAACATAAAGTAATAAACTGAGGTTTGTTTTAAGAGGCTGATGGAGAATTGGTCAACTCTAGCAAATGAAAAAATTTAAAATAAACCTCATAACTACAGCTCTATACAAAGGTTTATCAAAGACTATTCCTTAAGTGAGGAAAATAGGTAAACAATATAAATGTGTACATCTGAACATCGCCTGACCTCCTGCTGTCTTCCGTGTTTCACCTTCCACCTGATCCTCGCACTCCAGTCCCCGTCCGAGCTTGCCTCCAACCAGGTACCGTAACAATATAAATGTTTACATTTTGAGATATTTTGAATTAGTGATGCAGGGATTCAATGAGGTTTACTTAAGTGAGAGATGTTTAAAAATATGTGCAAATATTTATCACAAAGTGCAAGTGAAGCAGGCTTTCTCAACCTTTTTCGACACCATCAGTAGCATCATTTTAAGCCCTCAAAATTCTTATCAGAACACCCCCCCACAGATTCACAGGATTTATATCATGGGCATTTTAATTTGTAGTGTTTCTAACTAGAACCTCCAGCATTGTCATGCAAAAATGCACTTTTTTAATTTACAATAAGGACTTCACATGCTGTCTGGTGTAAAGGCCATTTTGGTTAATATGCTGGCACTGCTGTGGTCCTGTGCAAAATATGCTATCAGTAATATTATTATATATATACAGTGTCTCATGAAAGTGAGTACACCCCTCACATTTTTGTAAATATTTGATTATATCTTTTCATGTGACAACACTGAAGAAATGACACTCTGCTACAATGTAAAGTAGTGAGTGTACAGCTTGTGTAACAGTGTAAATTTACTGTCCCCTCAAAATAACTCAACACACCGCCATTAATGTCTAAACCGCTAGCAACAAAAGTGAGTACACCCCTAAGTGAAAATGTCCAAATTGGGCCCAAAGTGTAAATATTTTGTGTGGACTCACTTTTGTTGCCAGCGGTTTAGACATTAATGGCTGTGTGTTGAGTTATTTTGAGGGGACAGCAAATTTACACTGTTACACAAGCTGTACACTCAATACTTTACATTGTAGCAAAGTGTCATTTCTTCAGTGTTGTCACATGAAAAGACATAATCAAATATTTACACAAATGTGAGGGGTGTACTCACTTTTGTGAGATACTGTATATGCTTGTAGAGTGCAGTTAATGCTACAAACTGTAGAGATGGTCAACATCGAAAGGACAGCATCGCTAAATACGAACTAATAAAACTATTTTCCCTTTTAATTTTTCAATAGCTTTTACCTCTTGGCTGTGACCTCCCAGGCTGTAGGGGGCACCACAGAGACGCTATGTATCACGGTGAACCCCTATGAAGTAGTTTCACTGGAAGTGAACCTGGAGCTTAATGGCAACAGAGTCGTACTTCTGATGGAAATGCAAATTAGACAAGAATACTACCGCTGTATCCCGTTCCAGGTCAGACGCCATCTTAAAACATTTCTCACCTCATTGTTAATTAACATATGAAAAATCAGAAAAACACCTCTGATTTAAAGAATATTTAAGTTGATTTTAATGGAAATGTAATATGCCAAATAAATAAATATTTTTGCAATGTAAAACCTGGTTTGCTGTATAATATTGAAAACAATGGATATAAATAAATAATAGTGTAATGTTTTCTAAAGTTGCTATGTGTTATGATTTTGCCGTTTTGTTATTAACAGGTTCCTGTCGTAAGCGTGGAATCAGTAGCGTCTATTGGCATTCAGATAAATGGAGGAAGCACATTCCTGAACAAGACAACAAAGATCCTCATCAAACCTCCGACTTCTCTGATTATCATTCAGACGGATAAACCCATCTACAAACCAGGACAAACTGGTAACACTCTCTACACGGATTTTCACACTTCCTGCCTTCTGTTTTCCTAGGTTCCTGCCCCAGAGCCGCCCTTAAATTATTTAACCCTGTTTTAAAACCAAATCAATTTCAGAATGCAACAACATTATAGATATTATCTTTTATTCTCTGTAGTGATGTTCCGCATCGTCTCTCTGGATTCCAATTTCCTCACCTACAGTCAGACGGTACGACAACTTTTACCATTTCTCTAAAATACTACAAAATATACAGTAGGACTTTCAACAAAAGTCATATTCATCAACTGTTATATCTATATGCTTTGTAAGCATTAATCTAACAATTTTAAATGAAACGTGGAATTAGTTGTGTTTTATAGTTCCTCAATAGTAAGTTTAATAAATTAAGGTGAATAAGTTGGTTTTCCTAAAGTATTAAGTAAAAAATATCTAAATCCAAACCTAAGTCTAAGCTACTGCTGAACTTGAAAATCACAGGATTTATCAAATGTATTACTAAAAAATACTCTCATTGTATGTTTAACCTGCTTTTATCTTTTCTTATTGTTTCAGTTTCCGACAATAGAAGTGCAGGTACGGTGATGTGTGAAAGATTCAACACTTATTAACTGGGCACTTTGTGTATTTATGACTTGCTATGTCTTTAAAACAATAATAAGTGCATTTACAGGCTTTTGCATTAGAAATCTTATAACTATTATTCTGATGCTGCTCTTACTATTAAATTAATAAAATATAATAAATTACATAAATGGATGTTTCTGAGCTCATGACCTTATTTGTGGCACTTTTCTGGACTGAGATCAATGAATAGTGTATTTTGTTTTTATTTTATTTCAGGACCCAAATTCGAACCGCATTGGTCAGTGGCTGAACGTCGCCACACAGAGCGGTCTTGTGGATCTGTCATATCCCTTGAACTCTGAGGCCACAAAAGGATTTTATGTCATCACTGTCCGGAGCCAGAAAAATGAAGAGAACACACAATCCTTTGAAGTCAAGGACTACGGTCAGGCTCAGTTTATCTTATAAATGTCCTTAGAATACAAATATATCTAATCTTTATTTTAATGATTGGTAAGAACAATATTGATGGAAATACCAGTTATTTACTATTTTTATTTTCTTAATATGTCCCTGGATACAAAGTTTGTAATATTCAGTAAGCATGAATTTAAAAATTACTTACTTATTATTCAGTAGAGAAATTGATCCAAACCTGTTTTATGAAAATAGTATAATGTTTAAAGGGTTTTTTTTTCCTTTTTGACAAAAAAAGTCAGGAAAATATCAGTTTTATCAAATTCTAGATTTCAAATATCACATTCTTAAATTACTAATTATTCTGTAGTGAAAACAACAACAACAAACATTTCACCTGTGTGTTGCTGTTTTACTTATTTACCAGGTTGCCACTCATTTCTGTATTTAGGGGTCAAACTACCTGGTCAGAAAATCTATGTGGATGAGGTTTACAGTATGGTTAAATAAAAAAAAATAAAAACAGTGAAACTTTTTATGCATAATTCAAATCTTTATAATGAATTATTTCAATTAACGGTCTAAAATATAAAAACATTAATGATGTGAAAGCCAGGAGTGTGTTTGGACGGTCAATTTGGCCTGTGACTGCATTTTTCTACTCCATGTAAAACATTTATAGACATACGATTGGGTTCTAGAAATAATCCTTGTCAAATCTGATGACTGTTCTTAACAGAGTAATAGAAGTAAATGAGAATGGAGTAAATTAAATGATCATCTACTAAACAACACAATTCAGATTAGCAGCTGTATTTTAGCACTGCGTTTATTGTCTCTTTTAGTTCTGCCCACGTTTGAAGTGACGGTCCAACTTCCTCCAGTCATAACCATCCTGGACACACAGGCTACGCTGAAAGTGTGTGCTAAGTGAGTGTTCAGTACTCAGTAATGTTCTTTCTCTTAATGTTTTTTTTTAACAATACAGTTGTAACATACCCAACATGATGTCCATACTGGAAGTCTGACTTACAAAATTAGGAAATTATTGGAAGAAATGAACAAAGCTCAAACATTTATGTTGGAAAAGTTATTTTTACAATTGTTTCACTTCCATTTTAAAAAAAAAAATGCGTCATTTATGTTGTTATACTTTTTTCCATTCTCTGCAGATATACATACGGGAAGCCGGTGAATGGGACGGTGAAGGCCAAAGTCTGCCATAACAGCTACAGATACTTCTGGTTCCCACAAGGAAGCACAATGCTACCAGACATCTGCAAGGACTATATATTCAAGGTTAATCAGCTTACTCTGAAAACAACAGGGAAACAACAACGCCTCCTCAGATACTCTTCTGAATCAAAATAATTTTTTTTTTGCATATATTTCCAAAGTTAGCTTTTGCATTACCTTCATTATAAACCATTTCATTCACTTTTGGACAGAATTGGGATGTATGTAATACAATGTTAGTTAATGTTACTGATGGTGTTATTATGCTGAAGTTCATGATTTGTTCAGCTTAAATAATGAACTAAACAGTGCATGCATCAGTATTAAAACTACTATGAAAAGGGATTATTAAATAAGGATGTATTTCTTAACCATTTTTTTTTTTTATTCATTTAATATTTATTTTTGCTTTAGACTGACAGGACAGGCTGTGGAGAAATTGTCTTAAATCTGAATGAATATGCTTTAACTGATTCACGCTATCAACGTGCAATCAATGTTCGGTGTGAAGTGGAAGAATATGGCACTGGTAAGATATTCCTAAAATCAAGCCTCTTGTAAAAATGCTTTCATTATTATTATTATTATTATTATTATTATTATTATTATTATTATTATTATAAACACATAGGAGGGGACATGGTTGCTTAGTAGTTAGTGTGCATGTCTCACACCTCTAGGGTTAAGGGTTGGATTCCATCCCCGGCCCTCTATGTGCAGAGTTGTTACAGAAGAGTTACGGAAAAGAAACAGCTGGAGATTAATCGAAAATTGAAAATTTTCAAGGACAAATCGAAATTTGAAATTCTTTTTTGGAAACCTTGGATGACGTATCTTCTAAACTAAATAGGACTAAACTCTCTGATGGTAGGGAGGTGCATTAGTGCCTATTGAATGATCAGCTTGCACATCTGGAAAGGTTTTAAATCAACATATGCTTCCATTCAGACTCCATCCATCTTCACTTCAAAGAGACTCTGCCTCTCTAAGATACTCTTTTTATGCCCAATCATGTCACTGACTGCTTGCCAATTAACTTAATTAGTTACAAAATGTTCTTCCAGCTGTTTCTTTTATAGAACACTTATTTTCCATCCTTTTCTTGCCCCGTCTCAACTGTTTTGAAACGTGCTGCGGCCCTCAAATTAAAAATGGCCTTATTTTTTCCCTAAAATGGTACATTTAATCCGTTTAAACATTTGCTATGTTTTCTATGTTCTATTGTGAATAACATATGCGTTTATGAGATTTGCAAGTCATTGCATTCTGTTTTTATTTACATTTATTTACCTTTTACACAGCATCCCAACTTTTTTTTGGAATTGGGGGTTGTATAAATCACAGACACAGAATGGCCAAGGTTTTGGCTGAGTTTGTACATACAAGAAATCTGTCCGGGGAAAACAAAAACTTCCAGTGTATTTTGTGCTGACAGAAAGCAGAATGTGAAAAGACTGTGGGTTGGGTTATTTAAACATCATTTTAACTCTGTGTTAACCCTGTAGGTGTGACTCTGCCTGGTTCAGGCAGCTCTTTGATATCATCTAATATCGTGACCATTTCATTTGAGAATTCACCAACAGTGTTTAGGCTCGGAATGACGTATGAAGGACAGGTAAGTTCATTACTGACCTTTAAAAATTATAACTTTTTGTTAATTGGCTTCTTTGTTAAACATTAATAAAGGCACTGAGCTAACATGAACACCCCCTAGCTATCTGTTATTACATAGCAAGTCAAGCAAGTGTGCAAATTTTTTGGTAAAATCTTGTCATTTGTTCCTAAAAATCTATGCTATAAATGTTAGCTAGTGTAATTAAAACCAGTGACCAAATTCAATATCAGATTGGCTAATGTTTGGATAACTATTTTACTGTGTAATGCAAATTAGTAGTAGACTAAACTAACTGTGTTACTTTGTAATTAAATCCATATCATAAAATAAGTTCCCTTTCAAAGGAAACTTCGGTGTTGTGTTTAGCATAACACTATGGGAGCGCCTCTCATGCATGACCGATATCTGAAGCTTGTATAAAAACATGCCTATTAATAGGCCTGTCATGATCAGGTGACGTGGCAGTTAAGCGCATAAATAAATATGGCACCTCTGAACTGCGCCATCAGCCTTATTATCTTTAACAAAAGACTGCATGTCAGTTGTTTGTGTAAAGAAACAAAAAGACGCTTTCTATCTTTTCTCAAGCTCTCTGGACTTTTCTATCCCTGTAAAATAAAAAAAAAGAGTAGAAAAAAAGGAATGAGCGAGAGAGAAATATATGGGAAAGAGAATTCAGGAAGTGTGTTAAGGCTTGCTCTCGTTTCATCACGGGGAATAGTGCACACTTTCTGGGTGAAGTGTCTAGGGATGTAGCATGCGATGGCTGCCTCGAGAGGCTGCTCATTGTAACGTTTACCTCAGGCAGCTCCGCTCGCAATTCGAAAGGCAAAGCGAGTTGGGTTTCAGAGCCTCACGGATCTGGGCCGGCCGCTGCCGAGACAGCATGCCACCTCAGGTCCAGGTAATCTCTTATGGATCCGGAAGAAGAGCCAGAGATGAGCGCTGCTATATCTCTTGCTCTGTCTTCTGGGTCCGGCTCTCAGCTGGATTTTGGAGCTCGCGTTGCGACTCCTCCTTCCACTATGGAAAGCCAAAAGGGGAAAAAAGAGAGAGAGAAAAAACGCACACCCAAAAATAATAGTAATAATTCCTCTCCTGTGCTAACTCCTGTACTCCTGAACTAAGAGCAGCATGTAAAGAGCTGCTTGAATTGATTGCTAAGGATGGATGAGCCTTTTTCTCCCCAGTAAATCCCTCACACTACAGAAAATTCCCCTTTCTTCCAGAAGTGCATGGTCCAGGAATTGCTGGCTCCATCTCAAGTGGTGGAGTCCATAAGGTGAGGTTTGCCCAAGCAGGACTGCATGGAGACAACAAACGACACGCTGTGGTTTGCCCTCACTCCTCCCGCACAATTAGGGCTGGACGCCATAGTGCACATGTGGCCGAAGTCATATCTGTATGCTTTTCCCCCGATCGCTCTGCTCCCACAAGTTCTAGTGAGAGTTTGCCAAGACATTCTATGTCTGCTGCTAGGAGCACCATATTGGCCAGCTCGAATATGGTTCTCAGAGATTATATCCCTGCTAGATGGCACTCCTTGGGAGATTCCCATCCACAGGGATCCACTGTAGACCCAGTGAACTGTGCAATAGATACAGTCCTGGAGTTCTTACAAGAACGTTTCTCAGTGGGGTGGGCTCCTTCGACAATCAGGGTTTATGGGGCCACCATTTTGGCCAGCCATGCCCCTGTTGATGGAGCCCCTGTGGGGCAACATCCTCTAACTTTGAGGTTTATGCATGGTGTCAGGATACTGAGGACTTTCTGCAGGCTGTGCATACTTTCCTGGGACCTTTCTGTGATCCTGAAAGGTCTGTCAGGGCCCCCATTTTAACCTTCAGAGTCAGCCTCTGAGAAGCTTCTGGCTCTATAGGTAGCTCTTCTGCTGGCCCTGACATGCTTAACGTTTTCTAGCCAGATATTTAATATTGTGCCAACTCTTATGTAATTAAAAGCAGTATTTTGGGCTCATTCCAGGTCTGTGATAACTTAATTGATTTGATGTTTTTGTTTCTGATATTGTCCTCTGATGTTCCTGTCCATTTTCTTTAGGTTAAAGTGACCGGCCCAAACACCAGTCCAATGATAAATAAAGTAGTGTTTCTGACTGTGAGTTATGGTAATGTTAAAAATTCAGTCGAAAGGCTGGTTACAAATGACAAAGGCATCGCAAACTTTTCCCTCGAAACTCAAGAATGGGGTATGCAGCAAGTCTCTCTTCAGGTGGGTGGAGTCCTTGTTTTTCTTTTCATTTTTTTAAATTTTATTTTTCAAAAGCGAACTCTTATGTGAAATGAGAGTGTTGTCTCCATCCGCTTGCAGATTAAGACTACAATAGAGATTTATTGTTTATAGAGTGTTTTTTACAGGTGCCACAATGATTAGTTTTTTGTTTTTATTCATAAAGCATGGGTGCTTTGTAAGGCGTGGCACATGCATACTGGGCAGAAAGCGGCCACTAATGAAATGAACCAATGAAATTAAACTCTAATAAATTCTGTGAACTCTCTATTTTTCTGAGATAATTTCTCTTGCTAGCTTCTAATATGATGTAGTGCCTTCAACTAAATAATTTATAAACAAATTTGAAAAAAATTGAAAATTCAGCAGAACTATGGTTTAAATATATGTAATATGTTAGAGTGTTTTATTTTTCTGTTTTTCTCTAATTATTCTTTTAAACAGGCAGAGTATGAAATGACTAACAGACCAGATGTATATGTGGCAAATCAGCTCACACCATACTACCCCACAGCCTACCTCTATCTTCAGCCTTTCTACTCCAAGAGCCTGAGTTTTATTAAATTGAGAAGCAGCTCGATGCCTTTCAGCTGTGATAAAAATACTGTGATTGAAGCAGAGTACATGATACGTGACGAAACACGCATACGATCCTATATATCCTTCTTCTACATGGTGCGTTTGGCTTTCACTCTAACTTTTATTTATAATCAAGAAACTTTGTAACTCATTGGATTTCCAGCATATATTGTATGATGCTTGCCTTTGTTGGAATTTTCACTAACAGAGTTGAAAATGACTGTTTCTGTACTTACTGAACTGAACACTTGTACTTACTCAAATTCTCAATCCTTGTATGTTTTCAGATTTTCATTTAGACCTTCCAATTAATCCATTGCAATTTATGCATCTTAATTTTAATGTGTAGGTGATGTCCAGAGGACATTTGGTTCAGCAAGGACGTCTTTTGGTGGCTATGCCCTCAGGAAGAGGTTAGTAAACATAACACCATCCATATATTAACTCCCCATGAATTTTTAAACCAATGTAGTTTTGCAATATGTAAGTGCTGTAAAACTTTGTTTTAAAATATCCTAAATACTAATTGGGATATTTGTTTACATTTTTTTATTTGATTTTGTCCTATTATTATTAACCCCTAAATGGCACTGTGTTGGTGGCTGATGCACTTAAACTTTGAATATTTATCTGTTTTGTAGTGGAGATCAGAGGCACACTCTTTCTGTCACTGAGGAACATGCTACAGTTGTCCCCGGTTGCTCAGGTGGTCCTGTACACAATCCTTTCCAGTGGTGAGGCTGTGGCAGACAGCATGAACTTCCCCATTCAGCTGTGTTTGGCTAACAAGGTCAGAAATGAATCCTTGCTGGTTGCAAGCCTTTGTTTTTGCCCTATTCAATACCTAGGTCTACAAAATGACCCAATTTCAAATAGATGTGTGGATAAAAGTTGTTTTTTTTTTTCAATAGAGACAGAGCAGTGGCCCCTGTGTGGGGCTCTAGTAGAATGTGAAGCTCCTTAGGCTAACAGAGAGTAAGGCCAGCATCCATTTAGAGGAACCTCATATCAGGCACTGAAATCAGGCACTGCCCACATGTCATGACCATAGGTGAGGATACGGAAGTAGATTGACTGGTAAACAGACCACTTTGTCCAAAAACTGACCTTCTTCTTCAACACCATGGACCAGGATTTGAAACCATAAAAAGGGTTTGAAACAAGACACACCCTTGATGAGGTTCCACGTCTACTTTAACACCAAGAATGCCAACAGAACTCTCACTGTGCTCATACGGAGACTTGATTGAAGGAGCAACATACCATACCTCAGCTCCTGCAATAGCTTCCCCATCAATGTCAAGGAACATGACTATAGGCCTTCTCCAAATCCATAAACACCTGTAGAGTGAATTAGCATATGACCATTACCTTTCCCAAAGCTGTGCAAGAGTAAAGAGCTGGTCCATGGCTTATGAGGAAACTGCATAATTCCTCCTAGATTGTAGGTTCAACTATAAGATGGAGTATCCTCTCCAGAACCCTGGCATGGACCTTTCCTCAAAAGCTGAGGAGTGTGATTTCCCTTTAATTGGAAAACACCTTCTCATCCAAGTTTAATTTTTTCAAATAATGAGCACAATCCCAGTTTTCCAGTCCAAGAGCACCAACCCAGATCCCCATGCAACATTAAAGAACATGTTAACTGCATGTCCAGCCTTCAACAGTTTTCAATTCATATCTGACCAAATCTCATCTCTGGCCTGAAGAATGAAGGATTCTACCCGCCATTTTAACCTCAGACCAGAGATATCTGGCACTGCCACCTGAAGGGAAAAATGTTCATAGGTTAAGTAGTTCCTCAAAATGCTACTCAACTATCATTCAACAATGTCCTAAGTTTTCTTTCAAAGGCCTAGCCCCACTTCTCTACTCTTGATACCCTGGTTAGCACCTTGTGCACATCAATTTTCAGTTGATTTCTATCTGCCTCTGAACCAGTCACCTATTACACCAATAATGTCTTGCATGAGTATTCACCTGTCTTGAACTATTCCTCTTTTTGTACCATTACAATCTGGAATTTAAAATGCTTTAATTTCAGAACTTTACTGTCAGATTTCATGAAAAACATAAGCAAGTTTGTGGTATTGCTACTGATTCTCAATCAGATTGAGGTCCAGGCTTTGTCTGGACCATGCTAGCACAATCAAGTTCCTGATTTTGAACCACAATGTAGCTTTAGCAGTTTGCAAAAAGACATTGTCCTGCTGGAGGGTGAACCTCCACCCCAGTCTCAAGATTTCTTTCTAGGATTGCACAAATGCTAATGAAAGGCCTCCTCACAACATTATGCTGCCACCACCATACTTCACAGTGGGGGTGGTGTTCACAGGTTATTATTTTATAGTGATTCACAGTGTTGAATTTCCACCAAAAGCAGAGGTTTTTGCTGAGGCTAAAGAGTTTTATTATTAAGATACTGATAAACATTAGATTTTCCATTTAACATAGCAACAAGCCAGCTCTGTGAAGCAACAGTTTAATAAGTATTACATTTAGTATTGGACTTGACAATACCTGAATAAAATATTGTTATGTTGGTTTTGATAAATGACAAATTCTTGCATTGACCAGGAGTTTATTTATTTATTTACTTTCTTTCTTACTTAATTACATTGTTCTGGTCTTTCAGGTGTCTCTGAATTTCTCACAATCGTCTGAGCTTCCTGGTGCTAAAGTGTCATTGATCCTGAGAGCCACCCCAGGATCACTGTGTTCAGTGAGGGCCATCGATCAGAGTCTGTTATTGCTGAAACCGGAGAACGAGCTCAACACGGAATCTGTGCGTTTACTCTAACAAAATGTCTTTGAGTTTACTCATTTACATAATAAATTGTTTTCAATAGTTGCAATGTTGTTAATTGTAACAGTTATTACAATGGCATTCCTTTTGAGGAATTACATCACACCCGATTATTCCAGGTGTTCAACATGCTTCCTGTCCAGACGTTATTATATGGATATCCATACAAAATCGATGATAAGGATTCATCCCAATGCTGGGGGGACCGACCCATCATCGGCATATTTGCAAGAGTATGGCCAATTTTTATACCAACCTACGGAAAAATCGACGTGTACAACACCTTTAAAGTAAGACATAATATAGAAATGTGTTGGGAGGGAGTGGGATGTGGGGGCGGAGTCAGCACCTGTGCTGTACTGACGCTATTGCATATACATTATTGTATTATTATTTTCAAGAGAGAGAAAAAAAAGTGAGGCTAGTGAGTGAATGACTTTTCATAGCTGCTATAATGTAAGTGAGAACAGGAACAAACTTTTTTCACAAATGGACCTATAAACAGTATGAGTTAATACATTAAAAACTGTCATTTTTGGCAAAGTGCTGTAGTATAAGAGGAAGACTTCAGGGTGGTAATCGTAATCCTGATTCATCACACCACTCCATCATTAATTTGTTTACAGCATGACATTGAGTGATTTATTCATTACTTATTTAGTAGTATACTAAGTTTCATAGTGGATGATTCCAAATATCATTTGCAGTACTATATCATACCCCTTGCAGTACCTTCATGAGAAGGCTTGCGTAGTTAGGGCAGTATTTTTGGGTAGACATAAATTGAAAAAAATTACATGGAGAACTGCTTTTTGACATAATTCTGTTCCTGTTTTGCCTATACAGGTAGATCTATACTTGTAGTAATTCTATAAACCAATATTGTGAAAATGTCATCATTTATTATTAATTATCTTCAACATGCAAAAATAATTTTGTGTTCCCGTTTTTCTTTCAGTATGTTGGAATCAAGATCCTCACCAATGCCATAGTCAAGAAACCTATTGAGTGTTTTATCCCGCTTAGGAAAAGTGAGTGTTTATTTTTCAGTCATTTCCTTTTTGACATGTACATGTGTATGTTATAACACATGTGTGTGTATGTATAGCTCCATCCACAGATGCAGCCATAGCTGCACCAAAAATGGAAGCCATGGTTGTCAAAGATGTTTCAGCTACCTCGAGTCCATCAACTGCTTCAGCTGCCCCAGTCATTACGATCCGCAAATATTTCCCAGAGACCTGGATTTGGGATCTCGTTTCAGTCAGGTGTGCATGTTTAACTAAATTTTGTTTCCACTTTCTTCAGTCTGTGTTACTGAGTCAGTGTTTTTTCCTCTACAGTCAGACTGGATCAACGACTGTTATTAAAACGGTTCCAGACTCCATCACTACATGGCAGGCTGGTGCATTTTGTACATCATCTGTTGGGTTCGGAGTCGCACCGAAAACCCAGCTCACCGCCTTCCAGCCTTTCTTTGTGAGCCTCACCATGCCGAGCTCCGTCATCCGAGGAGAAGTGTTCACGCTCAAAGCCACCGTCTTCAACTACCTTCGAAGCTGTATGATGGTGAGTATTCATGTTTGGTCTAATAATATTTTCTGAAAAAAGATATGGTCACATCACAGTGTTAAGAGAAAATGACATGGGTTTTAATTTCCTACAAGGATTCCGCATGTGTATTATTGTCAACTGGTGTTAGATCAACAGTTTGTGACTTTTTAGATCCTTGTAGCAACTTTATTTTTTTTTTAAAGAGCCTAGTGACAAATGTAGAGATTTTTGAACACATATTAGTTACTGTCCTGCACTTGATATGTCTCTCCAGCTCACATCACAGTTGCTGGTTATGAGCTGAGACAGTAGAGTTCACTTGACTCCACCAGTATGTAAAGCCAACAGCAAATCACTGCTTAGCATTGTTTATCCCGCTGGCACATTTTCTGGACACCTCCTACTCTTAAAAACATGTTTTATTCCAGTCAATGTGATTCAATAAATATGCAAATTACTCTGTGATGTCATCTGTGGCGTCATCTGGTGTCACACAACTTTTCCTTGAATAAGGATCAACTGAGGAAAAAGTATGGTTAGTTTTCCGATAGCTGATGGAATGAAAACTCTGTTAAAGGTGAACGTGAGTTTGGCTGGCTCAGATCAATTCTCAGCACAAGTGTGTGAAAACTGCCATTACACAAGCTGCCTGTGTGCTGACGAGAGCCAGACCTTCTCCTGGACCATCACACCACTGGTTCTGGGTACGTCAAACCTTTCAACTTAAAGTTCATAGAAAATGCTGAAATGGAAATGTAAACCTTCTCAAATTATATAGTTAAATATTAAATAGTTTAAAATAGCTTCTGCTCTGTTCCACAGCTGTCTCCTGACATTTACAAACAGCACACGAAAACCAGACATAAGATACATTCTAATTTCTAACCTTTACATTATCACAAGGTCATCACTTCACCGTCAATGGAAAATGCAGATTAAATATTATAAACTCATCAAAGTGTAACTTCAAACACAATTTTTTAGAGAGATTTTGGGGCTCACGATTGGCCTGGTAATAACAAAAAATCTAAACATTTTTCAGATTATATTTATAATAGAAACAATTTCATGCTCCCTGCTTGATCTTTTTCCTGAACTTTAAAGACCAAAATATAAATTGGGAACCTTCCTTAGTTACGTTTAGTTAGTTTGAATTTCTAGGGGTGCCAATAATTGTGAAACATGTGTAGTACTTTTGTTTTTTGTTTTTCTCAGATGTTCAGCATGAGCTAATAAACCATGTATGTATGTATGTATATATATATATATATATATATATATATATATATTCTTTAAAAAAACTTTTTTTTTTAACCTTTACCAAGGGTGTTAATCGTAGAGCTGTCTGATGCATCATGTATTATACCTAACTAATAAGCAATAGTGGGTTCTCCAGTTTTAGAGTATAATTAGTGATTTCAAGTGTGTGTGTGTGTGTGTGTGTGTGTGTGTGTGTGTGTGTGTGTGTGTGTGTGTGTGTTATAGGGGAGGTAAGCATCAATGTGACGGCGGAGGCTGTGCGATCATCGACTCGGTGTGGGGCAAGTGCGGTTACTGTACCACAGAAAGGACGCATTGACATGGTCATTAAAACACTGCAAGTGAAGGTGATTACATTATTATTACTACTTGCCATCTTTATGTAGAGCAACAATTCTTTTTTCAGATCCTCAGAGAGTTCTTTGCCATGAGGTGCCATGTTGAACTTCCAGTGACCAGTATGAGGGAGTATGAGAGCGATGACACCAAATTTAACACACCTGCTCCCCATTCACACCTGAGACCTTGTAACACTAACAAGTCACATGACACCGGGGAGGGAAAATGGCTAATTTTAACATTTTCACTTAGGGGTGTACTCACTTTTGTTGCCAGCGGTTTAGACATTAATGGCTGTGTGTTGAGTTATTTTGAGGGGACAGTAAATTTACACTGTTACACAAGCTGTACTTTCACTACATTACATTGTAGCAAAGTGTCATTTCTTCAGTGTTGTCACATGAAAAGTTATAATCACATATTTACAAAAATGTGAGGGGTGTACTCACTTTTGTGAGATAATGTAATTGATGCTGATCCCTGATTTTGTTTTTTGTTTTTAACGGCTTAAAGACAAGGGCTTAAAGTTGGTGCTATTGAAAAACTCTCAACTCAAGGAACGTCATTAAACTTCATAATGGTTCATCATATTCATAATATACTGTATAATAAATATTAAGTCCATATATTTTAACTTAAGTTGTTGCTCTTAATACAGCTCTTTGACTGATGATGTAATTGTGATTAATGATTGGATTATTATTCTGTTGCCATTTTCAGGCTGAGGGAACAAAACTATGTAAAAGTTACAATGAACTTCTCTGTCCAGGTCAGACTCACTTCATTCCTTCACCTTATTTATAACGTTTAACCATCTGATTCATATTATCATTGGTGTTTTAGAATTGTTCACTGATCATTTAGTGCATCATTACAGACCAGTTTATGATTTCATTGCTCAGAAATACATGGATTATTTGGTGTAGGGTTCACTACTCAGGAGGAGGCATGCGGTTAATTCTATACGGTTACATTTATATGATATTTATGTCAAATTAATCAAAGAATGCTTGCACAGGATGTGATCCAAACATACTGATGACAGTTTAAGGGTCTTGTTTAAGAACTAAACACTGGGTTTATGCAGTTATACCACATGTTTTCCCCTTGGCTTTTGTTTTGGTAGATGGTATTGTTCAGACGACCGTCTCACTGATTCTGCCTGTGGTGTTCGTGCAAGGTTCAGCCATGGCCTCAGTCTCTGTCCTGGGTGAGTTGAAGAACTGTTTCTATTTCATCAGTTTGGACCATTATTAGTAGCATTTGAGTAAAACTTACAGCATCAAAGCAAGTTAATCAATGAGGCAAATAATGTGTGAAGAATATATTACAATAGAGATCAATTTAACATCTCAAAATACAAAAAAACAACAAATTTTCGTCTGATTCTCCATCAAAATTAGAGATCATTAAAGATCAAAATTCTTGTGCTTTTTATAAACTTCCATCAAAATCCTTTCTTGGAACGAGACTTTATTATGGTGAAGGGGCTTGTGTACTCCAGTGAAAATCATGGATATGTCACCAGGAGCTTAATGCTCTCAGAATGGCCACCCTGATAAAGAGAGATCCTAATTAACCCCATGAAAGGTACGTTTGAAAAGAATGTGTGTCCTGCCATGGTTATGATTTCTTGGACCCAGCCTTACAGCCATGCTTAGAGGTGGTGTCTGCAGCCAAGAGTCTGGTGACCAGACCATTTACATTTACATTCACTCATTTGGCAGAAACTTTTATCCAAAGTGACTTACAAATAAGGAAATACAAGCAAAGTGAAATGTCAAGCAGAGGACTATACAAGTAGTGATACCATACAAGATTTTTAATTAAGTTCTAGAGAAGCAAAATGTGCAGAGTAGAGGTGTAAGAGCCAGTGTAAGTGTTATATATATATATATATATATATATATATATATATATATATATATATATATATATATATATATATATATATATATATATCTGTAAAAGACATTTAAAAGATGCAGTAAAAGATGTTTAATAGAGAGAGACAGGCAGACAAATCCAAATCATGATACAAGAGCGTGGTCAAAACAGGCAATGGGTCAAGCGATCTACAAACAGGCATAAACTGGGCAAGGCTAGAAACCAAAACAAGAAACGAGAAACAAACTCAATAAACATGAATCAAACCGAGAAACGAGGAACAACCACTTGGTAATGAGAATACACCCAATACTAGGCCAAGTCATGAGGTTCAAAAAGTCTCTTATATACTGTGGAGTGAGTGAGTGTGAAATTGATAACAGGTATATGTGATTAGAATTCCGGAGAAGGTGAACGTGTGTGTAGGAAGTGTAGTCCATGGCGGCCATGTTTTTAGGCCGCAGTGCAGGATGGGAAATGTAGTCACTGGTTTGCTGTGATATGACACAAATAACCATCGACCTTTTTATAACAAAAGTATTAAACATAGTAAATATACTAAAATAGTATGTTAAACTAAACGTTAAAATAAAATAATAAGTCAAGCAGAAACACAGTGCTATCTTTAGTAACACCCACTTTTCACAGTCTAATCAAAAGTAAAGTGAAGAACTGCATTATTTCACAAACAAATATCCAATTGTATTTAGAAAGAAAAATACACTGTGATTTCCACTGCACATTGCCTTTAAATAATCTTTTCGGTGCAGGAGATCTGATGGGCCGAGCTCTACAGAACCTGGCGAGTCTCCTGGCGATGCCGTACGGCTGTGGAGAGCAAAACATGCTGCGCTTCGCCCCCAATATCTTCATCCTGCTGTACCTGGAGAGCACCAACCAGCTCACGCCCCAGATCAGGAGCATGGCCATGACCTACCTTGTGAGCGGTGAGGACTTTGAGTGTTTCAAATGAGACCTTTTTACATCCACCTACTCTACCATTTCTCCTTAAAGTGTCCCTTTTGCTAATCCTTTTTTCAATGGAAAGAAGTACATACAAATAGTTTGAGATATTTTTCCTTAAATTTGATAGTTTATTGTTGATGACTGTACTAGTCTTGTGTTCGTCCAATTCATGTCTCTCTCTATTCCCCTCCCAGACTTAGATAGTGGGTGGGAATAGCTACATTTAAATTACAAAAATACATGTACATTGCATTAACATCACACAACTCCTTTTTTGTCTCATTTCCTGTAAAGGATATCAGAGAGAACTGACCTACAAACACACTGATGGATCTTACAGTGCTTTTGGGATGAGTGATCCATCAGGCAACACATGGTGAGTCTCATAGAATGCAGCTGTAAAAAATGGTGAAACTGAACAAGTAAAGACTGCCCCCCCCATTTCACAGCAATTCTGGACAAACAGAAAAACTAGTGGTCATGTAAATAATAACGTGTCATTTTGTTATAGTAAAATGATCAATATCAGTGCAGTGTGATGAAGCGGATTTACTCTTACCACCCTGAAGAGGTTTATTCCTCTTATACCACAAAAATGCAAACATTTACAATTTTCTTAACTATTAATATATATGAATGACACATCATGCTTTTTTTTTAATCAATTTATGTTGCATTTAATGTTGTGGAACGCCTACTAAAGTTCCTGATCTCACTGTTATATTGGCTATAAATGGTTGTCTGACTGTTACAAAGCACTGACACTGGAGACTCCTTCCATAAACAATACATATGTATTCAGTTGTAATGAATCTGATGTTTATATTTTTATAACAATTTATATATATATATATATATATATATATGCATTTAAGTTGACGTCTGAAACACAAATGAGTCCTGCAATGTTTTCTACATTCCAAATAATATTGTTTTTTTGATTTCAGACTACAGACCTGATCATGTTTGTGTTCTCAGGTTGACGGCGTTTGTGATGAAGTCTTTCGGAAGTGCCAAGCGATACATCTTTGTAGATCAGGTGTTTGTAGATCAGGCGAAGGCCTGGCTCGGTCAGCAGCAGCAGGCTAATGGATGCTTTGCCTCAGTGGGACAACTCTTCCACACTGACATGAAGGTCAGGAGACCAGTCTGAGTCCAATAACACATGCTGTTAGAAGACAATAATTAACAGCAGGTGGTGTGATGAAATAGAGTTAGTGCTACAACCTTAATGTTGATTATTTTCCTCTAACAGCATGTCCTGGAGTGTTTTATTCTTCTTATAACACTGCTGTGTTCCAACAATTACATTATTTTTTTGTATTTATTTGACACTTTATATGTTTATAGTTACAGTTAATGTTCGTTAAACAACATTTTGACTTACACAGCTTGTCGTTTTACCGAGAATCCACAAAAAAGTAAACTCTTTTTGTTGACTGTTACAAAGTGCTGACACTAGAGACTCCTTCCATAAATGTTACATAAACGTCCTTTAGAGATTACACACATTTTTAAAAATCCATTTATGTAGATCATCCACAATAAGTGCCTGTGAAGCTGTTACCATAGAAACGATATCAGATTAGAATGAGTGCATTAATATAAACTGTCACGTTTTGTAGGCAGAGACAGAAGAAAGAGCAGGTAGGCAGATATATTAATAATCCAAAGGGGTAAGGCAAAATCCTTGGTCGATAAACAGGCAGGGTCGGGCAATCAGTCAACAAGTCAACTGAATGTTTACTTCTCAAAGTCAGATTGTTTGACAAAGTCCTTAAATACTGCGTATCCTCTGTGTGTAACATTGGTTTCCAGTGTGTGTAGTTAGTACTTCGGCAATGGCAAGCATGTGCATGTGTGGAAAGTGTAGTCCTCAGTGGCCAGGTTTGTAGTTAGTGGTGTCTCTGGGGAAACAGAGTTGCTGGTTGACTGTGATATGACGTAAACCTGCGATTTACAGCTGCACTAATGTCAGAATCTACCAGTGCTGTGATATAAACTATATTTAATTGTTGGTCTGAAGAATTACAGTAATAATCTCTTTCTGTCTCTCTCACTCTCTCAGGGAGGAGTGAATGATGAGGTAACCCTCTCGGCATACGTCGCAGCTGCAATGCTGGAGCTCAATTATACAATTGCAGTGAGTAAACTGTTTCACTGATTAACTCTTTCATACAAACAAATTCTGTGAATTTTGGATCATTATAAATGGCAATGTAAAGATACACAATAATGATAAACGTACACTACAACACATATGGAACAAGTGGTGATTTCTTCTTATTTTTTAATTGATGTAAAAATATTTTACAATGAATCAGTTTTTCTAACAAAACGTCTGTGGTATGCATGTAACCCTGTTCCCTGAGAAGGGAATGAGACGTTGCGTTTAGCATAACACTATGGGAGCACCTCTTGTGCGCGACCGTCATCTGAAGCTTGTGTAAAATCATTCCAATTTATAGGCCTGCCATGATCAGGTGATATGGCAATTAAATACATCGTGTGATATAAATATGGCACCTGTGAACCGAACCATCAGCCTCTATTATCTGAAGGGAAGAGGCAATTCACAGGCCCGCCTGGTATGACAAAGCTACGCAACGTCTCGTTCCCTTCTCAGGGTTACATGCGGAACCCAGACATTCCCTTTCAAAGGGAGATTTGACGTTGCGTTTAGCATAACACTATGGGAACGAGAATACCCACTCTGTCATACCGAGGGTACACCCTGTTCAAAAGACCCAAGCCCGAGGGTCACTGAAAGACACTCGAGCCTGGAGTGGAATGAATATCCAGACTGTAATAATGAATGAATATGTGTGACGTAGACCATCTTGCAGCAGCACACACATACCACTTTGGACAAAGCTTTCGTGGACGCGAGCGCCCTAGTGGAATGAGTCCTTATGCCCAGAGGGGTAGTGAGACCGCTTCCACTATAAAATTAGAGATGCACAGCTTTGACACAGCATCACCTCTACTGTCGCTGCCAAAGTAGACCAGCAACTGCTCCAACTTATGCCACTGGCCGGAGAGGTGGATGTAAGTACAGAGAGCTCTTACTGGACACAGCAGGTGCTTTCTCTCTTGTTCCGGTGTGGGGAATGGAGGAGAGCAGAAAGCCTGCAAATGCATAGGGTGGGCAGCCAATGTAGGCATAGGATAAAGGAAGGCCTTGACCAATCCAGGAGCAAAGTCAAGGCAGGAAGGGGCAACAAAGAGAGCTTGTAGATCTCCCACTCGCTTGAGAGATGTCAGAGCCAGCAGAAGAGCTACCTTCAGACTCAGAAGCTTCTCAGAGGCTGACTCTAAGGGCTCAAATGGGGCCGCTGACAGACCTTGCAGGACCACAGAAAGGTCCCAGGAAGGTATGCACAGTCTACAGTAGATCCCTGGGGATCAGAATCTCCAAAAGAGTGCCATCTAGCAGGGTTAGAAGTTGTGGGAGCAGAGCGATGGGGGTGAAGTGTTCAGATGTGACCTCTGCCAAATGTGCAAGATGGCGTCCGGCCCTAATTGTGTGGGAGGAGTGAGGGTGAACCACAGCGGGCAGTGTGTTGTCTCCTCGGAGCATATGCATGCAGTGTCGCTTGGCCAAACCTTGCCATATGCACTCCACCACTTGTGGATGGAGCCACCAATTCCTGGACCTCAGCCCCTGCCTCAACAGGATGTCTGCCCAAATATTCCCAGAATGTAAATTGCACTCACTGACAAACTTTCCTTCTGCCCAGAGAAGAAATAGTTTTGCCGGCCTGAACAGGGGGCAGGGACACAATCCTCCCTGGTAGTCAATATATGAGACCACCAGTGTGTTGTCTGTAAAAACATGGTGACCTCTCAATTGAGGAAGAAGGAATTTCAGTGCTAGAATTATGGCAAACATTTCTAGGCAATTTATATGTCGCTCCAGATGATGGCCGCACCAGAGACCATGATCTGGACAGCTGTCTAAGACCGCGCTCCAGCCCGTGAGGGAGGAGTCTGTCATTACCATCTTGAGCTAAGGAGACACCCGTAGAGTGTGACCCAGGGCTAGACACCGGGGACACTCAAATTCTCAGAGCATGTAGGCATCGCCGCATGACACTGATTATACTCAGATGTTTCATACTTAGACGAAACCCCCAACCGCTGAACAGTCTCCTGTGCAATAGGCCCATAAGCGCCAATAGTCTCCAATTTATTTTGCTCAGTGTTGATAGGATTGACTCTACGCATGTTGGGGATAGAAATGCCCTCATCATAGTAGAATCCTTATATCCACTAGAAAAGTTACCCACTGCACTGGGGAAAGCATACTTTTCTGAGGTTCAACCTGAGCCTCAAGCTCTTCATGTGGGTGAGCGAGAACAACATCTTGATGTTGAACTGCCAGTTCCCTGGATCATGCTGATCTGGAGTCAGAATGAAGCCAGAATGACATCCATGCACTTAAAAGCTAGCGATATTTCTATGTGGAATTATGTAGCTTTTAGATCTATCGTCACAAACCAGTCCTCAAACTGAGTCTGTAGAACGATAAGTTTGGACATCAGCATCTTGAACCTGTATGTCCGAAGAGTACAGTTTGGATCATGCAAATCTAAAACTGGCTGCATGCTGCATATTTTTTCGGACCAGGAAATAATGGCTGTAAAATCCTCCCTTCCTCAGGGAACAGGGCACATGTTCTATGGCCCTTTTGTCCAAGAGGGATCTTACTTCCCTCACTAATGTCGGGCTATGGTCTGTGCTGAATACTGTGGTGGGCACACCTCTGAACCAGGCGCTCAAGCTCTAAACTGGACCCGGTAACTCTTTTCTATGGTAGACAGAACCCATGGAGACACATTTGGAAGTAGTTTCTATGCTGTCAGGTGGTCTTTTAGTGATCTTAACTATTCCACATTCTATTGGAGGGAAAGCATCAGATTTTCATTGCCCTGTGACAGCTCGCTGACCAGAGTACTCTGAAAACTTGGGACCGCCTTGGCTAGGGGAGGCCCTACAGTAGCACTGGGGGCTAACTTCCCTTACAACCTCATGTCCCCTGATACGTCCCTCCATGGCCACTCAGGACCTCCCTTCTTTGGCTGCTTGGCCTTTATGACCATTCTCAGTTCAGGCCTAATAGCAGGCCTTGACTGTGGCTGCCTGGTTCCCCTGGCTGTCCGCAGGGGTTGGCAGGCCACCATACTTGCCTTCTGGGTCTCCCACGCACTAGTGCTGGCCTGGGCTCCACTCGTGGATGCCCGGGTGAACCCAACACAACAGGGAAGAAACTGGCTGAATGCCACCTTATGTTGAGCTCACTCAGCAGGTCTGCTTGGTAGGCCTGCAACACTGTCATTGACTGCAGTGACTCAGAAGCAAGACTACTACCGCATAGGCCTTGCACACCAATGCCATGGTTGCCTTACACGGTGGCTTGGATGGCAAAGCCGGCCCCCATAATTACCTGCTGTTGATGGAGAGAGGTAGCTTGCAAGTGCCTCCTCCACTTTCAGCATAGCTAAATAGCCATACCATTCATTCCCCACAATGGCCGAATAATCCAACATTGTGGGGTTATAAATATGGATTATGCATGGTTTTCCTCCAGAAGCCTGATATTTTGTCATGCACTTCTGGAAGAAAGGGGAGTTTTCTGCAGTGTGAGGAATTTACTTTCACTGGGGAGAAAAAGGCTCATCCAGCCTTAGCAATCACTTCAAACGGGGCTTTTAATCACTTCTCTTTATATGCTGCTCTTAGTTTTTAGTACACCCTTCTGGCTCCTCGGAGTCAGAGAGGAATTATTACTATTATTTTTGCGTGTGTGTGTGTGGTTCTTTTTTCCCCCTTTTGGCTTTTTATAGCAGAAGGACGCACACTCCAAAATCCCATGGAGAGCCAAACCCAGAAGACAGAGCAAGAGATAGAGCAGTGCTTGCCTCCGGCTCCTCTTCCGGATCCATAAGAGATCCCCCGAACCTGAGATGGCTAGCTGCCTCGGCAGCAGCTGGCCCAGATCTGCGAGGCTCTGAAAGCCCACTCGCTTCGGCTTCAAAGCAGAGCGCGAGTTGCAAGCCGAGCTGCTTAATGTAGGCATTACCATGCGCTGCCATCGCATGCTACATCCCAAGACACTTCACCCAGAAAGTGTACACTATTCCCCGTGATGTTTTTCTCTCTCGCTCATTTCTTTTTTCTTCTCTTTTTGTTTAAAGGGATAGAAAAGTTCTGAGATTTTGAGAAAAGATAGCGAGTAAATTAAGCGTCTTGTTTCTTTACACAAACAACTGACATGCAGTCTTTCACTGAAGATAATAAAGGCTGATGGTGCGGTTCACAGGTGCCATATTTATATCATCCAACGCAGTTAATTGCCACGTCACCTGATCATGGCAGGCCTGATGATTTTTCACAAGCTTGAGATGCCGGTCATGCATGAGAGGCGCTCCCATAGTGTTATGCTAAATGCATTGTCGAAGTTCCCTTTGAAAGGGAACATATTCATTATTGCTTAGTTTAAAGTTTTGTATTTAAGGTGTTTGCTAAAATAATAAACCACCACTTTGAGTTGATTGAGTAGATGACTGTATGTATAATGTACAAAAAAAAACAAATGTAGATTGAACACCTTGTTTGAGAATGTCTTATTGTAAACAAAACAAAGAAATTTACAATGCAGTCTTTGATAAATAGATATTTATATGTGCATTTTGTGGTGCAAACAAGGGCGTAACCATGGTATGGACATTAGGGGGGGTCCAAGCGCTAACGTTGTAGGGTACTGTGGACATCGTGTGGGCAGATGTATTCTCTGCAAACGAAATGCTTTGCAACTTTCCTCACTTTCACTCAAATTTATAACAGTCTGTCACAACGTGAGGGATCACAACAAACTCGGCAGGAGGATGTGCAAGTGAATGTAACGTTAATGGTCAAAAACTTGAACTGACGTTAGCCCAGATATTTAGGTATCTAGTTACTTATTGTCTGAATAAAAGCTTGTATGCTTTGCTGCACTTTTCTACACTTGGCTGCTGTCTCTATTTCTTACAGACTGAGCTGATAATATATGCATATGGCGCAACCAAGTGTACAATTGGAGGGGACACACATAGATTTTTCTTAACAAACAGAAATATATTAAAAAGGAATAGACATAAATAAATATAATAGATGAAGAAAAGACAGATCCATTGGCAGGGTTCATTAAAGCGGGACATATAGAAAATATTTTCTCCTGTATATTAGGAGGGACAGATTGGTATTTCCTCAACATTGGGGAGGACACGACCCCACCAAAGAGTGCGTG
Organism: Ictalurus punctatus; assembly: GCF_001660625.3. Taxonomy (NCBI): domain Eukaryota; kingdom Metazoa; phylum Chordata; class Actinopteri; order Siluriformes; family Ictaluridae; genus Ictalurus; species Ictalurus punctatus. The sequence goes on from NC_030420.2 coordinate 1,580,413, forward strand.
GTTACGCCCATGGGTGCAAAGATGATGATTTGTCTCTCTTGGTTGGATCATGATATACACATGTTAATATGCATACGACAGGATCCTGTGGTGAACAGGAGTCTCATGTGCCTGAGGAATGCGTACACACAGGTTAACTCCACCTATGCCAAGGCTCTCCTTTTCTACACCTTCACTCTAGCTGGAGATCAGGGCATGAGGAACACACTCATGTTAAACCTGGATTCAAAGGCCATAGTCTCAGGTTTGATGCTCCAAGTCTGTCTGTCTATCAAAATGCCACACAAAAAAAACTGAAGAACGTTCTCCAACAGCTGACACAGTATGCTGTACATGTGTAGGCCAATATATAATAATGGTATAACATAATGACACTGTCTATATCTGTATCTGCTTAGTGGTCTGAATAACTATCTAGACTGGAACTTCTTCCCCTCCTCATTTTCTTCCCAATTTGGTCACCCAATTCTCACCCAGCATCCAGCCTTCCCCTATCATAAGACATATATTAAGCAGAGAGGGTGAAGGCTAACACATTCTTCCAACATGTGAAGCTAACCAGCTGCAACTGTTGTTCATGCTGCGTAACAGGGCTGTTTAACACACTCAGAGGAATGTGCTATCGACCCTCTTCTTCATACACAAGCTCACAGGCACCAACAGCCATTTAGTGCTGTTGTGATTGACATGGGAATGAGTATACCATCTCTCCTACCCAGAAATCATTCAAATGGAACTGTACACTGTACAAACACATCCTCCCTTTTCAAATTCTTTTCCTTGGACAACCTTGAGTCAATGGCTTCAGTATTTTTCTAATATCTCCTTCAGGGGGCGGGAGGTACTGGAGCAGAGTGGATAGTGGGTCTGTGACGGACTCTTTGGAGGTGGAGATTACCTCGTATGTGCTTCTGGCTCTGATGTCTGGACCCCAACTCTCCGGGTTTGGTCTGGGTTACAGCGCCAGCATCATCCGTTGGCTTTCTCAGCAGCAGAACGCCTTCGGGGGCTTCAGGTCTACACAGGTACAAACCTTCAACACATCAGTTTCATAATTTACAGTTTGCTTGGCTTTTCAACCTTTATATATGTACATACATACATGTATGTGTATATGGGCAGCTGTGGCTTAGGTGGTAGGGAAGGTTGTCCACTAATCATAGGGTTGGCGGTTCGATTCCCGGCCCACGTCACTCCACATGCCTAAGTGTCCTTGGTTAAGACACTGAACCCCATGTTGCTCCGGATGGCAGGTTAGTACCTTGCATGGCAGCTCTGCTACCAGTGGTGTGTGAGTGTACAGCGCTTTTATCCAAAGTGTTTTAAACTGTGTCTCATTCACCCATTCACACACACCCACACACAGACACACACACACACACACACACACACACTCAAAGAAAAAAATATATAGAGAGGCATATGTAGAACTTTTATGATATTACAACTGTTGGAAAATACAAATGAACCTTTTTTTATTGTATCACGTTATACCGTGTCTTCCAGTTGCAGTTGACACTTCAATGATTTGATACCGCTCCCCCACAGTTATATAGGCTGTCTTTTATTAGACTGCTTTCACTTTAAGACCTAATGCACAGATCCAATTTACTGTATTGACGCACCTCTGATTTTTCCCCATTACACATGTTACACATGATGTGGACTCGACTGTACTCTGAAAAATTTCAGAGTCCAAAATGCCCGAGTTCATGTCAAGTTTGAGTACAGATTTACCCGAGTGCGAGACATGCCCGAGTTTGTTCATAATTGGACTCTAGTTCAGATCAAGTACCTCTAACTTTGACTCTACTTTACTTATTAATATTTGTATCATAAATTATAAATAAAATAAAGCTTCTTCTTCTTCTTCTTCTTCTTCTTCTTCTTCTTCTTCTTATTATTATTATTATTATTATTATTATTATTATTATTATTATAGAAGCACACATCTGGATGCTACTCACAAAATTAAAACTTGTACTTGGGTAAAACAGCACCAGTATGAATAGAGTTTGATCACATTTTTTTGCTCTCTTTATACTCTTATCCATCATACAGGACACTGTTGTGGCTCTCCAGGCTCTGTCAAAATACAGTCTCGCCACCTACAGTCCAGCAGGTGCTGTTAATGTTACTATAATATCACCGGCAGGGCTGATTAAGAAGTTTACCATCAATCAGAGTAACAGGCTGCTGTATCAGGAGAGTCAGCTACAGGAGGTTTCTGGAAATTACAACGTCAAAGCACAAGGGAAAGGCTGTGTGTATGTGCAGGTCTGTATATCATTATTTCCCACTTTACTTTCTTATCACAGTTCCTCAGGTTTAAATATGACTGAAAGCTTTATGAATATGACTGTTTTTCTGTGAAATGAGGATTATTGGGTAAAATGTGATGTCATACATTACTTTTTTCTGTTTGATTGTTTCTTCCTCACCATGCCCTTGTCTTTGCAGGCTTTAAGTATGAACATTTTCCCTTAAGTTTAGTAATAAACAAGTGTACTTGGAAGATATACGCATTCACTATTTACAGTTTCTTTCTTCAACCAATATGGATCAATAATTTGATGGCATTATTATACACTTAATCTTCTCATCAGATTTTCTGTCCCGCCCACAACATTATAAAAATCCATGGTATTAGCTGTCAAGTATGGCTTTTTGTGGCTATGATAAACAAGCATTGCCATGCTGGTCACATTTGTACATGCACAGTTTCTCTCCCAATAGATGTTTTATCTGGAACAATGGTAACATCACATGTAACAGCAGGTCACTGTCTATGGAGAATTGGTTCCAGCATAACATATAGTATATTTAAACGAGCCTGTTGACAAGAATGGGCAATTATACACTTGTAAATGAAATAATTATTATTTTTTTTAAGACTATCCCCAGTGGCATACCAGTCTTAACCAAATCTTCAGTTGTAGAAATTAATGATTCAAACTTACAAAGTCCCCAAATTTTTGTAAACAGTCTTTGAACTTTAAATAATTTTATAAGATACTCCATTATTGTTGGATCCAATCCTCAAGGCAAATCAAAATGGATTAACCCCCCCCCCCCCCCCACACACACACACACACACACACACACACTTCTCCGGAAGAGACAAATATCTCTCCCTCCCCCGGTGGTCCTGGCTCTCTGGGCAAAATGCTCACACAGCCCATCAGGTTCTAATGCAGGCATTGTCCAACAAGTAGCAGGTTCCTCAAGGAGCAGACATGAGGCTGGGGCTGGATTGCCGGGGTCATTAAGCAAGACCCAGGCTTGGAAAGTTGTGTAGTCAGTTGTAGACGGGTGCTTGACTTGGTGGGCCATCTCGTCTACCTTTCTTGAGTGTGGAGCGACATCTCAGTGGAGCACAGAGGTGGAGCGAAGTCTTTGACTGAGCAGGAAGGCAGAGTGACATACACGGCTGAGCAGGAAGGTAGAGTGGTGTCCTCAGCTGTATAGGGATGCTGAGTGGTGTCCTCAGTAACGCAGAGAGGCTGAGTGTCATTCTTCAACGACTATGCCGGCTGAACTTGGTTGGCTGTGTCACCAGACTTAGGTGTGCGCAGAGCTTAGTTGGCCATGTCAGTCGACATGGCCAATGTGGTTGTCCTTAACAGCAAACTTGGGCATGAGCAGAACTTTGTTGTCCATGTCAGTAAACTTAGGTGTGAGCAGAACTTGGTTGTCTGTGTCAGCAGAGTCAGGCATGAGCAGAACATGGTTTGAGAGGTTGTCTCTTCAATCTTGGACAGGAACATGGCCTTTAAGGCCGTCTCTTCAACCTCAGACTGGAACAGGGTGTGAGAGGTCACCTTGTCAACCTCTAGCTGGAACTTGGTGTGGGAGTTCGTCTCTTCAACCTTGCGCAGGAACGTGGCTTTTGAGGCCTTCTCTTTGACCTCGGACAGGATCGTGGCTTGGGAGGCCGTCGCTTTGATCTCGATCAGGATTGTGGCTTGGGAGTCCGTCTCTTCAACTTTGGTCAGGAACGTGGCATGGGGGGCCGCCTCGTTGACCTCACACGGCAACCTGGCATGGGAGGTCGCCTCTTCGACCTCGGTCAGGAACATGGCTTCTGAGGCCTCTATTCGATTTCAGACTGGAACGTGGCTTTTGAGGCCTTCCCTTCGACCTCGCACAGGAGGTCGGGAGGGAGGCCATCTCTTCAACTTTGGTCAGTAGTGTTGCTTGAGAGGCCGTCTCTCCCACCTCGGTTAGGAGCATGGCTTCGGAGGCCGTCTCTTTGATCTTGGTCAGGAACATGGCTTGGGAAGCCAACTCTTCAACCTCAGTCAGGAACGTGGCTTGGGAGGCCGACTCGTTGACCTCAGACTGGAACTTGGCTTTTAAAGCCATCTCTTAACCTCTGTCAGGAACGTGGCTTTTGAGGCCGTCTCTTCAACCTTGGACTGAAACTTGGCATGGGAGGTCACCTCTTTGACTTCGTTCAGGAACGTGGCTTTTAAGGCCGTCTCTTCAATTTCGAACTGGAACATGGCTTTTGAGGCCTTCTGTCTGATCTCGGACAGGAATGTGGCTTGGGAGGCTGTCTCTTTATCCTCTGTCAGGAACTTGGCTTAGGAGACCGTCTCTTCGACCTCGGTCAGGAATGTGGCTTTTGAGGTCTTCTCTTCGACCTCGGTCAGGAATGTGGCTTGGGTGGCCGTCTCTTCTACCTCGGTCAGCAACGTGGCATAGGAGGTCGACTCATTGACTTCTAGCTGAACCTCATCAGAAACATGGCTTGGGAGGCCGCCTCCTCGACCTCAAACAGGAACGTTACTTGGAAGGCCATCTCTTCGATCTGGGACAAGAATGTAGCATTTGAGGCCGTCTCTTCGACCTTGATTAGGATCATGTCTTTTCAGGCCATCTCTTCGACCTTGGTCAGGACCGTGGCTTTTGAGGCAGTCTCTTCAAGCTGGGACAGGAATGTGGCTTTTGACACCATCTCTTTGACCTCCATCAGGAACGTGGCTTAGGAGGCTATCTCTTTGACCTCGGACAGGAACGTGTCCTCTAGCTGGAACTTGGCGTAGGAGGTCACCTCTACAACCTCAGTCAGCAACGTGGCTTTTGATTACGTTTCTTCGATTTTGAACTGGAATGTGGCTTTTGAGGCCTTCTCTTCAACCTCGGATAGGAACGTGGCTTGGGAAGCCATCTCTTTGACCTCCGTCAGGAAGGTGGCTTAGGAGGCTATCTCTTCGACCTCGGACAGGAACGTGGCTTTTCAGGTGGTTTCTTTGACCTTGGACTGGAACTAGGCATGGGAGGTTGCCTATTCCACCTCGGTCAGCAACATGGCTTGGGAGGCCATCTCCTCGACCTCGGACAGGAACTTTGCTTTTGAGGCCCTCTCTTTGACTTCAGACTGGAAGTTGGCATGGGATGTTGCCTCATCAACCTATAGGTGGAACATGGCATGGGAGGTCACCTCGTCAACGTCTAGCTGGAACTTGGTGTGGGAGGCCATCTCTTTGACCTGAGATGAAATAACCAGGTTGACTTCCGGCTGGATCTCGGCAGGTGAGACCACCTCGTGGGTCTCAGGTTGGAGCTCTGGGGAAGAGGTCACCACATTGACGTCCAAATGGATCTCTGCAGGTGAGACCACCTCATGGGTCTTATGCCGTAGCTCTGGAGCAGATGTCGGCATATTGACCTCTGGCAAGAGCTCTGCAGTGGAGACCACCTCGTGGATCTCAGTCTGTATGAATGAACCTGCTAGGCGATTCACCACCTTGTAGAAGATGACCTCCTCCCCAGAGCTCCATGAGAGACCCACGAGATGGTTTCACTGGCCAAGCTCTGGGCAAGAGGTCCCCAAAAACTCGTTCAGGTTGGGGGTGTACTCCGGACTCCCAAACTATTTTATCAATAGTCCCACAAATTGAGTTACATCTTGAAGACCCTTAGATTCTGTATGGGCCAGATGCTTCGCCCACTGGCAGGCTTGGCCAACATATGGGGAGGACAGGCACTCTGATCAGCTTCCAGAAGAATATGATTGGAAAGATGGCAAAGAATTACATTAGAACCATAACTACTATTAGTTTATGAGTATGTTGTGCTTGTTATAACCTGTAATAATTGTGGGAGGGCAAAATACTCTTCAGCACAGACAGTGTCAGTGCATTGGGGAAAATAGTGACTATAAATGTTTAAAAATGAGATCACTTGTGAGATTGTCCTAACAAGCAACATATTATTTTTAAAACAAGCCCAAAAGATGGCCCAAAAGCCATCAGAAACGTTGGCTTGATATTTAATATATTGGATACATGGTGTGTGTCTCATGCCAAATGTGTGAAACTTGGCAACCCTGGTGAAAAGAAGATAATTGTGCTAATATTGTTGTTTTTTTCCCCTTCTAGTTCACTTTGTGCTACAACGTCCCTCCTCCTCCTGACCAGTCTTCATTTACTATCTCAGCCTCAGCATCTGGAAACTGCAGCATCCCAAATCCATCCCTTGACGTGAAAATTACTGTCAGGTGAGCTCCAAAATCAACAAAGTGACAAAAAACGGAGAATTAATTAAATTAATATATGCATACATACATGCATCCATAATTATTTACTATTGTGGAAATTGTCTATTACAGTTATTAAATTGATGCCACAATGTAGTTGACAGGGAATGCAAAAGTTAGCATGTATGTAGGAAAAATACAGCAAAGAAATTAAGACGTTTTATTATCTTTCCTTATACATTCCTTGGTTGTTACTTTGCATCTTGGTGAAGTTTTCTGCCAGGAGGCGTTTATTCACCATTTATGGAAGGAGTCTCCATTGTCAGGGCTTTGTAACTATAATAGACATTATCCACAATAGTAAATAATTATGGATGCATGTATGTATGCATATATTAATTGAATTAATTCTCCATACACACACACACACACACACACACATATACATATATATATATATATATATATATATATATATATATATATATATATATATATATATATATATATATATATATATATATATATAATTTACTTTTAGAAAGCTGAGTTAATTGTATTAGAAAAACTTTTCATAACATTTGATGAGCAAATCAGAAAGTGCAAGGGCTTTAATGATCTTTTAATTTCAGGTATAACGGTCAACGATTGGTGACCAACATGGTGATCATTAACGTCAACCTTCTGTCTGGATTCAGTGCGGACGAGGCGTCTGTGACTCTTCTGAACAGCAGTCCAGATGTAACGTAGACCTTTAACTAATAATCTCATTATTATACACTGAACATCGAGTATCATGGAAAAGTTGTTCAGCCGTGGTGGCAGAACAGTTTTCATTCCACAAATTGAACACTTTTACTCGTTATCATATTACTGGATCAGTTTGTGTTCACATACATAGTTTTGTTATTTCAGTCGACTGATGGATCTGTGAACAGTGTGGAACAAGCTGATGGTGAAGTCATTATCTACCTGAATGGAGTAAGAGCACACACACAGCTTTACTAAAACACTGGGTTCCTCTGATGTTCATGTTAAAATCATCTCTGTAACTATTAAAATCTAAACAGAACCACAACAATAACATATAAGAATGAGCACATTCATATAAACCTGTGATTTGTAGCTGCAAAGCTGTCAGAGCTGCTGTTATAAAAAATTAATCACAGCTCTGTGCTGATGAATTTCCTATAACATAAACAGATTAAAATGTATAATTGTTGATGTAGTTTTCTGTAAAGAGACATTTATGTAACATTTATGGAAAGAGTCTCCAATGTCGCTGTTTTGTGACAGTCCGAGGTAAAGCTGTAACATAAAAAAAAAATTCCAACATCTTCAGGAAGGGGTTTTACATGTTGTGATTTCTCAGGAACATGTCCAATGTTTTATCTTATTAACTTTGAGAGAGAAAAAAAGAGGTTGGTGAGAGAACGACTGTTTTATAGCTGCTATAATGTAACTGGGAACAGGATCTAACATGTTCTACAGCATTAAATGTAACTATAAATTATATATAATAAAGTATAATGTGATGTTCTCTTATGAAATTTTTTTTTAACAGTATTTGAAAATTGTTGTGGGTTAAGAGGAATAAAACACTTGGGGATGTGCTCTTCTAGGAAAATAATCAGCATTGGGCTGGTAACAGTAAGTCCGCTTCATCACACCACCCTGTCACTTAGTATTTTACTATAACAGCACCACAGAGAGTTTTATTCCTTCTGACCAATCACAAACAACTTCATGGTGTAAGAAAATATTTAGAAAGGGCGACGTTAGTTTTAATCTCATTTTCTCTGCCTCATGGGTCATCAGCGGGATCCCTGATCACAGACTCGATTTCCATCAGTATTATTTGCGTCAAGATTGAAATAAGATATATATTGGGGATTTAAATATGAACACTTATTCTACATTGCTATAAAATATAAAGAGATGGTCTTAACAGAACAGGAGGATTAATTTAATATAATATCTGTCTGTTTCAGCTGACAAAAGGAGTGGAGAAGGTGTACACGCTGAGGATCGTGCAGGACATTGCAGTGGCGAACCTGAAACCAGCCGTTGTGAAGGTTTACGACTACTACGAGACCGGTACGCATCATTCTGTTAATCTTTATCAATCATTAAAAGCAGATGTTTTTCTGTCCAAAAAGCTTAGTGTATGAACTTAACCATGGTTTCTATTTTTATCTTTGACTTTAGGCGACGCTGCTGTAACTGACTACACCTCACCATGCACTTAATACAGAAAACGTGCGCTTTAATCCATCATCTCTTTTCCTTTTCACTTTTTTCTCCATATTTTACTTTCATCTACAGTAAAAACTTTACAATTTCACAAAAGGTTAGTAAGTACTAAAGGACAGTTTATTTTTAGCTTAAAGGAAAATCTGTCTTGTTATAATGATCAACTTAAACATACAGTACATCTTTTGGTGTGAGTGTAACGGACACAATGCAGGAGATTTCAACTTTGTACATGTCTATAATACTACATGTACTAAAATTCTTTGCATATGTACTGTATACTGTTGAGATACTGTATACGTTAAAAATTCCTGTTTCTTTATATTGTAGATCATCTACTTAAAAGTCTTTATTCTGCAGATGTAATCACAAGGCAATTCATGAGGTGCTGAGCAAAAATATTAATAAAATGATTAAATGTGTCGATCCTGAGCAGCGCAGCAGAAATGTCTTCACCGTATTGTTGAGATTTAGAATTTGAACTCTGACATGAAAATCCCATACAACAGATAAACATGTGTACATACAGTACATTTCCTCCAGCTCCAGTCATCATTATTCTCACCTGTGTCTTGTTTTCTCGACTCGTCTATGTATTATTTAATTTAACTTATAGTCTGTTGTTGCAAAGTCTTGTTCCATGCTTCTAGACTGCAACCTTGTTCATTATTAATAGTTTAAACACTCATGGTTGTGCTGTTGTAGGAAAATAATCAGCGACAGGGTGGTGTGACGTCGCCAGATGTGTAGCAGAGTTACTGTTACCACACTGAAGTTGATAATTTTCCTATAACAGCATGCCCCAAAGTGTTTTTTTCCTCTAATATGAAAGAATCACATCATATATTTTTAGCTATTTAAAGTTACATTCAGTATTGTGAACAATATTGTTATTAAGACAAAAACCCTGAGACACTGAAAGTATAAACTACACTGTCCTGAAGTCCTCCCTAGCTACGTCTTGCACTTTTACACGTTTAAGTCTGTTTATGTGTCATACAAGTACCTGTGAATGAGCTGTTACTATAGAAACAGTTAAACATATTCATACAAGCTCATTAATTAATTTACTTTTCATTTTACTTTCTCACATAGAGCTGATTACTGATATTTGAGCTTATATATAGCTTTAAAGTGTTAGTATACTGATTCAGACTTAATTCTAAGTGATTTTACTCTAGTCCTGAATAAATAAACGGATGTTTACTAATCCATCAAAGCCTTGTTTCTAATTAAAAACAGTTTTATTAGGATTTCATTACTGAGCCTGATGCTTTCCTACAAGATGCAGTTTGCTCATACGGAACGTGTTTTCTGTAATTTGATCGCTCTGCTGTTACACACTGGTGTCATGTTCAGGGCAAAGAACATTACTGTATGGTTGTTGTTGACAAAATATACTGGATAAGGTACAGTCGGGTTAAATACCCTATTTTCCTACCAACATCTACAGATAATATAGTTTTAATAGTTTCATCTTATTTTATAATGTTATCATTTTAAGGAATTATTATCAATTTGACATTAAAACCCCTCAGAAATCCTGTCAGATTACCTGACGTAAGCCAGCTAGCAATAGCCATGAAGATAATAAACTACAAAATTTAACTTTTAAATCCTCTCAGAAATCCCGACAGGTTAGCTCATATTAACTAACCTGCATTAGCAGTGAACATTGTGAACATTTGTGAATTTGGCTTAAAGATCCTCTTAGAATAACTGATCTAGTGTCGGCAGTAAAGATTATGCATTTCATTTGAAAAATCCTCTTAAAAATCTTGTAAGGTTACCCTATGTGAGCTAAATAGCATTAGCAATAATAATAGTTTAATGAATTTGACTTTTTTTTTTTAAATCAATATCAAATAGTATAATTGGAAGAGCTTTTATGTACATGAGAAAGATTTTGTTTCTGTACATGAGAGATGAAATGATTCCTGTGGAGGTGACAAAAACATATTAGTGATTATTCAGCATTATTTATAATAAGATATGTTAGTGAAAAAAATAAGTAGACAAGATGAAGGCTTATCATAAACACTTCTGAAAATGAATACCTTTTTTATCATTGATACAATGAGTAACTAGTTTTCTAGCGTGGGTTAATGCTGATACTGAATTCAATTAAGCAGTTTACCGGATCAGTTTGATTAGCATTCTCCTCACTAGGCTCAGGTACGGAGGGAGAGAGGTGTTGGTGAGAGAGGTGCATCTGCAGCTGCAGGTGCTTGTTCATCATCACTGGCCCTGCTGCTAGATCCAGTCTCGCTGTCCTTGGTTCACAGCATCTGCCTCTAATGCTTAGGAGGGTTTTTTTTGCATAACTTTTCACTTCCATCTTTTCTTTTCTTCCCTTTTTCATCCATAGAAAATTATTTGTAATTATCTGCTTTAAAAATGCACTGTATTGAGAACAGATCAATATTGCTTTCTGTGTAAATTAGACATGAAAGGAAGCATGTTTCAAGATACACAATTGAGTAGACCAAACTAACTGACAGGAAGGGACGGCAATACACACACTCACACAGACACACACTACTTGAAGTGGGCCGTATGATCGACTCACTCATCCATCCGGGTAGAAAAGAAATACAATATTATGTTTTCTGTCATTTTTAAATATATTTGCGTACTGGGTGGGTCGGTCCACATCGCCCAGCGGCCCACTGGGAAAACTCTCGGTGCTCTAGATGGCCAGTTTGCCCCTGCAAGTGGATTTTTTATCCAGGAGGGAGCATGAGGGATAGACTCTGTTGGAGTTTTCTCTGTCTGATGAGTCTCCTGGAAAAGGTTAAATGTCTATTCAAATGTGGATGTGTTACTCAATGACCAATTTGTCGAATGTGTAGTGCATAATGCCTTGCATCGGGAACTCAAACAGGTGGTGCACCGTCAGCCTACGATTAGCATTTTGGACGTCCGTGCTGAGGCTCTTTAATAGTAATAAGAGTGGATGCCAGGGGGAGCCAGGCCTCATAGTCAGTCTGTCCCGTTCGTATATGGGACCCAGTATGGGGTGACGTGTGTTAGCTGTAGTCTGTCCCAAAGGCCAGAAATTAGTGAATTAAGAGTGATGTTAAGGTCACAACAGGAACAGATCACCCAGCTAACATGAGGTTTGGCTCGTTTGGATGGCCCCGAAGTGTATAGTTCTCCCCATAGGGCAACAGTTATATGTAGAAGGTGTCAGAAACCTGGCCTTTTTGCCAGAGAGTGCAATGGGGAGCGAGTTCCCCCCTGTACTCAACATACTGGTTACGTAACCAGGTGCCAGGTGTTTTATGGATGAATGTCCTTAGGTGGTACTATCAGGTGCTCTTTGGTCAACCTCAATGTTGCAAAACATATTGATGTAACATATTTCAAAACTTCCGGATCCTCCAGTAAGCACCATTGGGGCCATTATCCCATTGGGGCAAGTGGAAGCAACGTCACTCCGCCTTCCAAATTTATATTTTGGAGTATATTTATTTATCATGTTACAAAAGTTTGTAGGAGCACCACCATGAAGACATTCGAAAATGAATAACACGATTTTAAAATCAATTCTGTAAGACACAGCAAGCCAGTGAAGTGATTAAAGTGGCAGAGTGATGTGATATTCTTCAGTCTAGTATGTCAGCATTCTTGCATCTGCTTTCTGAATTACCAATTAGATTGCCGTCTGATCCCAAAGAACTTGATCATGTGAATAAATGCTTAGAGACAATGTTCTGTTACATGCTAGATAAAGTAGCTCCACTTAAAAGATAAACAATTAGAGAGAAAAAGCTAGCACCCTGAAATAATGATCACTTGACAATTAGAGCGTAAACAGCTTCAAACGAAATCGGTAGCATTTCAAACAGCATGGAAGACGAGCCTCCTGAAAATCTCTTAGTGCTGCTAGATCAGTCTCTCTCTCTACCCTAATTGAATATATATATATATATAAAATAATCATAGATTCTTATTCAGTACAGTAGCAAAATTGACTAGGAATAAAACCACCAAAGAAATATACACACGATAATTATATTGCAGCGATTCCTTGTTTTGTTGCCGATCATTTACAACTTTTAGGAGAGCAGTTTCTGTGCTATGGTTTCCACCGAAACCCAGACTGAAATGTCTCATTGAGATTATTGAGCTGTATGGACATAACTTTTTCAATTATTTTGCCAAGAAATGTAAGATTAGATATCGGTCTCGGCACAGATGAATCAAGATTGTTTCTCTTCAGCAGAGGCCTCACAATTGCTGTCTTAAAAGGTGTGTGGAAAAATTCCTTGTGGGTGGGATAGATTAACAATGCTCAGGAGGTCTGGTAATAATCAATTGAAAACCATTTTATGAAAGCTGGTGGGTAATGGGTTAAGAGAGCAGCTAGAAGAATTCATAAGTGATATAACCAGGGCAACTACTGCTGACTACTGAGAAAGAGGATTGCTTGCATTTAGTAATAGGTGGAGAGTTATAAAATGTACCAGCATAACAAGTGCTGACTATGTATTGCTGACTATGTGAGGGGTTTAGTGGTGTATCTATTGTGGATAATGGGGTTGTCTTTGTGGCTGTCAATAAAGTTGAAAAGTACAATTTTCTAGAAGACCCCATTTCGTTATTAAGTATTTTCAAGTTTTTATAGATAGCTTGGTGAACTATTAGCTTTTTTGTGCTTCCACTGCCATTCTGCTCCTCTGCAGTCTCTTTTTAGTCTTACAATGGAGCTACTATTTCTCCAAGGGGCAGCTTTAATTATCCCAGAGACAGTTTGTTTTTTATAAGGGTGCAACAGAGTTAATACATTTGGTCATCCTGACATTAAAGCTCTCCACTAGAGTGTCTGATGAAGGAAGTGAAAGAGGCCGGAGAGATGATATGAGCTCCATGAAGGTCGTAGCTATATCAGCAGTGAGATAACGCTTAGTGACAGTCCTCTTATCACTCACAGTGTTAGTACATGCTGAAATTTCAAAGAAGACACAATAGTGGTCAGAAATGACAATGTCAACTATTTTTGGGTCATTAATAGCACCACATGTTGATAAATGTGCTTGAATTTCAACAAGCTACTTGTTGTAAAGGTGCCTCAGGATATGGCAAGGATTCCCTGAAAAAATTACCTCTGGAATCCATGGATTTCCTGCTCACTAATGGAAAAAACTGGACAACCATTGTTTCTCTCCTTGGGTTGAAGGGACTGATTGACAGCAGATATTATGAAATGTGGTTTGACTTTATACACACATGCATTATCATATCCTCAAGAGCCAGACAGACATTGACAGACTAGAAATAGCTGACGGGTATCTGTAAAGATTTTTGTCCAATTATGTTCATCTCTATGGGTCACTGAACTGCTCATCAATATGCATCTGCATTTACATTTAAAAGATTATATTTTAGCTTATGGACCTGTCAATGCATTTTAGTGCTTTCCTTTTAAGAGGTTTGAGAGGGATTTTAGGGCACTATCATAACAACAGAAGCATTGAAGTTCAAATCAAGAGGCATTTTCAGCAGAAACAGCAGCTTTATATGTCATTGGATTGTGATTATAGTTATAAGATATATATTATAAGTTCTTGTCCAATACCAGTCAGAACCAAAATTCATATTTGTATACCAGAGGCTTTACACCCATCTCTGAACATCAATGAAAAGACACAAACAGTATATTTCTGGGAAATGCATCATTATTTTAAGATGAATATAGACATTTTGCTTATTGTTCCGGTTTCAGTGTGCATGCAATGGAGAAAAACTGTAATGTGAAAATCAAGCACTCGTAAGAAGCAGAATTAAATACACAGTAGCAAAATGTGTTTGTATAAGAAAATAAATTGTAGTGTCTCTGTCTCTCTCTCTTTCTCCTGCTCTCTATCTGTTCAACTTGTTTTCAAGGAATGTTTGTCATAACAAAAGGAACATGATGACCGTCAATCTGACAAGAACTTCCTATCTGTTTATATCTTTAATGATTTACATTTCTGCTCTGCACACTGTGACTGAAGATAGATTTACACACTAAATTAACTTAATTACTGGGAATCAGTGGCTGACTGGTGGTTATTAAAATAGGGGAAGCACAACTTTCTATTAATATATATATATATATATATATATATATATATATATATATATATATATATATATATATATATATAAGACATTATATATAGATATAGAGTTGTACACAAAAATATAATTGTGCCAATATTTTTATCTCTTTCATTAGAAACCTAACATTTTATTTACAAAAAAAATATTTGTTTAAACGGACGACTCAGAGCGAAATATTCAGAAAAGCAGCCGATAAGTGTCCAGCATAGGTGGGAACTCCAAAAATACTGTTTAAAAAGAATCTCAGGGAAATTCCTCAAGAAATCGGCTGAGAAAATGCCAAGAATACATTTATGGAAATTCTAGGCAAAAAGGGGGTGTACTTTGAAGATACTAAAATATTAAAGAATTTGATTTATTCTGGATTTTTAATTACAACATAATCCCCATAGTTCCATTTGTGTTATTCCAGAGTTTTGATGGCTTTTATTGGAATATATATATATATATATATATATATATATATATATATATATATATATATATATATATATATATATATATATATATATATATATATGCTATTATGTATAGCGGCGTAATAGCATAATGAACTTATTAGCAATGAGTGTTCTCAGTACAAAGGGAAACATTTATGGGTTGCACATTATGTCAGCTTACGTGCTGCCACCCAAGTTAACTACAAAACACACTTACCCACAGCTACGTTTCATACAGTAAGCGTATTTACAATAAACATTTTTACTGTTTTTAGTGTTTACTGCACTGCATAATCAAGAAAAAATCATTTTATCTAAGACAAAATATTCCACAAAGCCGTCATGTCAGTGTCCTCCTACTCTTCCCTGTGTCCCTTACGTATCCAAGAGCGCACAAATGGCTTGGGATTGAACTTTGTAAGCGGTGGACGCACAATGTTCAAAAACATCAGAGAAGAGATGGTGTGAGCATGGAGAAACCCTGCTCATGCTCCATTCGAGATCAGTATGGGCTTAACTTTGTGACAACGAATTTAGGTGACCTTTGAACTTGAAATGATTACATTATGTGAAAGAAGCTTTGACTATCAGCAGTATGTGAGCATTTTTTTTTTTTTTACATTTAGTGAATTAAAAACTGAAACTATTTGTTTTGATAATATTTCTGTGGGAGACTCTACATCCAGCTGCAGAGGTGCTGGACCCATATAAAATGCAGGTGTGCTATGTTTTACAGGTTCTGGATACAAACACACATATTAAATTAACACACTCATTCACACCTAGGAGGAATGTAGAGCCACCAATCCATTTATTGACAAGTTTTTTTGGGGTGGAGGAAACCAGAGAACCTGGAGGAAACCCAGACCAACAGGAAGAGAACATGTGAAACTCTGTACAGAAAGTAACCTGAGCTCAGGGTCAAACTGAGGACTCTGGAGCTGTGAGGCTGCCAATCTACATGTCCGCTACAGGTCCAAATATGTCCCCTGGCTAGGACTTCAGCTAAATTGTGTAGTGTAGTGCTGGATGAACTGTTTGAGTAAGAAAATAATTCCTGTGTTATAAGAATAAAAAATCATTCCAGTGTTCTGTGTTGTATGTTCAGATGCGAGGACATCACTTCTTTTTATCGGATGGTGTTTTATTTAAGAGAATAAAAACAATAGAAATGCCAGTGTTATTGAGGTCTAGACTGATAAGATGAGGCATGTCAGCGTAACATACAGGGCAAGGTCAGGAGAAGCGAAAGAGGAGTGTGGTGATAGCAGCAAGCATCTAACCCCACTATAGACATTTTCGGGAGGGGCAGAGGTCAATAAATACCATGAGTGATCTCAGATCATCATATTCGGTCTGATCGTGTCTGATTTTGTTCCAGGATGGGCTTTTCTCAAGTTCTTTTTGGAGTTTTTTTGCTTTTTCCAAGCATCATAGCACAGATCACCACCACAGACACGTAAGATCTTAATATATTTTTTCTGATTTTCTCTGAGAGCCTTGCAGATTTAATATGAAGAGTTTTATAGTGGAACTAATATGGTTGTTGATACTGTATGGATGGGATTTCCTCAAAATAGCTCGAATGAATGAAGGGCTCATAACATAAAGTAATAAACTGAGGTTTGTTGAAGAGGCTGATGGAGAATTGGTCAACTCTATCAAATTAAACAAATGAAAAAATAAACCTCATAATTATATCTCTATACAAAGGTTTATCCAAGACTATTCCTTAAGTGAGGAAAATAGGTAAACTGTTCCAGGATGGGCTTTTCTCAAGTTCTTTTTGGAGTTTTTTTTTTTACTTTTTCCAAGCAGCAGTCCCCGTCTGCCTCCAACCAGGTACCATAACATTATAAAATGTTTACATTTGAGATATTCTGAATTAGTGATGCAGGGATTCAATGAGGCTTAAAATGCTTAAGTGAGGGATGTTTAAAAATATGTGCAAATAATTATCACAAAGTCCATCTACTTTGTACTTTGTGAATATCACTCCTGATACTCCTGTCTCACTCCTGTACTTTGTGAATATCTATCACAAAGAACAACTAGCAGACCCTCCACCACCACCATTTAAAAAAAAAAAGAAAAAAAGAAAAAACCACAAAAGCAGGTATTAGTAGAGATATGAGGATTTTAGGATATGTAACTGCTGTTGTGGGGTACACACTTAAAAATAACCCATGTGCTGTTTAGATTATTAGGATTCATGGAAATTATAGCATGGACATTTTATTTTGTAATGTTTCTAGCTAGAACCTCCAGCATTGTCGTGCAAAAATACACTTTTTTATTTTAAATAAGGACTTCACATGCTGTCTGGTGTAAAGGCCACTTTGATTAACATGCTGTCACTGCTGTGGTCCAGTGCAAAATATGCTATCAGTAATATTATTATATATTATATATGCTTATAGAGTGCAGTTGCTGCTACAAACTGTAGAGATGGTCAACATCAAAAGGACAGAGCATCGCTAAGTAGGAACTAATAAAACTATTTTCCCTTTTTTTTGGTCAATAGCTTTTACCTCTTGGCGGTGACCTCCCAGGCTGTAGGGGGCACCACAGAGACGGTATGTATCACGGTGAACCCCTATAAAGAAGTCTCACTGGAAGTGAACCTGGAGCTTAATGGCAACAGAGTGGTACTTCTGAAGGAAAAATCTATTAAACAAGAATACTACCGCTGTATCCCGTTCCAGGTCAGACGCCATCTTAAAACATTTCTCACCTCACAGGCAGGGATTCTTATCTCCATTGATGAGTCTAAATGTTTCCCATTTCCCATTGATCCTCTAAATATGTTTACATGAGTTCAGGTTTGTTAATTAACAGATGAAGAATCAGAAAAACACCTCTGATTTAAAGAATATTCAAGTTGATTTTAATGGAAATGTAATAGGACAAATAAATAAATAAATAAGCTATAAATATTAACAGTAATGTTTTTGCAATGTAAAGCCTGGTTTGCTGTATAATATTTAAAAAAAATGGATATAAATAAGTAATAGTGTAATGTTTTCTAAAGTTGCTATGTGTTATGATTTCGCCATTTTGTTATTAACAGGTTCCTGTCGTAAGCGTGGAATCAGTAGCGTCTATTGACATTCAGATAAATGGAGAAAGCACATTCCTGAACAAGACAACAAAGATCCTCATCAAACCTCCGACTTCTCTGATTATCATTCAGACGGATAAACCCATCTACAAACCAGGACAAACTGGTAACACTCTCTACACGGATTTTCACACTTCCTGCCCTCTGTTTTCCTAGGTTCCTGCCCCAGAGCCGCCCTTAAATTATTTAACCCTGTTTTAAAATCAAATCATTTTCAGAATGCAACAACATTATAGATATTATCTTTTATTCTCTGTAGTGATGTTCCGCATCGTCTCTCTGGATTCCAATTTCCTCACCTACAATCAGACGGTACGACAACTTTTACCATTTCTCTAAAATACTACAAAATTATACAGTAGGACTTTCAACAAAAATCATATTCATCAACTGTTATATCTGTCTTGCTTTGTAAGCATTAATCTAACAGTTTTAAATTAAACATGGTATTAATTAGTTTTAATTAGTAATTAGTTTTATGGTTGCTCAATATTAAGTTTAATAAATTAAGGTGAATAAGTTTGTTTTCCTAAAGTATTAAGTAAAAAATATCGAAGTCCAAACCTAAGTCTAAGCTACTGCTGAACTTGAAAATCACAGGATTCATCAAATGTATTACTAAAAAATACTCTCATTGTATGTTTAACCTGCTTTTATCTTTTCTTATTGTTTCAGTTTCCAACAATAGAAGTGCAGGTACGTGATGTGTGAAAGATTCAACACTTATTAACTGGGCACTTTGCGTATTTATGACTTACTATGTCTTTAAAACAATAATAAGTGCATTTACAGGCTTTTGCATTAGAACTCTTATAACTATTATTCTGATGATGCTTTCATTATAAGTTTGTTGGGGAAAAACTGAACATGTTATTCTCTTTAATGGATGTTTTTGAGCTCATGACCTTATTTGTGGCACTTTTCTGGACTGAGATCTAAGAGCAGTGTATTTTGTTTTTATTTTATTTCAGGACCCAAATTCGAACCGCATTGGTCAGTGGCTGAACGTGCCCTCGTACGGCAGTTTTGTGGATCTGTCATATCCCTTGAACTCTGAGGCCACAAAAGGATTTTATGTCATCACTGTCCGGAGCCAGAAAAATGAAGCGATCAAACAATCCTTTGAAGTCAAGGACTACGGTCAGGCTCAGTTTATCTTATAAGTGTCCTTAGAATACAAATATATCTAATCTTTATTTTTATGATGGTAATAAAAATATAGAAAATCTATGTGGATGAGGTTTACTGTATGGTTGAATAAAACATAAAAAACAGTGAAAACTTTTATGCATAATACAAATCTTTATAATGAATTATTTCAATTAACAGTCTAAAATATAAAAACATTAATGATGTGAAAGCCAGGAGCGTGTTTGGACGGTCAATTTGGCCTGTGACTGCATTTTTCTAGATTGTACAATAAATCTGTTATAAAGCTCCATGTAAAACATTTAGAGACATACGACTGGGTTCTAGAAATAATCCTTGTCAAATCTGATGACTGTTTTGAACACAGTAATAGAAGTAAATGAGAATAGAGTAAATTAAATTATCACCGACTAAACAACACAATTCATATTAGCAGCTGTATTTTAGCACTGCGTTTATTGTCTCTTTTAGTTCTGCCCACGTTTGAAGTGACGGTCCAACTTCCTCCAGTCATAACCATCCTGGACACACAGGCTACGCTGAAAGTGTGTGCTAAGTGAGTGTTCAGTACTCAGTAATGTTCTTTCTCTTAATGATTTTTTTTTTTAACAATACAATTGTAACATACCCAACATGATGTCCATACTGGAAGTCTGACTTACAAAATTAGGAAATTATTGGAAGAAATGAACAGAAAAGTTCAAACATTTATGTTGGAAACATTATTTTTACTATTGCTTCATTTACATTTTTTTTTTCAAAATGTGTCATTTATGACATAAATGACACATTTAAATTTTATGTTATTATACTTTTTTCTCAATTCTCTGCAGATATACATACGGGAAGCCGGTGAATGGGACGGTGAAGGCCAAAGTCTGCCATAACAGCTACAGATACTTCTGGATCCGACGAGGAAGCACAACCCTACCAGACATCTGCAAGGACTATATATTCAAGGTTAATCATCTTACTCTGAAACTAACAGAATATGCTCATACATGAAACAATAACGCCTCCTTAGTTGCTCTTCTGAATCAAAACAATTTTGTTTGCAAATTTTTCCAACGCTAACTTTTGCATTACCTTCATTATAAACCATTTCATTCACTTTTGGACAGAATTTGGATGTATGTAATACAAGTGTTAGTTAATGTTACTGATGGCGTTATCATGCTGAAGTTCATGGTTTGTTCATCTTAAATAATGAACTAAACAGTGCATGCACCAGTATTAAAACTACTATGAAAAAGGTATTATTAAATAAGGATGTATTTACTATTATTTACTATTTATTTTTTGCTTTAGACTGACAGGACAGGCTGTGGAGAAATTGTCTTAAATCTGAATGAATATGCTTTAACTGATTCACGCTATCAACGTGTAATCAATGTTCAGTGTGAAGTGGAAGAATATGGCACTGGTAAGATATTCCTAAAATCAAGCCTCTTGTAAAAATGCCTTCAGTATACTATTTAAGATTTAAAGTTTATATTGTTATTATTATTTTTTATTATTATTATTATTATTATTATTATTATTATTATTATTATTATTATTATTATTATTATTAACATTTAGGAGGGGGCATGGTGGCTTAGTGGTTAGCGTGCATGCCTCATACCTCCAGGGTTAAGGGTTAGATTCCCTCACTGACCCTATGTGTGCAGAGTTGATGGCCGCAACACGTCTCAAAAAAGTTGGGACGGGGCAGCAAATGTCTGGACAAGTAAGAGTTACTAAAAAGATACAGCCGGAGATTAATTGATTAACTGGTCAGTAACGTGATTGGGTATAAAAAGTGTATCTTAGTCTTTCATAAGTAAAGATGGGAAGAGGTTCACCAATCTGTGAAAAACTGCGTCTACAATTTGTGGAACAATTTCGGAACAATGTGCCTCAATGTAAAATTGTGAAGACTATGAATATCCCATCTTCTACAGTACTTAATACCATCCAAAGGTTCTGAGATTCTGAAGAAATCTCTGTGCACAAGAGACAAGGGTGAAAATCAATATTGCATGCCTGTGATTTTGGGGCCCTAAAAATATGTACAGGTTTTAAAGTAACATATGCTTCCATCCAGACTCCATCCTACCTTTACTTCAGAGAGACTCTGCCTCTCTTAGATGCTCTTTTTATACCCAATCATGTTACTGACCTGTTGTCAATTAACCTAATCAGTTACAAAATGCTCCCCCCCCCCCCCCCCCCCCCGCCCCCCAGGTCTTTTGGAACACTTATTTTCCAGCCTTTTGTTGCCCTGTCCCAACTTTTTTGAAACGTGCTGCGGCCATCAAATGAAAAATTACCTTATTTTTTTTCCCTAAAATGGTACATTTAACCAATTTAAACATTTGCTATGTTTTTTTTGGAATTGGGATTGAATATATTACAGACACAGAGTGGCCAAGGTTTTGGATAAGTTTCATTGTACATACAAGAAATCTGTCTGGGGGAAAAACAAACTTCCAGAGTATTTTGTGCTGACAGAAAGCAGAATGTGAAAAGACTATGGGTTGGGTTATTTACATCATTTTAACTCTGTGTTTACCCTGTAGATGTGACTCTGACTGGTTCAGGCAGCTCTGTTATATCATCTAATATCGTGTCAATTTCATTTGAGAATTCACCAACTATGTTTAAGCTCGGAATGACGTATGAAGGACAGGTAATTTCATTATTGACCTTTAAAAATTATTGTACTTTTTGTTAATTGGCTTCTTTGTTAAACATTAATAAAGGCACCGAGCTAACATGAATGCCTCTAGCTATCTGTTATTACATGGAAGTGTAATAAGCCAAGCAAGTGTACAATTTTTTGGCAAAATATTGTGTTTTGTTCAGAAAAATCTATGCTATAAATGCTATCTAGTGTAATTAATACCAGTGCCTAAATTCAATATCAGTTTAGCTAATGTTTGGATAACTGTTTTACTGTGTAATGCAAATTAATTGTTGACTAAACTAATTATAAACATCCAGCAAACTGTGTTACTTTGTAATTAAATCCATAACATAAAATAAGTTCCCTTTCAAAGGGAACTTCGATGTTGCATTTAGCAAAACACTATGGGAGCACCTCTCGCACACGACCGGCATCTGAAGCTTGTGTAAAATCATGCCTATTTATAGGTCTGCCATGATCAGGTGATGTGGCAATTAATCGCATAAATAAATATGGCACCTCTGAACCGCATCATCAGCCTTATTATCTTCAGCAAAAGACAGCAGGTCGGTTGTTTGGGTAAAGAAGCAAAAATACGCTTCATTTCATCTATATCTTTTCTCAAAATATCTCGACTTTTCTATCCCTTTAAAAAAAAAGAAGAAAAATAAAGGAATGAGTGAGAGAGAAAAGTATGAGTGAGAGAATTCAAGAACTGTGTTACGGCTTGCTCCCATTTCATCACGGGGAATAGTGCACACTTTCTCGGTGAAGTGTCTAGGGGATGGAGCCTGCGATGACCGCCTCGAGAGGCTGCACATGGTAACGCCTATATCAGGCAGCTCTGCTCGCAACTCACACTCTTCTTGGAAACCGAAGTGAGTTGGGTTTCAGAGCCTCATGGATCTGGGCTGGCTGCTGCAGAGGCAGCAAGCTGCCTCAGGTGAGGGGGATCTCTTATGGATACGGAAGAAGAGCCGGAAACAAGTTAGTTAAGCCAGTTAACCCCTAGTGCCACTGTAGGGCCTTCCCTAGCCAAGGGTGTCCCAAGTGTTCTCTGGTCAGCGAGCTGTCACAGGGCAATGAAAATCTGATGCTTTCCCTCCAATAGAATGTGGAATAGTTAACAACATTAAAAGATCATCTGACAGCATGGAAACTACTGCCAAATGTGTCTCCATGGGCTCTGTCTACCGTAGAAAAAGGTTACCGGGTCCAGTTTAGAGCTCGACCCCCCCCCCGGGTCAGAGGTGTGCTCACCACAGTAGTCAGCACAGACCAGAGCCCAATGTTAGCACAGGAAGTAAGATCCCTCGTGAACAAAGGGGCCATAGAACCCCATTCCCTGAGGGAGGGAGGTTTTTACAGCCGTTATTTCCTATTCTGCAATAAATAGAGAGGTATGTGGCCAATTTTAGATCTGCACCATCTGGACTGTACTCTTCGGGCATACAGGTTTAAGATGCTGACGCCCAAACTTATCGTTCCACAGATTCAGTTTGGGGACTGGTTTGTGACGATAGATCTAAAAGGGACATATTTCTACATAGAAATATTGCTAGCTTTATCCCCTTGCACCTTCACAAAGTGCATGGATGTCACTCTGGCTCAATTGTGACTGCAGGACATCCATGTCCTAAACTACCTGGACCACTGGTTAATTCTAGCACGATCCAGGGAACTGGCGGTTCAACATCAAGATGTTGTCTCACCCACATGAAGAGCTTGGGGCTCAGGTTGAACCTCAGAAAAGTATGCAGTCGCAACTAATTCTACTCTGGGCAAAAGGAAAGTTTGTCAGTGAGTGCAATGTACATTCTGGGAATATGGGGGCAGACATCCTGTTGAGGCAGGGGCTGAGGCCCAGGAATTGGTGGCTCCATCCACAAATGGTGGAGTCCATATGCCGAGGTTTGCCCAAGCGGGACTGCATGTGTTCGCCTCCGAGGAGACAACACATGGGACGCTGTGGTTTGCCCTCACTCCTCCCGCACAATTTGGACTGGACACCATGGTGCACATGCGGCCAAGGTCACATCTGTACGCTTTCCCCCGATCACTCTGACTTCTAGTGAGAGTTCGCCAAGACAGTCTATGTCTGCTGCTAGTAGCACCTTATTGGCCAGCTCGAATATAGTTCTCAGAGATAGTATCCCTGCTAGATGGCACTCCTTGGGAGATTCCCATTCACAGGGATCCACTGTAGACCCAGTGAACTGCACAATAGCTACAACCCTGGAGTTCTTACAAGAACGGTTCTCAGCGGTGTGCTCCTTCTGAAATCAGGGTTTACGTGGCCACCATTTTGGCCAGCCACGGCCCAATTGATGGAGCCTTTGTGGGGCAACATCCTCTAACTTCGAGGTTTATGGATGGTGTCAGGCGGCTGAGGCCCTTCAGCAGGCCGTGCATACCTTCCTGGGACCTTTCTCCGGTCCTGGAAGGTCTGTCAGGTGCCCCATTTGAGCCCTTAAAGTGGATCTACTGTCTCAAGCCAGAGGGCTGATTCATCACCCTCGGCCAGAACTATGGAGACTGTGGGTCTGGCGCCTGAGGGGCATCAGCTCATAGATTCTGGTCTCACAACTGAGGTTGTAGAGACAATGTTAAATGCTATAGCACCATCTACAAGGAAATTGTATGCACTCAAGTGGTGGCTTTTTGTCTTGTGGTGTGAGGAACATCAGCTAGACCCAGTGAACTGTTCAATAGCTACAGTCCTGGAGTTCTGTGGTCCTGGAAGGTCTGTCAGGGGCCCCATTTGAGCCCTTAAAGTCATGGCATACGCCTCTGGGCATAAGGGCTCATTCTAGGGTGGTCGCCTCCGCAAAGACCAAAGGGGTTTCCTTACAGGATGTGCGTGCTGCTGCAGGGTGGACTATGCCACAGACATTCATTTGTTATTACAGCCTGGATATTCATTCCACCCCGGGCTCGAGTGTCTTGCAGTGACTCTCGGGCTTGGGTCTTTTTGAACAGGCCGTACCCTGTGTATGACGGCGTGGATATTCTCGTTCCCATAGTGTTATGCTAAACGCAACGTCAAACTTCCCTTTGAAAGGGAACGTCTTGGTTACGCATGAGAAGGGGAGAAGATGTTGCATTGCTTTGTCATACCAGGGCAGGCCTGTGAATTGCATCTTCGCTTCAGATAATAGAGGCTGATGGCGTGGTTCACAGGTGCCATATTAATATCACGCGACGCGCTTAATTGCCACATCACCCGATCATGGTAGTCCTATAAATAGGCATGATTTTACACAAGCTTCAGATACCGGTCATGCGAGAGGCGCTCCCATAGTGTTATGCTAAACGCAACGTCTCGTTCCCTTCTCAGGGTTACATGCGTAACCCAGACGTTTTCTAGTCAGATATTTAATATTGTGCCAACTCTTGTGTAATTATAAACAGTATTTTGTGCTTATTCAAGGTCTGTGATAACTTAATTGATTTGATGTTTTTGTTTCTGACATTGTGCACTGATGTTCCTGTCCATTTTCTTTAGGTTAAAGTGACCGGCCCAAACGGCAGTCCAATGATAAATAAAGTAGTGTTTCTGACTGTAAGTTATGGTAATGTTAAAAATTCAGTGTGGACTCTGGTTACAAATGACAAAGGCATTGCAAACTTTTCCCTCGAAACTCAAGAATGGGGTATGCAGCAAGTCTCTCTTCAGGTGGGTGGAGTCTTTGTTTTTCTTTTCAGTTTTAAAAAAATATATTTTTCAAATGCGAACTCTGATGTGAAATGAGAGAGGTGTCACCATCCGCTTGCAGTTAAGACTGCAATAGAGATGTATTGTTTACATAGTGTTTTTTAAGGATGCCTCAACGATTAGCAATTTTTTGTTTTTATTCATAAAGCATGGGTGCTTGGTAAGGCGTGGCACATGTCTACTGGGCAGAAAGCGACCACTAATAAAATGAACCAATGAAATGAAACTCTAATAAATTCTGTGAACGCTCTATTTTTCTGAGATAATTTCTCTCGCTAGCTTCTAATATGATTTGGTGCCTTCAGCTAAATAATTTATAAACCAATATGATTGGATGTGATTTTACAAAATTGAGAATTCAGCACCACTATGGTTTAAAAATATGTAATATGTCAGTGTTTTATTTTTTGATTTTTTCTATTTATTCTTTTAAACAGGCAGAGTATGAAATGACTAAAAGACCAGTTGTATATGTGGCAAATCAGCTCACACCATACTACCCCACAGCCTACCTCTATCTTCAGCCTTTCTACTCCAAGAGCCTGAGTTTTATTAAATTGAGGAGCAGCTCAATGCCTTTCAGCTGTGATAAAAATGCTGTGATTGAAGCAGAGTACATGATACGTGACGAAACACGCATACGACCCTATATATCCTTCTTCTACATGGTGCGTTTGGCTTTCACTCTAACATTTATTTATAAACAAGAAACTTTGTAACTCATTGGATTTCCAGCATATATTGTATGATGCTTGCCTTTGTTGGAATTTTCACCATCAGTGTTGGAAACTACTGTTTCTGTACTAACTGAACTGAGCACTTGTACTTGCTTAAATATTCAATCCTTGTATGTTTTCAGATTTTCATTTAGACCTTCCAAGTAGTTCTAACTTTTAAAAATGACAAAAATCCTTTTCGTAAATTTTAATTGTAATTCATGCATTGCAATTCATGCATCTTAATTTTAATGTGTAGGTGACGTCTAGAGGACATTTGGTTCAGCAGGGACGTCTTTTGGTGTCTATACCCTCAGGAAGAGGTTAGTAAACATAACACCATCCATAGATTAACTCTCCATGAATTTTTCTACCAATGTAGTTTTGCAAATGTAAGTGCTGGAAAACTTTGTTTTAAAATATCGTAAATTCTAATTGGGATATTTGTTTACTTTTTTCATTTGATTTTGTTCTATTATTATTATTAACTCCTAAATGGCACTGTGTTGGTGGCTGATGCACTTAAACTTTGAATGTTTATCTGTTTTGTAGTGGAGATCAGAGGCACACTGTCTCTGTCACTGAGGAACATGTTAAAGTTGTCCCCGGTTGCTCAGGTGGTCCTGTACACAATCCTTTCCAGTGGTGAGGCTGTGGCAGACAGCATGAACTTCCCCATTCAGCTGTGTTTGTCTAACAAGGTCAGAAATGAATCCTCGCAAGCTGCAAGCCCTTTTTTTTTTTGCCTCTTTCAATGCCAAGGGTTATAAAATGACCCAATTTCAAATAGACATGTGGATAAAAGATTTTTTTTAAAGTAGAGACAGAGCAGTGGCCCTAGTGTGGGGCTCTAGTAGAATGCTAAGCACCTTAAGCTAAGAGAGAGTAAGGCCAGCAACCCTTCAGAGGTACCTCATTTCAGGCACTGAATCAAGGTTTCTCTGAAGGGTTGCTGGCCTGGAAATCAGGCACTTCCCACAACTCATGACCATAGGTGAGGATATGGAAGTAGATTGACTGGTAAAAAGATGACCATGTCCAAAAACTGACCTTCTGCTTCAACAACATGGACCAGTACAATGATCATAACACTGCTTCTGCTGACCCAATCTGATTGTCAAAGAACATGATTATAGGCCTTCTCCAAATCCATAAACACCTTTAACGTGAATTAGCATATGACCATTACCTTTCCCAAAGCTGTGCATGAGTAAAGAGCTGGTCCATGGCTTATGAGGAAACTACATAATTCCTCCTGGATTATAGGTTCAACTATAAGATGGAGTATCCTCCCCGGAACCCTGGCATGGACCTTTCCTCAAAGGCTGAGGAGTGTGATTTCCCTATAATTGGAAAACACCTCATCCAAGTTTTTTTTTTTTTTTTTTTTTTTAAATAGTGACCACATCCCAGTTTGCAAGTCCAAGAGCACCAACCCAGATCCCCGTGCAACATTAAAGAGCATGTTAACTGAATGACCGCAACCTTTTCCAGCCTTCAACTCCTTTCAATTCATATCTCACAAAATATCATCTCTAGCCTTGCCACTGAAGAATGAAGGATTCTACCTGCCATTTTAACCTCAGACCAGAGATATCTGGTACTGCCACCTGAAGGAAAAAATGTTCATAGGGTAAGGAGTTCCTCAAAGTGCTACTCAACTATCATTCAACAATGTCCTAAGTTTTCTTTCAAAGGCCTAGCCCCACTTCTCTACTCCCGATACCCTGGTTAGCACCTTGTGCACATCAGTTTTCAGTTGGCTCTGCACTTGGGTTCCATCTGCCTCTGGACCAGTCACCTATTACACCAATAGTGTCTTGCATGAGTATTTACTTGTCTTGAACTCTTCCACATTTTGTAGCATTACAATCTGGAATTAAAAATGTTTTCATTTGGGAACTTTACTGTCAGATTGCATGAAAACATGAAATGATTTTGAACCACAGTGTAGCTTTAGCAGTATGCTTAAAGTCATTGTCCTGCTGGAGGGTGATCCTCCACCCCAGTCTCAAGATTTCCTTCTAGGATTCCCCAAATGCTAATAAAAGGCATCCTCACAACATTATGTTTCCCACCACCATGCTTCACAGTGGGGATGGTGTTCTCAGGTGGTTATTTTACAGGGATTCACAGTATTGTTATTATTATTAATTAATTATTAATTATTGTTATTATTATTAAGATACTGATAAACATTAGATTTTCCATTTAACATAGCAACAAGCCAGCTCTGTGAAGCAACAGTTTAATAAGTATTACATTTAGTCTTGAACTTGAAAATACCTGAATAAAATATTGGTATGTTGGTTTCGATAAATGACAAATTCTTGCATTGTCCAGAAGTTTATTTATTTATTTACTTTCTTACTTACTTACATTGTTGTGGTCTTTCAGGTGTCTCTGAATTTCTCACAATCGTCTGAGCTTCCTGGTGCTAAGGTGTCATTGATCCTGAGAGCCACCCCAGGATCACTGTGTTCAGTGAGGGCCATCGATCAGAGTCTGTTATTGCTGCGACCAGAGGACGAGCTCAACACGGATTCTGTGTGTTTAATCGAACAAAATGTCTTTCAGTTTACTCATTTACATAATAACTTGTTTTCAATAGGTGCAATGTTGTTAATTATAACAATTATTACAATGGCACTCCTTTTGAAGAATTACATCACACCCGATTATTCCAGGTGTTCAACATGCTGCCTGTGAAGACATTATCAGGATATCCATACAACATCTATGACGAGGATTCAAACAAATGCTCGGAGAACCTGCCCATCATTAGCATATTTGCAAAACTACAGCCATTTTATATACCAGCCTATGGAAAAATTGATGTGTACAACACCTTTAAAGTAAGACATCATTCATTTTTAAAAAATAATAAACTTTGTGTAGGTGCTTTATATTTTGTTTGTTGTGATTAGGCATGTAGTGATAATCAGTATTCTACATTATACCACAGTACTGTTGAATTTTGGATACTGATTGGACAGAAAATGTTGATTAATTTTGTATAAGAGCAGTTCTGACATTAGTGCAGCTGCAAATCACAGGTTTATATTAATGCAGTCATTGTAATGTGATATAATTTCTATAGGAACCCCTCCTTCAAAGGCCATTGGTGGATGCTCCATGTTATCTAAGACTAATGGAAAATGGAATAGAAATGTGTTGGGAGGGAGGAGGATGTGGGGGTGGAGTCAGCACCTCTGCTGTACTTACACTATTGCATATACATCAATTTATTATTAATTTCAAGAGAGAGAAAAAAACAGAGGCTGGTGAGGGAATGACTTTTCATAGCTGCTATAATGTAAATGAGAACAGGAACTAACTTGTTTCACAAATGGGTCTATAAACAGTATGACATATTTTAATACTTTAAAACTAAATTAAAAACTGTCATTTTTGACAAATTGCTGTGGTATAAGAGAAAGACTTCGGGTTGGTAACCGTAATCCTGACCACTCCATCATTAATTAGTTTACAGCATTACATATTTTATTAATTACTTATTTAGCAGTGTACTAAATTTCATAGTGGATGATTCCAAATATCATTTGCAGTATAATATCATACCCCTTGCAGTACCTTCATGGGTAGACATAAATTGGAAAAAATTACATGGAGTATTGCTTTTTCCCATAATTCTGTTCCTGTTTTGCTTATACATGTAGACTTATATGTGTAGTAATTCTATAAAACAATATTGTGAAAATCTCATAATCTATTATTAAAAATGTAGATGGAAATGTAATTTTTTATCTTCAACATGCAAAAATAATTTTGTATTCCCGGTTTTTGTTCAGGATGTTGGAATCAAGATCCTCACCAATGCCATAGTCAAGAAACCTTCTGAGTGTTTGCCGTTTATGAGGAGTGAGTGGCTTTCTTCAGTCATTTATTTTTTTACATGATATGTGTATGTTATATCACTGTATAGCTCCATCCACAGAGGTAGACATGGGTGCACCAGAAATGGCTGCCAGCGATGTTTCAGCTGACTCGAGTTCATCAACTAGATCAGTCGCACCAGTCGTTACAATCCGCAAATATTTCCCAGAGACGTGGATTTGGGATCTCGTTTCAGTCAGGTGTGCATGTTTAATTGAAATTTGTTTCCACTTTCTTCAGGCTGTGTTACTGAGTCAGTGTTTTTTCCTCTACAGTCAGACTGGAGCAACTGTCGTTATTAAAACGGTTCCAGACTCCATCACTACATGGCAGGCTGGTGCATTTTGTACATCATCTGTTGGGTTCGGAGTCGCACCGAAAACCCAGCTCACTGCCTTCCAGCCTTTCTTTGTGAGCCTCACCATGCCGAGCTCCGTCATCCGAGGAGAAGTGTTCACGCTCAAAGCCACCGTCTTCAACTACCTCCAAAGCTGCATGATGGTGAGCTGACATGTTTGTTCTAGTTATATTTTCTGAAAAAAAGATATGGCATCAGAGTGTTAAGAGAAAATGACATTCAGATGGGTTTTAATTTCCTACAAGGATTCCTCACACATAGTTTTGCCAACTTATTAACGTTAGCAGTACATTTTGTGACTTTTTAGATCCCTTTAGAAACTTTATTTTTTTTTTTAAAAAAAAGGACCTGGTGACAAATCTAGAGATCTTTGAGCACATATTAGTTACTGTCCTGCACTTGATATGTCTCTCCAGCTCACATCACAGTTGCTGGTTATGAGCTGAGACAGCAGAGTTCACTTGACTCCACCAGTGTGTAAAGCCAACAGCAAATCACTGCTCAGCATTGTTTATCCCACTGGCACATTTTCTGGACACCTCCTACTCCTTAGAACATGTTTTATTCCAGTCAGTGCGATTCACTGAATATGCAAATTACTCTCTGATGTCATCTGTGGCGTCATCTGGTGTCACACTACTTTTTTTTTGAATAAGGATCAACTGAGGAAAAAGTATGGTTAGTTTTCCGATAGCTGATGGAATGAAAACTCTGTTAAAGGTGAACGTGATTTTGGCTGGCTCAAATCAATTCTCAGCACAAGTGTGTGAAAATTGCCGTTACACAAGCTGCCTGTGTGCTGACGAGAGCCAGACCTTCTCCTGGACCATCACACCACTGGTTCTGGGTACGTCAAACCTTTCAACTTAAAGTTCACAGAAAATGCTGAAATGGATATGTAAACCTTCTCAAATTATATAGTTAAATATTAAATAGTTTAAAATAGCTTCTGCTCTGTTCCACAGCTGTCTCCTGACATTTACAAACAGCACATTAAAACCAGACATAAGACACATTCTAATTTCTGACTTTTATATTATCACAAGGTCATCACTTCACCGCCAATGGAAAATGCAGATTAAATATTATGAACTCATAAAAGTGTAACTTCAAACATAATTTTTTTCTTAGAGATTTTCATGAGTGGCCTGATAATAACAAAAAATATAAACATTTTCCACATTATATTTATAATAGAAACAATTTAAAGCTCCCTGCTAGATCTTTTTCCTGAACTTTAAAAAGAGCAAAATATAAATCGAGAACATTTCTTAGTTATGTTTAGTTCATTTAAATTTCTACAATACTTTTGTTAATCAAATATTAGATTTTGCTCAGATTTTCAGCATGAGCTAATAATCCACAAATACATTTTTCAAAAGCCTTTTTCTTCTTCTTCTTATTTTTTAACCTTTATCAGGGGTGTTAATCGTAGAGCTAACTGATGCATCATGTATTATACCTATCCTGTTAGCAATAGTGGGTTCTCCAGTTATGGATGGTGTGTGTGTGTGTGTGTGTGTGTGTGTGTGTGTGTGTGTGTGTGTGTGTGTGTGTGTGTGTGTGTGTGTGTGTGTGTTTGTGTTATAGGGGAGGTGAGGATTAATGTGAGGGCAGAGGCTGTGAGATCATCGACTCGGTGTGGGACGAGACCGGTTACTGTACCACAGAAAGGACGCATCGACATGGTCATTAAAACACTGCAAGTGAAGGTGATTACATTATTATTACTACTACTAACATATAATCCAGCCAGAGACCACTTGAACTGTAACATGCATTTCTCAGAACAAATTTATTTTTTGAACATAATCCAACCTTTCAAATATTATTAATCCCTAATCAACTCAAATGGCCAGACAAACAGGCAAATATAACAAACTCAATAG
Organism: Ictalurus punctatus; assembly: GCF_001660625.3. Classification (NCBI taxonomy): domain Eukaryota; kingdom Metazoa; phylum Chordata; class Actinopteri; order Siluriformes; family Ictaluridae; genus Ictalurus; species Ictalurus punctatus. The sequence goes on from NC_030420.2 coordinate 1,613,211, forward strand.
TACTCAATAATAAATGAGTGATTTTCATTACCTTAACAAAATTCTTAAAAGTCCTACAGATCCCACTCTGATAACCACTCATATAAACGTACAGCGTTCCTGTTGTCTATAGAACAAGTGTATTTTGTTTAGAGAAAAACTTTTCAGTTTTGTAATAAGTTTACTTTTGTAGAATGCATTTTCTATCCTGATTTTGTTTTTGCTTTTACAGTTTAAAGACAAGGGTTTAAAGTTGATGCTATTAAGAAACGCTCAACTTAAGGGACTTCATAAAACTTCATAAAACTTCTTCATAATATACTGTATAATAAATATTAAGTTCATATATTTGAACTTATGTTGTCGCTCTTAATACAGCTCTTTGACTGACGATGTAATTGTGCTTGATGATTGGATTATTATTCTGTTGCCATTTTCAGGCTGAGGGAACCAAACTATGTAAAAGCTACAATGAACTTCTCTGTCCAGGTCAGACTCGCTTCATTCCTTCACCTTATTTATAACGTTTAACCATCTGATTCATATTAGCATTGGTGTTTTACAATTGTTCACTGATCATTTAGTGCGTCAGTATAGAGCAGTTTATGATTTCATTGCTCAGAAATACATGGATTATTTGGTGTAGGGTTCACTGCTCAGGAGGAGGCATGTGGTTAATTCTATACGGTTACATTTACATGATATTTAGTTCTAATCAACCAAAGAATGTTTGACAGGATGGGATCCAAACACACTGATAACAGTTTAAGGGTATTGTTTAAGTACTAAACACTGAGTTTATATAGTTGTACCACATGTTTTCCCCTTGGCTTTTGTTTTGGTAGATGGTATTGTTCAGACGACCGTCTCACTGATTCTGCCTGCGGTGTTCGTGGAAGGTTCAGCCATGGCCTCAGTCTCTGTCATAGGTGAGTTGAAGAACTGTTTCTATTTCATCAGTTTGGACCATTATTAGAAGCATTTGAGTTATACTTACAGCATGAATTAATGTTAATAAATAAGGAATCCTCCAGGCTGATTAACCTGGATTGCCTGCACCTGACAGGCAGGATACTTAAGGCCAGCCTTTGATGCAGCCTTTTGTCACAACTTTGTAGAGGGGTGACTGGTTTGGTATGTCAGAGCTATGCCCCAGGTAAGAGTGAAAGGAAAAAGGAAAAAAGAAGACAAAAAGGAAAATAAGAATAAAAGTGGAAGAAACAAGGGACAAGATTGAATTTAGGCATGGCCAGGAAAAGAGAAAGATCCTACGACAAAGATAAAAGAGGCAAGAAGGGTTGCGTAACTAACAGATGTATAAAATTATTTTATTTATTTTTGAGGGTGGGGGTGAAAATTCTATATAAACGCTTCTTGACCAGTTTTTTACTAGCAGGAGTTTTCATGCTGCAGTTGGGTCCACACTGAACCGTCCCATAACACTGAATAGGAATTCAGAGTATTATTCATGAAGTCATCTTGGAGAAGGTGGTACTTGTGCTTAGAGGGTACGTCCTACTCTCTCCACAGTGCTCCTGGGGGACTTCAACGTTCATATTGGAAATGATGGTGATACTTGGAGGGGTGTGATTGAGAGCAGCTGCTATGGCTGAGAGGCTGTCTGTGCCTGTTGGTGGTAACCTAGGACACGGTGGTGGAGGAACCTGTCAAGTTGAAGAGAAATGCAAGCAGTTGAGAAATAGGACATTCAAGGAGTCCATGAAAAGATGTTTGGGTGTCCCTAAAAATGTTCTGGCAAACCACTATGTTAAGGAATTGCAGGGGAGTGTTGAACTCCGTCTTCGCTTCTGTTTTTCTAGTTTCCATGGACAGGATATCAATACACAGCTAAGGCTGGAAGTGTATTTGGTATGGGAGCCTATGAATAACATCTTTGTTATTTAACGATGATGTTGTTCATTTGGCAGCATCTGAACTAGACCTCTGACATGTACTTGAATGTTTCACTGGTGTATGTGAAGTGGCTGGGATGAAAATGAGCAAGTCTAAGGTTATGGTTCTCTCCCTTTAAAGGGTTTAAAACCGTTCTAGCTTTAACCCTAAAATCTTCCCTGAAACACATGTAACCCTGTTCCCCGACAAGGGAACGAGATGTTGTATTTAGCATTACAGTAGGGGGCGCCCTTGCGCATGTATCTGAATCTTGGGTAAAATCATGCCTCTATTTATAGGCCTGCCATGATCAGGCAATTAAGCTCGTTGCGTGATATATATATATATGAGACATGTGAACCGCGCCGCCAGCCTCTATTATCTGAAGCAAAGATGCAATTCACAGGCCTGCTCTGGTATGACAAAGCTACGCAATGATTCATTCCCTTCTCAGGGAACAGGGTTACATGTGTAACCTAGACATTCCCTTTCAAAGGGAACTCCACGTTGCATTTAGCAGAACATTATGGGAACGAGAATACCCACTCCGTCATAACGATGGTATCTCCTCTTCTCCATCTCCCTTCAGATGAGAAGAGAGCGATTCGCAAACAGAGCTGCCTAATCGTAAAACGCTCACAATGCTCAGAGTCAGACCCTTCAAGAGATGCCATCGCGTGCTCCATCTCTAAACACTTCACTCAGAAAGCGTGTCCGTCTCCTCCTGTCATAAAACGGGAGCAAGGCGTAATACACTTTCTGAATTCTTTCTCATTCATTCTTTCTTTCTCTTTTCTATCCTTGTAAAAAGGGGATAGAAAATTCAGAGATTTTGAGAAAATATAGAGGAGAAATGAAGCATCTTTTTGTTACACAAACAACTGACATACAGTCTCGCTGAAGATAATAAGGCTGACAGCACGGTTCACAGGTGCTATATATATATCACGCGACGTGCTTAATTGCCATGTCACCTGATCATGGCAGGCCTATAAATAGAGGCATGATTTTACACAAGCTTCAGATACCGGTCGCGCACGCAAGGGCGCTCCCATAGTGTTATGCTAAAGGAAACTTCGAGTTCCCTTTGAAAGGGAACGTAAATCTGATGTAGAGGTATTGATTCTAGCAGAGATACCAATCAAATAACCACCGACCTTTTTATAACAAAAGTATTAAACATACTAAATACACTAAAATAATATGTTAAACTAAAAATTTAAATAAAATATTAACTCAAGCAGAAACAAAAAGTGCTATCTTTAGTAACAGCCACTTTTCACAATCTAATCAAAAGTAAAGTCTAGAACTGCATTATTTCACAAATAAATATAAATAAATTTCACAAAAAAAGAAAAATGCACTGTGATTTCCGCTGCACATTGCCTTTAAATAATCTTTTCTGTGCAGGAGATCTGATGGGCCGAGCTCTACAGAACCTGGCAAGTCTCCTGGAGATGCCGTACGGCTGTGGAGAGCAGAACATGCTGCGCTTTGCCCCCAATATCTTCATCCTGCTGTACCTGGAGAGCACCAACCAGCTCACGCCCCAGATCAGGAGCACAGCCGAGACCTACCTCGTGACTGGTGAGGACTTTGAGTGTTTCAAATGAGACCTTTTTGATATCCACCTCCTCTACCATTTCTCCTTAAAGTGTCCCTTTTGCTAATTCTTTTTTCAATGTAAAGAAGTAAATAAAAATATTTTGAGATATTTTTTATTTTAATTTTATAGTTTATTTTTGATGACTGTACTAGTCTTGTGTTCATCCAATTCATTTCTCTCTCTCTTCCCTTCCTAAGACTTAGATAGTGGGTGGGAATAGCTGCAAAATAGACCTACATTGCATTAACATCACACAACTCCTTGTTTGTTTCATTTCCTGTACAGGATATCAGAGTGAACTGATCTACAAACACACAGATGGATCTTACAGTGTTTCTGGGATGAGTGATCCGTCAGGCAACACATGGTGAGTCTCATAGAATGCAGCTGTAAAAACGCAGAAACTGAACAAGTAAAGACTGAAATACGCCCCCCCCCCCCCCCCCCCCCCCCAATAAACCAGCACTCATATTTCTGCTTCACCTGCTAAATGTCTAAAATGTAAATTTTCAAAGCAATTCTGGACAAACAGAAAAACTAGCGGTCATGTAAATAATAACGTGTGTCACATTGTTACAGTAAAATAATCAATATCAACGTAGTGTGATGAAGCGGATTTACTCTTACCACCCTGAAGAGTTTTATTCCTCTTACACCACAACAGTGCCAACAATGAAAATGTAATAATTACATATAATCTTAATTATTAATGAATATGCGTGACACATCATACTTTTTATTAATTTATAGTTACATTTAATGTTGTGGAAAGCCTACTAAGTTCCTGGTCTCACTGTTATATTGGCTATAAACGGTTGTCTGACTGTTACAAAGCACTGACACTGGAGACTCCTTCCATAAATAAACATCTCACAGAAAACAATTAAAAGCCATATTAAGTCATTATATAATATATATTTATTCAGCTGTAATTAATCTGATGTTTATATATTTACATCAATTTATATATAGATGCATTTAAGTTGACGTCTGAAACACAAAAGAGTCCTGCAATGTTTTCTACATTCCAAATAATATTGTGGTTTTGATTTCAGACTACAGACCTGATCATGTTTGTGTTCTCAGGTTGACGGCGTTCGTGATGAAGTCTTTCGGAAGTGCCAAGCGATATATCTTTGTAGATCAGATGTTTGTAGATCAGGCGAAGGCCTGGCTCGGTCAGCAGCAGCAGGCTAACGGATGCTTTGCCTCAGTGGGACAACTCTCCAACAATGCCATGAAGGTCAGGAGACCAGTCTGAGTCCAATACCACGTGCTGTTAGAGGACAATAATTAACAGCAGGTGGTGTGATGAAATGGAGTTAGTGCCACAGCCTTAATGTTGATTATTTTCCTCTAACAGCACGTTCTGGAGTGTTTTATTCTTCTTATAACACTGCTGTGTGCCAACAATTACATTGTTTTGTGTATTAAAGGTTGACACTTTTTTAATCAGTTTATAGTTACATTTAATGTTCGTTAAACAACATTTGAGTTACACAGCTTGTCATGTTACCAAGAATCCATAAAAGAGTAAACTCATTTTACTCACTGTTACAAAGCTCTGACACTAGAGACTCCTTCCATAAATGTTACATAAACACCAGCACATAAGCGATTACACATTTTATAACCCATTTATGTATATCATCCACTGTACGAGTCCCTGTGAACAAGCTGTTACTATAGAAACGATATCAGATTAGAATGAGTGCATTAATATAAACCTGCGATTTGTAGCTGCACTAATGTCACTATCTTCCAGTGCTGGGATATAAACTATTTAATTTTGGGTCTGAAGAATTACAGTAATAATCTCTCTCTTGGTCTCTCAGGGAGGGGTGAATGATGAGGTGACTCTCTCGGCGTACGTCGCAGCTGCAATGCTGGAGCTCAATTATACAATTGCAGTGAGTAAACTGTTTCACTGATGAACTTTTACACACACAAATTCAGTGAATTTTGGATCATCAGATGGTAATGTAAAGATACATGCTGATAAACGTACACTACAAGAAGTATGGCAGCAAGTGGTGATTTAAAAAAAAAATAATAATAAAAAGAAATATATATATATATATTCTTTTTATTTTTTTTTTAAATCATGTGGGTTTTTTTTTAACAACGAATCAGTTTTTCAGCAACTTACAAAACATATTCAAAACATATTCATGCCTGGTTTAAAGTTTTGTATTTAAGGTGTTTGCTAGAAAACAACACCTCCAGTTAATTTTATGTTTTTATGTATAATGTATGAAATAACAAGCGTAGATTGAACACCTTGTTTGAGAATGTCTTGTTGTAAACAAAACAAAGAAATTGACAACACAGACTTAAATAAATATATATTTATATGTACATTTTGTGGTGCAAAGATATTGACTTGTCTCTCGTGAATGGATCATGATCTACACATGTTAATATGTATACAACAGGATCCTGTGGTGAACAGGAGTCTCGCGTGCCTGAGGAATGCGTACACTCAAGTGAACTCCACCTACGCCAAGGCTCTCCTTTTCTACGCCTTCACTCTAGCTGGAGATCAGGCGATGAGGAACACGCTCATCTTAGACCTGGATGCAAAGGCCATAGTCTCAGGTTTGATGCTCCAAGTCTGTCTGTCTATCAAACCACCACACAAGGAAAAATTGACAAACCTTCTCCAACAGCTGACACAGGGCGCTGTACATGTGTAGGCCAACATTTAATAATGGTGTAACATTGACACTGTCTCTATCTGTATCTGCATCGTGCTCTGAATAACTGTATCTGTATCTAGACTGGAACTACTTCCCCTTTTCTTCCCAATTTGATCACCCAATTCTCACCCAGCATCCAGCCTTCCCCTATCATAAGACATCTATTAAACAGAGAGGGTGAAAGCTAACACATGATTCCTCCAATGTGTGAAGCCAATCAGTTTCAACTGTTGTTCATGCTGCGTAACAGAGCAGTTTAACACACTCGGAGGAATGTGCTCTCTACCCTCTTCTGCATACACAAGCTCACAGGCACCAACAACCATCTAGTGATGCTGTGATTGACAGGGGAATGAGTATACCATCTCTCCCACCCTGAAAGCATCCGTATGGAAATGTATTCTGTACAAACACATTCAGGCGTTTTAAACCTTTTCGTTGGACAACCTTGAGTCAATGGCTTCAGTTTTTCTATAATATCTCCCTCAGGGGGCAGGAGGTACTGGAGCAGAGTGAATGATGGGTCTGTGATGGACTCTTTGGAGGTGGAGATTACCTCGTATGTGCTTCTGGCTCTGATGTCTGGACCCCAGCTCTCCGGGTTTGGCCTGGGTTACAGCGCCAGCATCGTCCGTTGGCTTTCTCAGCAGCAGAACCCCTTTGGGGGTTTCAGGTCTACACAGGTACAAAGCTTCAACACATCAGTCTCATACTTTAGTTTGCATGTCCTTTCCCCTTTAACTTCACACCTTTTACACAAAAAACATACTGCACTTCCTAATTGTTTTACAAATGCTATTCAAAGATTTACAGCTATGTCATGGCTTATATGACAAGCTTTTACAATGTACCGAATTGAACAGTTAAATGAAAGGAGTAACTGGACATCTATATTATTTACTTTCCTATATTCTTTATGAATTTGCACTAGTAGCTAATCTACAAATGTGTCCCAAAGTCTAGAATGCAATTTTTATGCACTGCATCATTTAAAGCATAATTCGCTTATACTTGGACACAGTGGTCACTTTATTTAGCTTAATCTCTAGCCCTTGCCCATATCTCACTCTGTCCAATTACTTTAATTACTGTCCCTATGTGTCACGATCTTCCCTTCTGGCAGCGCGCTCGGAGAACCGGAGGGCACGTGCATGCACAAGCTACGTGCACGAGTGCTCAGCGAGCGCATACTCTTCGGATGTTGATAACCGTGACATTGCTTACTGTGGACACGTGCATTTGTTTTGTTTCTGTTCTGTCTCCTCCCTGTTTTGTCACTGGTTGTTGTTCGAGGGTGTGGCTTTATTGTTTGCAGCTGCCAGCACTTAGTGTTGATTATGTTCGGGATATATACCGCTCACATCCCTGTACACCTCGCGGAGTATTAGATATAGTATAGGTCATAGTCTTAGTTCATGTTACGCACCTTGATAGATTTAGTTAGTTTACCACGATAGATTAGTTCATTTAGACCACACTGGTGTTGCTGCTTCCAGTTCCCTGTCATAGTTTTATGTTTCCTGTTTTTTGATTTGACCCTGTTTTCTGTGACCGCGACTTAGATTCCTGCTTTGCCCCGTTTATGCCTGTTTGCCGATCGCCCGACCCACTGCCTGTTTTTGACTACGCATCTGTTTCACGATTTGGATTTATCTGCCTGTCTCCTTTAAATAAAAACGTCTTTACCTGTGCTTGCTTCCGTATTCTCCTTCCTTACATCTCGGGACATGACACTATGCTTTAGACTATATATTTATATTCTGTGTAAAAATTTACCTAATGCACAGATCCAATATACTGTATTGACACACCTCTGATTTTTCCCCAACTGTTTACATTCATTTACGACATAACCGACTGTGTTTACATGAATACTCGGCCAGACCTGCATGTTGACGTGTGTATGTAGTTATTTAACCGTCCAAGTGTAATAAGCCGCTAAAGAGAACTCAATCCAGTACTTGCACGATGACGGCGAGGGAGACGTACATTAATTTCTAGTTACCTTAACTTTATGTTTCTATTCATTTATTATCTTTATTTTCGTGTTACACGTGACATGGACTCGACTGTACTCTGAAAAATTTCAGAGTCCAAAATTCCAGAGTCCGTGTCAAGTTCGAGTACAAATTTACCCGAGTGTGAAACATGCCCGAGTTCTTTCATAATTGGAGTCTAGTTCGAATCGAGTACCTCTAACTATTACTGTACTTATTTATTATTAAGTTTATTATTATTATAGAAGCACACATCTGGTTACTACTCACTAAAATTCAAATGTGTACTTGGGTAAAACAGCACCAGCATGAATAGAGTTTGATCACATTTTCATACTCTTATCCATCCATACAGGACACTGTCGTGGCTCTCCAGGCTCTGGCGAAATATAGTTTCACCACCTACCGTCCAGCAGGAGGTGTTAATGTTACTATAACATCACCATCAGGGGTGATTAAGAAGTTTACCATCAATCAGAGTAACAGGCTGCTGTATCAGGAGAGTCAGCTGCAGGAGGTTCCTGGAGATTACAACGTCACAGCACAAGGGAAAGGCTGTGTGTATGTGCAGGTCTGTACATAACCATTTCAATTCAATTCAATTCAATTCAATTGAATTTTATTTGTATAGCGCTTCTTACAATAGACATTGTCTCAAAGCAGCTTTACAGAAATATCAACATGGTATACAGATATTAAAGGTGCGAATTTATCCCAACTGAGCAAGCCACTGAGTGGCGACGATGGCAAGGAAAAACTCCCTAAGATGTTTTAAGAGGAAGAACCCTTGAGAGGAACCCGACTCAGAAGGGAACCCATCCTCATCTGGGTAACAACAGATAGCGTGAAAAAGTTCATTATGGATTTATATGAAGTCTGTATGGCGTTAGGAGCAGCCGTAGTCCCAACAGTCTGGAATTAGAGAAGACTTCAACTCCACCCAGAGGCAGAAAGGATCTGGATCTCTAGTATCTCCATAAATTCGTGTGGGGCTCGGCGAAAGGAGAGAGGGAGAAAAAAGATAATTATGACTGCGAAGTAGTAGAACAGAATCTAGTCACGGTAGGCTTGAGTAAACAAATACGTTTTAAGCCTAGACTTAAACACTGAGACTGTGTCTGAGTCCCGAACACTAATAGGAAGACTGTTCCACAACTGTGGGGCTCTATAAGAGAAAGCTCTCCCCCTGCTGTAGCCTTCACTATTCGAGGTACCGTCAAATAGCCTGCATCTTTTGATCTAAGTAGGCGTGGCGGATCATATAAAACCAAAAGGTCACTTAGGTATTGTGTCGCGAGACCATTTAGTGCTTTATAGGTTAATAAGAGTATTTTATAGTTAATGCGAGATTTTACTGGGAGCCAATGCAGTATTGATAATATCGGTGTGATATGGTCGTATCTTCTAGTTCTAGTTAGGACTCTAGCAGCTGCATTCTGGACTAACTGGAGCTTATTTATATTCCTACTGGAACATCCAGACAGTAAGGCATTACAGTAATCTAATCTAGAGGTGACGAATGCATGAACTAGTATTTCCGCATCATGTAGTGACAATATGTTTCTTATTTTAGAAATATTTCTGAGATGAAAGAAGGCTATCCTAGTAATATTATCTACATGAGCATCAAATGATAGGCTGGAGTCAATAATCACTCCAAGGTCTTTAACTGCTGTACATGATGAAACAGAAAGACCATCCAGAGTAACCATGTGATCAGAAAGATTACTTCCAGCTACACGTGGGCCTAATAAAAGTATTTGTTTTATCAGAATTAAGTAGAAGGAAGTTAATTAACATCCAATGTCTAATGTCCTTTACACAATCCTCAACTTTACTAAGCTTCTGTCTGTCCTCTGGCTTCGCTGAAACATACAACTGTGTATCATCAGCATAACAGTGTAAGCTAATTCCATGTTTACGAATAATTTGACCTAGGGGTAGCATATATAAAGTAAAGAGCAGTGGGCCTAAAATAGAACCCTGTGGAACTCCAAAAGTAACCTCAGTACGCATGGAGAAATCACCATTTACATCTACGAACTGATAACGATCGGTCAGATAAGACCTGAGCCAGGAGAGGACTGTTCCCTTAATACCAACAACATTTTCTAATCTATCAAGTAGAATAGTGTGATCTATAGTATCAAAAGCTGCACTAAGGTCGAGTAACACAAGCAGCGAGACACAACCCTGATCGTAAGTCAGTAGAAGGTCATTTACTACTTTAACTAACGCTGTCTCTGTGCTATGATAAGGTCTAAATCCTGACTGATACATTTAATGAATGTTATTCCTATCTAAGTACGAGCATAACTGCTTTGCTACAACCTTTTCTAAAATCTTAGAGATGAAGGGGAGATTTGATATTGGTCTATAGCTGGACAATTGAGACGGGTCAAGATCAGGTTTTTTAATCAAGGGTTTAATAGCTGCTAATTTAAGTGATTTAGGTACATAGCCAGTGCTTAGGGAAGAATTGATTATATTTAGAAGTGGTTCAATTACTCCTGGACAAATCTGTTTAAACAAACATGTAGGTACGGGATCTAGTATGCAAGTTGATGAATTGGCTGAAGAGATTAATGTAGTGAGTTCGGTCTCTCTAAGCGGAGCAAAACACTATACATTGATCTGATATTGCTACATTGTCATGTAATGGGTTTGTTACAGTACTGTCCGGTTTTAATTTAATGGCCTGTATTTCACGTCTAATATTTTCAACCTTATCAATGAAAAATTTCATGAAATCTTCACTGCTATGTAATGATTGAGTGTTTCTCTCTGTGGTGGTTTTATTCCTAGTTAATTTTGCTACTGTGTTGAAAAGGAATCTAGAATTGTTTTTGTTGTCTCCTATTAAGGTGGAGAAATAGATTTTTCTAGCATCGCCAAGAGATTTCCTATATTTCAGTAGGCTCTCCTTCCATGCTGTTTGAAATATCACCAGTTTGGTTTGACGCCATTTACGTTCTAATTGTCGAGTTGTCTGTTTTAAGGTTTGCGTTTGATCGTTATACCAGGGTGCTAATTTTTTTTCTCTAATTATTTTCCTTTTGAGTGGAGCCACTCTATCTAGCGTGTAGCGGAGTGTTGACTCCAAGCTTTCAGTCGCCTGATCGAGTTCTATGTGATCTGACAGTGGTCCAAATCTAATTGATGTTTCTGCTAAGTTATTTATGAAGCTCGGTGCAGTAGCTGATGTGTAGGTACATTTTACGCGGTAGCGAGACGAGGTGGAAATATTATGATCAATACGTATTATGAACGAGATAAGATAGTGGTCTGAGACAACTTCAGACTGCGGAAAAATGATAATATTTTCTATACTTAGTCCGTATGTTAGTATGAGGTCAAGAGATTTCCCACTTTACTTTCTTATCACAGTTCCTCAGGTGTAAATATGACTGAAATCTTTATGAATGTGACTTTTTTTCTGTGTGGAAATGAGAATTATTGGGTAAAAAGTGTGTAATGTCATATCACTTTATTCTGTTTGATTGTTTCTCTCTCGTCCTCACCGTGCCCTTATCTTTGCAGGCTGTTCGTATGAACATGTTTGCCTTCAGTTTACCTATAAACAAGTTTACTTGGAAGATATACGCATTCAAAATTTACCGTCTTTCTCTAACACCAATACGGATCAACAAATTTTATGGCATCATTCTACACTTCAACTTCATCAGATTTTCTGTCCAATTAAATACTGTGTAGAATCTGAAGTGTCCCGCCCACAACATTATACAAATCCATGGGTTTTAACTGTCAAGCACGTTTTAGCGTGACTCTGACAAACAAGCGTTACTGTACTGGTCACTTTTGTACATGCACAATTTCTCTTCCAATAGATGTTTTATCTGGAACAATGGTCATTTCACATGTAACAACAAGTCACTGTCCATGGAGAATTGGTTCCAGCATAACATATTAATTGTAAATGAGCCTATTGGCAGGAATGGGTAATTATACACTTCTAAATGGAAAAAAGAATTACAAAAAAAAATATTTAAGGCTATCCCCAGTGGCATACCAACTTTAACCAAATCTTCAGTTATAGATATTAATGATTCAACTTTACAAAGTCCCTCAACTTTTAGTAAATGGTCTTTCCATTTTTGATATACTTTTTAATAATAATTTTATAAGAAACTCCATTATTGTTTGGTTCAATCCTTCATGCAAATCAAGCTGGCTTAAACCTCACCATTTATAACCTCAACAGAACATTTTAAATATAAATCTGTCGTCTCTACCTCGTTTAATGTTCACGTTAAAATGGACCCTTCAAATAATTAATTTAAAACCCTGTGGTATTTTACTTTTCTGAAACACAAAATTACATCATTAATCTTTTAATTATTTTAGTTTTGCATTCACAAGATGAGAGGAACTACAAAAAGAAAAAAAAAAAACCCTTCATATTACATTCTGTAACACTGATCTTAAGATATACTTTGAAGCCCTTTCGAACATGAGAATATAAAAGAAGAAACTTAAGAAAACTGTAAAAATGTTAAAGCTCCCAGCACATTTCTAGTAGTAGGACAGGGTCCTCATCTCTTCAGTGCTCCCTAAGTAACATGTTTCAGCTGCTTAATAGATTTAATGTTAACTGGCTAATTAACCAAGATCAATTAAGTATGTTTTAATGTAGTAAGCTCACTTTGTGCAACTGTTACCTCACGTTAAATGAAAACTATGCTAGCGAGTTTACCGTTACCTCAAAATGTAAGCTTGTTTAATTTAATTAAAATACTTCTGAGGAATAACTTTTCAAAAACCTGAACTATATTTCAGTCTAAATCATATATCACAATCATTCTTTTTAAATGCATATTTTGATTTTTTTGATTACTGTTGTTAAAAAGATGTTAAAACGCCAGGTATGCACGAAAGATCGCATAAGAATGCATGTTGAGAAATTGGTATTTCTCAGTTGGCTGATTGGTACAGGACCCATCCGCTTCAGACTGATCCAACCAAGAAGGGCTTCATTAAACCCCACACCTTCTCAATACTGACACAAAATAATCTTAATGCAGATGTGTGACTGTTGTATTTTTATGTTGGCTTGATATTTAATACATTTGGCATAATACACATGGCATGTGTCTTATGCCAAAATACGTGAAACTTGGCAACCCTGCTGAAAAGAGGATGAATTGTGCTAATATTGTGGGGTTTTTTTTTTCCCTTCTAGTTCACTTTGTGCTACAACATCCCTCCTCCTCCTGACCGCACTTCATTTACTATCTCAGCTTCAGCATCTGGTAAATGCAGCATCCCAAATCCATCTCTGGAAGTGAAAATTACTGTCAGGTGAGCTCCGAATCAACAAAGTGACAAAAACGGAGAATGGAGAATTAATTCAATTAATATATGCATATATGCATGCTAGCATATTTATTTACTATTGTGGATCATGTCTACAGTTTTTAAATTGATATCAACAATATAGTTGACAGGGAATACAAAAGTTAGCATGCATGTAGGAAAAATGCAGCAAATAAATTAAGACTTTTAATTATTCCTAATACAGACCTTGGTTATTACTTTGCATCTTGGCGAAGTTTTCTCTAAGGAGATGTTTATTCACCATTTATGGAAGGAATCTCCAGTGTCAGGGCTTTATAACAGTCAGAGGTAAAGATGTAACTTTCAGTTTTCCGACATCTTCAGGACAGAGGCGTGTACACTTCTTTGCAGTTTTTCAGTAACATGACAAGCTGGGTTTTATTTTTGTTTTATTAACTTCAAGAGAGAGAAAAGAGAGAGGTGGTGAGGGAACGATTGTTTATAGCTGCTGTAATGTAAGTTACTTTGGGGCCACAAGATTCTTATTGATTTAGATTCATATAAATCTGTGAGAGTCATTGTATATACATAATGTTCAGATATCAGTTTTATATGAGCATTTATACATATATTTATGAGGATTTCTGACACAGTTAAAACACTGAACTGCAATAATAAACATAAACTCAGGATAATGTTAATAATGTTTCTCTGGTAGAATTTACTTTTAGAAAGCAGTTAATTGTATTAGAAAACAATGGCTCTGCATCAGTGTTAAATAATGCATTGTTAAATAATAAACGTAATCTGAGTATAATGTGAGTAAATTTTCTCTGGTAGAATTTACTTTTAGAAAGCTGAGTTAATTGGATTAGAATTCTTATCATAACATTTGATGAGCAAATGAGAGTGTGAGGGCTTTAATGATCTTTTAATTTCAGGTATAACGGTCAACGATTGGAGACCAACATGGTGATCATTACTGTCAAGCTTCTGTCTGGATTCAGTGCGGACGAGGCGTCTGTGATGCTTGTGAACAGCACTTCAAATGTAACTTAGACCTTTAACTTTAATTATTATTATACACTGAACATCGAGTATCAGGGAAAAGTTGTTCAGCCGTGGTGACAGAACAGTTTTCATTCACAGTTTTCAACACTTTTACTCGTTATCATATTACTGGATCAGTTTGTGTTCACATGCATGGTTTTGTTCTTACAGTCGACTGATGGATCTGTGAACTTTGTGGAACAAGCTGATGGTGAAGTCAATATCTACCTGAACGGAGTAAGAGCGCACACACAGCTTCACTAAAACACTGGGTTCCTCTGATATTAATGTTAAAATCATTTCTGTAACTATTCAAATTTAACTAAAACCACAACAATAACATAAGAATGAGCACATTCATATAAACCTGTGATTTATAGCTGCAAATCTGTCAGAGCTGCTGTTATAAAAAATTAATCATGGCTTTGTCAAATTTATCTGATTATTTTGAATGAATTTTCTATAACATAAACAGATTAAAAATGAAAACCACAATGAAAAAACGATCAGAGTCACAAAACTGTATTTTTGGAGTTGTGCATCCACGGCTGTTGATTGAGCATTGAAGAATGATCTCATAAATGTTCTTGGATGATAGAAATATCAGGGTCACAGAATTTTCCATTTAAAATAAAGCCATGCTATGGAAAAATGATCAGAGTCTTTGAGTGACTTCAGAGTCACTGGTATACAAGCTGTACACTAACTACTTTACATTGTAGCAAAGTGTCATTTCTTCACTGTTGTCATATGAAAAGATATAATCAAATATTTTAAAAAATGTGAGGGGTGTACTCACTTTTGTGAGATACTGTATATGGCACCTGTGAACCGCTCCATCAGCCTCTATTATCTGAAGCAAAGACGCAATTCACAGGCCTACCCCAGTATAACAAAGTTACGCACCGTCTTGTTTCCTTCTCACAGAACAGTGTTACATGTGTAACCCAGACGTTCCCTTTCAAAGGGAACTCCACATTGTGTTTAGCATAACACTATGGGAACGAGAATGCCCACTCTGTCATACCGAGGGTACGGCCTGTTCAAAAAGACCTAAGCCCGAGGGTCACTGCAACACACTCGAGCCTGGGGTGGAATGAATATCCAGGCTGTAATATTGAATGAATGTGTGTGGCATAGACCATCCTGGAGCAGCACACATATCCTGTAAGGACACCGCTTTGGACAAAGCCTTCGAGGGGCTGACCCCCCTAGTGGAATGAGCCCTTATGCCCAGAGGCATATTGAGGCCGTGCACCTCCTAAGCAATAGGGATTGCTTCAACTATCCAATTAAATATGCGCTGCTTTGACCCAGCATCACCTCTACTGTCACTGCCAAGCAGACCAGCAGCTGCTGCAACTTATGCCACTGGCCGGAGCGGTGGAGGTAAGTACAGGAGCCCTTACTGGACACAGCAGGTGCATTCTCTCTTGTTCCGGTTTGAGGAACAGAGGAGGACAGAAAGCCTGCAACAACACAGGCTGGACAGCAGATGTAGGCACCTTACGAATATAATCTGGGTTAGGATACAGGAAGGCTTTGGCTAATCCAAGGGTAAAGTCAAGGCAGGAATGGACAACAGAGAGAGCTTGTGGATCTCCTACTTGCTTGAGAGATGTCAGGGCCAGCAGAAGAGCTATCTTTAGAGCCAGAAGCTTCTCAGAGGCTGACTCTAAGGGATCAAATGGGGCACCTGACAGACCTTCCAGGAGCACAGAAAGGTCCCAGGAAGGTATGCGCGGTCTGCAGGTGGGCCTCTGTCACCTTACACCATGCATAAACCTCGAAGTTAAAGGATGTTGCCCCACAGAGGCTCCATCAACAGGGGCATGGCTGGCCAAAATGGCAGCCATGTAATCCCTGATTGTAGAAGGAGCCCACCCCACTGAGAAACGTCATTGTAACAACTCCAAGACTGTAGCTATTGTGCAGTTCACTGGGTCTAGCTGATGTTCCACACACCACAAGACAAAAAGCTGCCACTTGAGCTCATACAATTCCTCATGGATGGTGCTCTAGGGTTCAACATGGTCTCTAAAACCTCAGTTTTGAGACCAGAATCTATGAGCTGGTACCCCTGAGGGGCCAGACCAACAGTTTCCATAGTTCCCGCTGAGGGTGATAAATCAGCCCTCCGGCTTCAGACAGTAGATCTACTCTAAGGGCTCAAATGGAGCACCTGACAGACCTTCCAGGACCACAGAAAGGTCCCAGGAAGGTATGCGCGGCCTGCAGAAGGGCCTCAGCCACCTGACACCACGCATACACCTCAAAGTTAGAGGATGTTGCCCCACAGAGGCTCCATCATTGGAAATGCCATTTCAGCCAGCCATGTAAATCCTGATTGTAGAAGGAGCCCACCCCACTGAGAAATGTCTTTGTAAGAACTCCAGGACTGTAGCTATTGCACAGTTCACTGGGTCTACAGTGGATCCCTGCAGATGGGAATCTCCCAAGGGTTGCCATCTAGCAGGGATATTATCTCTGAGAACCATATTCGAGCTGGCCAATAAGGTGCTACTAGCAGCAGATATAGACTGTATTGGCGAACTCTCGGTAGAACTTGAGTGATCGGGGGAAAAGCGTACAGATGTGACCACAGCCACATGTGCACCATGGCGTCCAGCCCTAATTGTGTGGGAGAAATGAGGGCGAACCACAGCAGGTAGTGTGTTGTCTCCTTGGAGGTGAACACATGCATGGATGTTTGCCCCCACATTCCAGTTGCCCAGAATGTACATTGCACTTATTGCCAAAACATTCCCTCTGCCCAGAGAATAATTAATTGCGCCTGCCTGAACAGGGGTTGTGGACATAATCCTCCCTGGTGGTCAATATATTAGAACACTGCTGTGTTGTCTGTAAACACATGGTGACCTCTCAATTGATGTTGGCTGCTGCCGCCATAAGCTCCAATAGTCTCCCATAGAAACTAGAGGGGATGCCAAGATCCAGCTTTATACTGCTCAATGTTGATAGGATTGACCCTATGCATGTTGAAGACAGAAATGCCCTCATTGTAGTAGAATCCTAATAAACCTTAGAAAAGTCCACTGCACTGGAGAAAGCATACTTTTCTGAGGTTCAACCCGAGGCCCAAGCTCTTCATGTGGGCGAGAACAACATCTCGATGTTGAACCGCCAGTTCCCTGGATTGTGCTAGAATTAACCAGTCGTCCATGTAGTTTAGTACACGGATGCCCTGGAGTCACAATGGAGCCAGAATGACATCCATGCACTTTGTGAAGGTGTGAGGGGATAACGCTAGCTCCAAGGGAAGCACCTGATCTTGGCTATGTGGAAATAATAATAATAATCCAATATCGTGGGGTTATAAATATGGCTTATGCATAGGTTTCCCCCAGAAGCCTGATATTTTGTCATGCATACTGGAAGAAAGGGGAGTTTTCTGCAGTGTGAGGGATTTACGTTCGTAATAACTTCAAGCAGCTCTTTATACGCTGCTCTCTGTTTTTTTGCACACCCTTCTGGCTCCTCAGAGTCAGAGAGGAATTTTTACTATTATTTTTGTGTGTGTGTTTGTGGTTTTTTTTTTTTATTTTTTTTTTTTAGCTTTCCATAGTGGAAGGAGGAGTCGCGACGCGAGCTCCAAAATCCAGTGGAGAGCCGGACCTGGAAGACAGAGCAAGAGATAGAGAAGCAGATAGGCTAGCTGCCTCGGTGGCTGTCCCAGGTCCCCGAAGCTCTGAAACCCAACTTGCTTCGGCTTCCGAGAAGATAGCGAGTCGCGAGCGGAGCTGCCTAATGTAGGCATTATAATGAGCAGTCAGACCTCTCGAGGGCTGCCATCGTATGCTCCATTCCTAGACACTTCACACAGAAAGTGTGCACTACTCCCTGTGATGAAATGGGAGCAAGCCGTAACACACTTCCTGAATTCTCTCACTCATATTTTTCTCTCTCGCTTATTCCTTTTTTTTTTCCTTCTTTTTTTTCAAATGGATAGAAAATCCAGAGATTTTGAGAAAAGCTGGAGAGGAAATGAAGCATCTTTTTTGTTACACAAACAACCGACATACAGTCTCGCTGAAGGTAATAAGGCTGACGGTGCAGCTTACAGGTGCCATATATATATCACGTGATATATCACGTAATTGCCGTGTCACCTGGTCACGACAGGCCTATAGATAGACATGATTTTACACAAGCTTCAGATGCCAGTTGCACACAAGGGCATATGCTAAATGCAACATCGAAGTTCCCTTTGAAAGGGAACGACTGTTTATACTCTAACGTAAGTGTGAACTGGAACCAACATGTTCCACAACATTAAATGTAACTATAAATTGCAGGATCGGGATCCCTGATCACAGACTCAATTTCCATCAATATTATTTGCATCAAGATTGAAATAAGATATATATTGGGGATTTAAAAATGAAAATTTATTCTACATTGCTATAAAATGTAAAGAGATGATCTGAACAGAACAGGAGGATTATCCATCCATCCATCCATTTTCTACCACTTACTCATTTTCAGGGTCACGGGGAACCTGGAGCCTATCCCAGGGCGTATTGGGCACAAGATGCCACACAGGGTGCCAGTCCATCGCAGGGCACAATCATATACACACTCACACACCCATTCATACACTACGGACACTTTAGACACGCAAATCAGCCTACCATGCATGTCTTTAGACTGGGGGAGGAAACCAGAGTACCCAGAGGAAACTCCCGCAGCACAGGGACAACATGCAAACTCCGCACACCCAGGGCCATGGCGGGACTTGAACCGCGGACCCTGGAGGTGTGAGGTGAACTTGATAACCACTAAGCCACCTTACGCCCCACAGGATTAGTTTAGTTTAATATCTCTGTCTGTTTCAGCTGACAAAAGGAGTGGAGAAGGTGTACACCCTGAGGATCGTGCAGGACATTGCAGTGGCGAAGCTGAAACCAGCCGTTGTGAAGGTTTACGACTACTACGAGATCCGTATGCATCATTCTGTTAATCTTTATCAATCATTAAAAGCAGATGTTTTTTTTTTGTCCAAAAAGCTTAGTGTATGAATTTAACCATGGTTTCTATTTTTATCTTTGACTTTAGGTGACTCGGCTGTAACTGACTACACCTCACCATGCACTTAATACAGAAAACGTGCGCTTTAATCCATCATCTGTTTTCTTTTTCACTTTTTTCTCCATATTTTACTTTCATCTACAGTAAAACTTTGCAAATTCACAAAAGTTTAGTAAGTACTTAATGATATCTGTCTTAAGTGAAAAAAAAAAATTAAAGTCTGTCATGTTATTATGATCAACTTAAGCATACAGTACATCTTTTGGTGTGAGTGTAACGGACACAATGCAGGAGATTTCAACTTTGTACATGTCTATAATACTACATGTACTAAAATTCTTTGCATATGTACTGTATACTGTTGAGATATTGTATACATAAAAAATTCCTGTTTCTTTATATTGTAGATCATCTACTTAAAAGTCTTTATTCTGCAGATGTAATCACGAGGCAGTTCATGAGGTGTTGAGCAAAAATATTAATAAAATGATTAAATGTGTCGATCCTGAGCAGCGCAGCAGAAATGTCTTCACCGTATTGTTGAGATTTAGAATTTGAACTCTGACATGAAAATCCCATACAACAGATAAACGTGTACATACAGGACATTTCCTCCAGCTCCAGTCATCATTATTCTCACCTG
Organism: Ictalurus punctatus; assembly: GCF_001660625.3. Taxonomy (NCBI): domain Eukaryota; kingdom Metazoa; phylum Chordata; class Actinopteri; order Siluriformes; family Ictaluridae; genus Ictalurus; species Ictalurus punctatus. The sequence continues at coordinate 1,633,422 of NC_030420.2, forward strand.
TGTCTTGTTTTCTCGTCTCGTCTATGAATGTATTTAATTTAACTTATAGTCTGTTGTTGCAAAGTCTTGTTCCATGCTTCTAGACTGCAACCTTGTTCATTATTAATACTTTAAACACTCATGGTTGTGCTGTTATAGGAAAATAATCAGCGACAGGGTGGTGTGACGTAGCCAGATGTGTAGCAGAGTTACTGTTACCACACTGAAGTTGATAATTTTCCTATAACAGCATGCCCCAAGGTGTTTTCTTCCTCTAATATGAAATAATCACACATCATATATTTTTAGCTGTTTAAATTTACATTTAGTATTGTGAACAATATTATTATTAAGACAAAAACCCACAGCTTGTTGCTGAGACACTGAAAAGTATAAACTCTACTGGCTTGAACTCCTCCCCAGCTACATCTTTACCCCTGACTGTTACAAAGTGCTGACACTGGAGACTCCTTCCATAAATGTTAAATAAATGGCTCCGTATCAATGAAAGTGGCACCATATCAACGATTACAAACCCGTTTAAGTCTATTTATGTGTCATACAAGTTCCTGTAAATGATCTGTTACTATAGAAACAATTGAACATATTCATACAAGCTCATTAATTGATTTACTTTTAATTTTACTTTCTGATATAGAGCTGATTACTGATATTTGAGCAAATATGTAGCTTTAAATTGTTAACATACTGATTCAGACTTAATTCTAAGTGATTTTACTCTAGTCCTGAATAAATAAACAGATGCTTACTAATCCAGCAAAGCCTTGTTTCTAATTAGAGACAGTTTTATCAGGATTTCATCACTGAGCCTGATGTTTTCCTACAAGATGCAGTTTGTTCATACGGAACGTGTTTTCTGTAAATTGATCGCTCTGCTGTTGCACACTGGTGTCGGGTTAACGAACCTATTTTCCTACCAACATCTACAGATAATATAGATTTTCTTTCAAACAGGATCTCTAATTTTAGAAAAGATGAAAATCAGAGACAGTGGTGAAAGCTAAGTAATAATTTTAATGTTTGCTTTAATGCCTAATATATTTAAAGTCATCATCTTTAAATATGAAAACACCATAATGTGCTGAAAACCATTCAGTGTGATTTTGAGTATTCTACTGTGAATTCATCTTACTGTAATGTTTGTGTGCACAAATTATATCATGTTATAATGTTAATGAATTATGAATTTGACATTAAAACCCCTCAGAAATCCTGTCAGATTAATTGATGTAAGCCAGATAGCATTAGCAATGAAGATAATAAACTTCTACAAAATGTAACTTTTAAATCCTCTCAGAAATCCCAACAGGTTAGCTCATATGAACTAACCTGCATTAGCAGTGAACATTGTGAACATTTGAGAATTTGGCTTAAAGATCCTCTTAGAAATGCTAATGGGATAGATGATGTTAGCTAGCTAGTATCGGCTGTAAAGATTATGAATTTAATGTAATTTTAAAAATCCTCTTAAAGATTCTGTAAGGTTACCTTATGTAAGCTAAATAGCATTAGGAATAAATATGTTTTAATGAATCTGACTTAGCTAAAAAAAAAAAAAAAAATCAAATAGTATATTTGAAAGAGCTGGCACCCTGTCCAGGGTGTACCCCGCCTTGTGCCCAATGCTCCCTGGGATAGGCTCCAGGTTCCCTGTGACCCTGAGAGCTTGTATATGTATATGACAAAGATTTTGTTTGTGTGTATGAGAGATTAAATGATTCTTAGTGATTATTCAGCATTATTTCTAATAAGATATGTTAGTGACTTAGTAGACAAGATGAAATAGGGTTAATCAGGCTTATCGTAAACACATCTGAAAATGAATACCTTTTTTTATCATTGACACAATGAATAACTAGTTTTCTAGCGTGGGTTAATGCTGCTACTGAATTCAATTAAGCAGTTTACCGGATCAGTTTGATTAGAATTCTCCTCACTAGGCTCAGGTACGGAGGGAGAGAGGTGTTGGTGAGAGAGGTGCATCTGCAGCTGCAGGTGCTTGTTCATCATCACTGGCCCTGCTACTAGATCTCACTGTCCTTGGCTGTAATGCTAGAGCCATCAGAGCCTGCAGTACTGCAACTTACGGTGCATCCAGAAAGTATTCACAGCGCTTCACTTTTTCCACATTTTGTTATGCTACAGCCTTATTCCAAAATGGATTAAATTCATTATTTTCCTCAAAATTCTACAAACAATACCCCATAACGACAGCGTGAAAGAAGTTTGTTTGAAATCTTTGCAAATTTATTTAAAATAAAAAACAAAAAAGCGCATGTACATAAGTATTCACAGCCTTTGCTCAATACTTTGTTGAAGCAGCTTTGGCACCAATTACAGCCTCGAGTCTTTTTGAGAATGATGCTACAAGCTTGGCACTCCTAGTTTTGGGCAGTTTCTCCCATTCTTCTTTGCAGGACCACTCAAGTTCCATCAGGTTGGATGGGGAGCGTCGGTGCACAGCCATTTTCAGATCTCTCCAGAGATGTTTAATGGGGTTCAAGTCTGGGCTCTGGCTGGGCCACTCAAGGACATTCACAGAGTTGTCCTGTAGCCACTCCTTTGCTATCTTGGCTGTGTGCTTAAGGTCATTGTCCTGTTGGAAGATGAACCTTCGCCCCAGTCTGAGGTCCAGAGCGCTCTGGAGCAGGTTTTCATCAAGAATGACTTTGCACATTGCTGCATTCATCTTTCCCTCGATCCTGACTAGTCTCCCAGTTCCTGCCGCTGAAAAACATCCCCACAGCATAATGCTGCCACAACCATGCTTCACTGTAGGGATGGTATTGGCCAGGTAATGAGTGTTGCCTGGTTTCCTCCAGACATGACACTTGCCATTCAGGCCAAAGAGATCAATCTTTGTCTTGGTCTTGGTCTGAGAGTCCTTCAGGTGCCTTTTGGCAAACTCAAGGCGGGCTGTCATGTGCCTTTTTTTTCCTAGCAGACCCCATTTCGTTATTAAGTATTTTCAAGTTGTTTTCATAGATAGCTTGGTGAACTATTAGCTTTGTGTGCTTCCACTGCCATTCTGCAGTCTCTTATTAGTCTTACAGTGGAGCTACTATTTCTCCAAGGGGCAGCTTTAATTATCCCAGAGACAGTTTTTATTTTTAAAGTGGCAACAGAGTTAATACTGACAGAGGTCATCCTGACATTAAAGCTCTCCACTAGAGTGTCTGATGAAGGAAGTGAAAGAGGCCGGAGAGATGATATGAGCTCCATGAAGGTCGCAGCTATATCAGCAGTGAGATAACGCTTAGTGACAGTCCTCTTATCACTCACAGTGTTAGTACATGCTGAAATTTCAAAGAAGACACAATAGTGGTCAGAAATGACAATGTCAACAATTTTTGGTTCATTAATAGCATCACATGTTAATAAATGTGCTTGAATTTCAACAAGCTACTTGTTGTAAAGGTGCCTCAGGATATGGCAAGGATTCCCTGTAAAAATGACCTCTGGAATCCGTGGATTTCCTGCTCACCAATGGAAAAAACTGGACAACCATTGTTTCTCTCCTTGGTTTGAAGGGACTGATTGACAGCAGACACTATGAAATGTGGTTTGACTTTATACACACATGCATTATCATATGCTCAAGAGACAGACAGACAACGACAGACTATAAATAGCTGACAGGTATCTGTAAAGATTTTTGTCCAATTATGTTCATCTCTATGGGTCACTGAACTGCTCACCAACATGCATCTGCATTTACATTTAGAAGATTATATTTTAGCTTATGGACCTGTCAATGCATTTTAGTGCTTTCCTTTTAAGAGGTTTGAGAGGGATTTTAGGGCACTATCATAACAACAGAAGCATTGAAGTTCAAATCAAGAGGCATTTTCAGCAGAAACAGCAGCTTTATATGTAAATGGATTGTGATTATAGTTATAAGATATATATTATAAGTTCTTGTCCAATACCAGTCAGAACCAAAATTCATATTTGTATACCAGAGGCTTTACACCCATCTCTGAACATCAATGAAAAGACACAAACAGTATATTTCTGGGAAATGCATCATTATTTTAAGATGAATATAGACATTTTGCTGATTGTTCCGGTTTCAGTGTGCATGCAATGGAGAAAAACTGTAATGTGAAAATCAAGCACTCGTAAGAAGCAGAATTAAATACACAGTAGCAAAATGTGTTTGTATAAGAAAATAAATTGTAGTGTCTCTGTCTCTCTCTCTTTCTCCTGCTCTCTATCTGTTCAACTTGTTTTCAAGGAATGTTTGTCATAACAAAAGAGGAACATGATGACCCTCAGTCTGACAAGAGCTTCCTATCTGTTCATATCTTTAATGATTTACATTTCTGCTCTGCACACTGTGACTGAAGATAGATTTACACACTAAATTAACTTAATTACTGTGAATCAGTGGCTGACTGGTGGTTATTAAAATAGGGGAAGCACAACTTTCTATTAATATATATATATATATATATATTAGAAAGAGCAGTTAACAGTAATAAATATATGTTTGTGTGTTTATTGTTGAAAAAAACAAAAACAAATATATATATATATATATATATATATATATATATATATATATATATATATATATATATATATATATATATATATATAAGACATTATATATAGATATAGAGTTGTAGACAAAAATATAATTGTGCCAATATTTTTATCTCTTTCATTAGAAACCTAACATTTTATTTACAAAAAAAATATTTGTTTAAACGGACGACTCAGAGCGAAATATTCAGAAAAGCAGCCGATAAGTGTCCAGCATAGGTGGGAACTCCAAAAATACTGTTTAAAAAGAATCTCAGGGAAATTCCTCAAGAAATCGGCTGAGAAAGTGCCAAGAATACATTTATGGAAATTCTAGGCAAAAAGGGGGTGTACTTTGAAGATACTAAAATATTAAAGAATTTGATTTATTCTGGATTTTTAATTACAACATAATCCCCATAGTTCCATTTGTGTTATTCCAGAGTTTTGACGGCTTTTATTGGAATATATATATATATATATATATATATATATATATATATATATATATATATATATATATATATATATGCTATTATGTATAGCGGCGTAATAGCATAATGAACTTATTAGCAATGAGTGTTCTCAGTACAAAGGGAAACATTTATGGGTTGCACATTATGTCAGCTTACGTGCTGCCACCCAAGTTAACTACAAAACACACTTACCCACAGCTACGTTTCATACAGTAAGCGTATTTACAATAAACATTTTTACTGTTTTTAGTGTTTACTGCACTGCATAATCAAGAAAAAATCATTTTATCTAAGACAAAATATTCCACAAAGCCGTCATGTCAGTGTCCTCCTACTCTTCCCTGTGTCCCTTACGTATCCAAGAGCGCACAAATGGCTTGGGATTGAACTTTGTAAGCGGTGGACGCACAATGTTCAAAAACATCAGAGAAGAGATGGTGTGAGCATGGAGAAACCCTGCTCATGCTCCATTCGAGATCAGTATGGGCTTAACTTTGCGACAACGAATTTAGGTGACCTTTGAACTTGAAATGATTACATTATGTGAAAGAAGCTTTGACTATCAGCAGTATGTGAGCATTTTTTTTTTTTTTACATTTAGTGAATTAAAAACTGAAACTATTTGTTTTGATAATATTTCTGTGGGAGACTCTACATCCAGCTGCAGAGGTGCTGGACCCATATAAAATGCAGGTGTGCTATGTTTTACAGGTTCTGGATACAAACACACATATTAAATTAACACACTCATTCACACCTAGGAGGAATGTAGAGCCACCAATCCATTTATTGACAAGTTTTTTTGGGGTGGAGGAAACCAGAGAACCTGGAGGAAACCCAGACCAACAGGAAGAGAACATGTGAAACTCTGTACAGAAAGTAACCTGAGCTCAGGGTCAAACTGAGGACTCTGGAGCTGTGAGGCTGCCAATCTACATGTCCGCTACAGGTCCAAATATGTCCCCTGGCTAGGACTTCAGCTAAATTGTGTAGTGTAGTGCTGGATGAACTGTTTGAGTAAGAAAATAATTCCTGTGTTATAAGAATAAAAAATCATTCCAGTGTTCTGTGTTGTATGTTCAGATGCGAGGACATCACTTCTTTTTATCGGATGGTGTTTTATTTAAGAGAATAAAAACAATAGAAATGCCAGTGTTATTGAGGTCTAGACTGATAAGATGAGGCATGTCAGCGTAACATACAGGGCAAGGTCAGGAGAAGCGAAAGAGGAGTGTGGTGATAGCAGCAAGCATCTAACCCCACTATAGACATTTTCGGGAGGGGCAGAGGTCAATAAATACCATGAGTGATCTCAGATCATCATATTCGGTCTGATCGTGTCTGATTTTGTTCCAGGATGGGCTTTTCTCAAGTTCTTTTTGGAGTTTTTTTGCTTTTTCCAAGCATCATAGCACAGATCACCACCACAGACACGTAAGATCTTAATATATTTTTTCTGATTTTCTCTGAGAGCCTTGCAGATTTAATATGAAGAGTTTTATAGTGGAACTAATATGGTTGTTGATACTGTATGGATGGGATTTCCTCAAAATAGCTCGAATGAATGAAGGGCTCATAACATAAAGTAATAAACTGAGGTTTGTTGAAGAGGCTGATGGAGAATTGGTCAACTCTATCAAATTAAACAAATGAAAAAATAAACCTCATAATTATATCTCTATACAAAGGTTTATCCAAGACTATTCCTTAAGTGAGGAAAATAGGTAAACTGTTCCAGGATGGGCTTTTCTCAAGTTCTTTTTGGAGTTTTTTTTTTTACTTTTTCCAAGCAGCAGTCCCCGTCTGCCTCCAACCAGGTACCATAACATTATAAAATGTTTACATTTGAGATATTCTGAATTAGTGATGCAGGGATTCAATGAGGCTTAAAATGCTAAGTGAGGGATGTTTAAAAATATGTGCAAATAATTATCACAAAGTCCATCTACTTTGTACTTTGTGAATATCACTCCTGATACTCCTGTCTCACTCCTGTACTTTGTGAATATCTATCACAAAGAACAACTAGCAGACCCTCCACCACCACCATTTAAAAAAAAAAAGAAAAAAAGAAAAAACCACAAAAGCAGGTATTAGTAGAGATATGAGGATTTTAGGATATGTAACTGCTGTTGTGGGGTACACACTTAAAAATAACCCATGTGCTGTTTAGATTATTAGGATTCATGGAAATTATAGCATGGACATTTTATTTTGTAATGTTTCTAGCTAGAACCTCCAGCATTGTCGTGCAAAAATACACTTTTTTATTTTAAATAAGGACTTCACATGCTGTCTGGTGTAAAGGCCACTTTGATTAACATGCTGTCACTGCTGTGGTCCAGTGCAAAATATGCTATCAGTAATATTATTATATATTATATATGCTTATAGAGTGCAGTTGCTGCTACAAACTGTAGAGATGGTCAACATCAAATGGACAGAGCATCACTAAGTAGGAACTAATAAAACTATTTTCCCTTTTTTTTGGTCAATAGCTTTTACCTCTTGGCTGTGACCTCCCAGGCTGTAGGGGGCACCACAGAGACGGTATGTATCACGGTGAACCCCTATAAAGAAGTCTCACTGGAAGTGAACCTGGAGCTTAATGGCAACAGAGTGGTACTTCTGAAGGAAAAATCTATTAAACAAGAATACTACCGCTGTATCCCGTTCCAGGTCAGACGCCATCTTAAAACATTTCTCACCACACAGGCAGGGTTTCTTATCTCCATTGATGAGTCTAAATGTTTCCCATTTCCCATTGATCCTCTAAATATGTTTACATGAGTTCAGGTTTGTTAATTAACAGATGAAGAATCAGAAAAACACCTCTGATTTAAAGAATATTCAAGTTGATTTTAATGGAAATGTAATAGGACAAATAAATAAATAAATAAGCTATAAATATTAACAGTAATGTTTTTGCAATGTAAAGCCTGGTTTGCTGTATAATATTTTTTAAAAAAATGGATATAAATAAGTAATAGTGTAATGTTTTCTAAAGTTGCTATGTGTTACGATTTTGACGCTTTGTTATTAACAGGTTCCTGTCGTAAGTGTGGAATCAGTAGCGTCTATTGACATTCAGATAAATGGAGAAAGCACATTCCTGAACCAGACAACAAAGATCCTCATCAAACCTCCGACTTCTCTGATTATCATTCAGACGGATAAACCCATCTACAAACCAGGACAAACTGGTAACACTCTCTACACGGATTTTCACACTTCCTGCCTTCTGTTTTCCTAGGTTCCTGCCCCAGAGCCGCCCTTAAATTATTTAACCCTGTTTTAAAACCAAATCATTTTCAGAATGCAACAACATTATAGATATTATCTTTTATTCTCTGTAGTGATGTTCCGCATCGTCTCTCTGGATTCCAATTTCCTCACCTACAATCAGACGGTACGGCAACTTTTACCATTTCTCTAAAATACTACAAAATTATACAGTAGCAGTTTCAGCAAAAATCATATTCATCAACTGTTATATCTGTCTTGCTTTGTAAGCATTAATCTAACAGTTTTAAATTAAACGTGGTATTAATTAGTTTTAATTAGTAATTAGTTTTATGGTTGCTCAATATTAAGTTTAATAAATTAAGGTGAATAAGTTGGTTTTCCTAAAGTATTAAGTAAAAATATCTAAGTCCAAACCTAAGTCCAAGCTACTGCTGAACTTGAAAATCACAGGATTCATCAAATGTATTACTAAAAAATACTCTCAATGTATGTTTAACCTGCTTTTATCTTTTCTTATTGTTTCAGTTTCCGACAATAGAAGTGAAGGTACGTGATGTGTGAAAGATTCAACACTTATTAACTGGGCACTTTGTGTATTTATGACTTGCTATGTCTTTAAAACAATAATAAGTGCATTTACAGGCTTTTGCATTAGATCTCTTATAACTATTATTCTGATGATGCTCTCATTATAAGTTTGTAGGGAAAAAACTGAACTCTTTAATGGAGGTTTTGAGCTCATGACCTTATTTGTGGCACTTTTCTGGACTGAGATCTAAGAGTAGTGTATTTTGTTTTTATTTTATTTCAGGACCCAAATTCGAACCGCATTGGTCAGTGGCTGAACGTGCCCTCGTACGGCAGTGTTGTGGATCTGTCATATCCCTTGAACTCTGAGGCCACAAAAGGATTTTATGTCATCACTGTCTGGAGCCAGAAAAATGAAGCGATCAAACAATCCTTTGAAGTCAAGGACTACGGTCAGGCTCAGTTTATCTTCATAAATGTCCTTAGAATACAAATATATCTAATCTTTATTTAATGATGGTAAGAAAAATATAGAAAATCTATGTGGATGAGGTTTACTGTATGTGGTTGAATAAAACATAAAAAACAGTGAAAACTTTTATGCATAATACAAATCTTTATAATGAATTATTTCAATTAACAGTCTAAAATATAAAAACATTAATGATGTGAAAGCCAGGAGCGTGTTTGGACGGTCAATTTGGCCTGTGACTGCATTTTTCTAGATTGTACAATAAATCTGTTATAAAGCTCCATGTAAAACATTTAGAGACATACGACTGGGTTCTAGAAATAATCCTTGTCAAATCTGATGACTGTTTTGAACACAGTAATAGAAGTAAATGAGAACAGACTAAAATAAATGATCATCACCTACTATACAACACAATTCAGATTAGCAGCTGTATTTTAGCACTGCGTTTATTGTCTCTTTTAGTTCTGCCCACGTTTGAAGTGACGGTCCAACTTCCTCCAGTCATAACCATCCTGGACACACAGGCTACGCTGAAAGTGTGTGCTAAGTGAGTGTTCAGTACTCAGTAATGTTCTTTCTCTTAATGATTTTTTTTTTAACAATACAATTGTAACATACCCAACATGATGTCCATACTGGAAGTCTGAGTTACAAAATTAGGAAATTATTGGAAGAAATGAACAGAAAAGTTCAAACATTTATGTTGGAAACATTATTTTTACTACTGCTTCATTTACATTTTTTTTTTCAAAATGTGTCATCTATGACATAAATGACACATTTAAATTTTATGTCATTATACTTTTTTCTCAATTCTCTGCAGATATACATACGGGAAGCCAGTGAATGGGACGGTGAAGGCCAAAGTCTGCCATAACATCTACAGATACTTCTGGGTACGACTAGGAAGCACAATGCCACCAGACATCTGCAAGGACTATATATTCAAGGTTAATCATCTTACTCTGAAACCAACAGAATATGCTCATACGTGAAACAATAACGCCTCCTCAGATACTCTTCTGAATCAAAACAATGTTGTTTGATTTTTTTTGCAAAGTTAGCTTTTGCATTACCTTCATTATAAACCATTTCATTCACTTTTGGACAGAATTTGGATGTATGTAATTCAAGTGTTAGTTAATGTTACTGATGGTGTTATTATGCTGAAGTTCATGGTTTGTTCAGCTTAAATAATGAACTAAACAGTGCATGCATCAGTATTAAAACTACTATGAAAAAGGTATTATTAAATAAGGATTTATTTACTATTATTTACTATTTATTTTTGCTTTAGACTGACAGGACAGGCTGTGGAGAAATTGTCTTAAATCTGAATGAATATGCTTTAGCTGATTCACGCTATCAACGTGTAATCAATGTTCAGTGTGAAGTGGAAGAATATGGCACTGGTAAGATATTCCTAAAATCAAGCCTCTTGTAAAAATGCCTTCAGTATACTATTTAAGATTTAAAGTTTATATTATTATTATTATTATTATTATTATTATTATTATTATTATTATTATTATTATTATTATTATTATTATTATTAACATTTAGGAGGGGGCATGGTGGCTTAGTGGTTAGTGTGCATACCTCACACCTCCAGGGTTAAGGGTTAGATTCCCTCCCCAGCCCTATATGTGCAGAGTTGATGGCCGCAACACGTCTCAAAAAAGTTGGGACGGGGCAGCAAAAGTCTGGAAAAGTAAGTGTTTCTAAAAAGATACAGCTGGAGATTAACTGATTAACAGGTCAGTAACGTGATTGGGTATAAAAAGTGTATGTTAGTCTTTCATAAATAAAGATGGGAAGAGGTTCACCAATCTGTAAAAAATTGCGTCTACAATTTGTGGAACAATTTCGGAACAATGTGCCTCAATGTAAAATTATGAAGACTATGAATATCCCATCATCTACAGTACTTAATACCATCCAAAGATTCTGAGATTCTGAAGAAATCTCTGTGCACAAGAGACAAGGGTGAAAATCAATAATGCATGCCTGTGATTTTGCCCCCCCCCCCCCACACACACACACCCACTGTTTCTTTTTTAGAACACTTATTTTCCAGCCTTTTGTTGCCCGGTCCCAACTTTTTTGAAACGTGCTGCGGCCATCAAATGAAAAATTACCTTATTTTTTCCCTAAAATGGTACATTTAACCAATTTAAACATTTGCTATGTTTTCTGTGTTCTATTGTGAATAACATATGGGTTTATGAGATTTGCAAATCATTGCATTTTGTTTTTATTTATATTTATTTACCTTTTACACAGCATCCCAACTTTTTTGGAATTGGGGTTGAATATATTACAGACACAGAGTGGCCAAGGTTTTGGCTAAGCTTCATTGTACATGCAAGAAATCTGTCTGGGGGAAAAACAAACTTCCAGTAGATTTTGTGCTGACAGAAAGCAGAATGTGAAAAGACTATGGGTTGGGTTATTTACATCATTTTAACAATGTGTTTACCCTGTAGATGTGACTCTGACTGGTTCAGGCAGCTCTGTTATATCATCTAATATCGTGACAATTTCATTTGAGAATTCACCAACTGTGTTTAAGCTCGGAATGACGTATGAAGGACAGGTAATTTCATTACTGACCTTTAAAAATGATTGTACTTTTTGTTAATTGTTTTTTTTTTGTTAATTTGTTAACTGTTTTACTGTGTAATGCAAATTAGTTGTTGACTAAACAAATTATAAACATCCAGCAAACTGTGTTACTTTGTAATTAAATCCATAACATAAAATAAGTTCCCTTTCAAAGGGAACTTCGATGTTGCATTTAGCAAAACACTATGGGAGCACCTCTCGCACACGACCGGCATCTGAAGCTTGTGTAAAATCATGCCTATTTATAGGTCTGCCATGATCAGGTGATGTGGCAATTAATTGCATAAATAAATATGGCACCTCTGAACCGCACCATCAGCATTATTATCTTCAGCAAAAGACTGCAGGTCGGTTGTGTGGGTAAAGAAGCAAAAAGACGCTTCATTTCATCTATATCTTTTCTCAAAATCTCTTGACTTTTCTATCCCTTTAAAAAAAAAGAAGAAAAATAAAGGAATGAGTGAGAGAGAAAAGTATGAGTGAGAGAATTCAGGAACTGTGTTACGGCTTGCTCCCGATTCATCACGGGGAATAGTGCACACGTTCTGGGTGAAGTGTCTAGGGGATGGAGCCTGCGATGGCCGCCTCTAGAGGCTACGCATGGTAACGCCTATACCAGGCAGCCTATATCAGTGAGTTGGGTTTCAGAGCCTCATGGATCTGGGCTGGCTGCTGCTGAGGCAGCAAGCCGCCTCAGGTCAGGGGGATCTCTTATGGATACGGAAGAAGAGCCGGAAACGAGTTAGTTAAGCCAGTTAACCCCTAGTGCTACTGTAGGGCTTCCCCTAGCCAAGGCTGCCCCAAGTGTTCTCTGGTCAGCGAGCTGTCACAGGGCAATGAAAATATGATGCTTTCCCTCCAATAGAATGTGGAATAGTTAACGTCATTAAAAGACCATCTGACAGCGTGGAAACTACTGCCAAATGTGTCTCCATGGGCTTTGTCTACCGTAGAAAAAGGTTACCGGGTCCAGTTTAGAGCTCGACCCCCCCGGGTCAGAGATGTGCTCACCACAGTATTCAGCACAGACCAGAGCCCAACGTTAGCACAGGAAGTAAGATCCCTCTTGGACAAAGGGGCCATAGAACCCCGTTCCCTGAGGGAGGGAGGTTTTTACAGCCGTTATTTCCTATTCTGCAATAAATAGAGAGGTATGTGGCCAATTTTAGATCTGCACCATCTGGACTGTACTCTTCGGACATACAGGTTCAAGATGCTGACGCCCAAACTTATCGTTCCACAGATTCAGTTTGGGGACTGGTTTGTGATGATAGATCTAAATTATTTCTTATTTCTACATAGAAATATAGCTAACTTTATCCCCTTGCACCTTCACAAAGTGCATGGATGTCACTCTGGCTCCATTGTGACTGCAAGGCATCCATGTCCTAAACTACCTGGACCACTGGTTAATTCTAGCACGATCCTGGGAACTGGCGGTTCAACATCAAGATGTTGTCTCCCCCACATGAAGAGCTTGGGGTTCAGGTTGAACCTCAGAAAAGTATGCAGTCGCAACTAATTCTACTCTGGGCAAAAGGAAAGTTTGTCAGTGAGTGCAATGTACATTCTGGGAATATGGGGTCAGACATCCTGTTGAGGCAGGGGCTGAGGCCCAGGAATTGGTGGCTCCATCCACAAATGGTGGAGTCCATATGCCGAGGTTTGCCCAAGTGGGACTGCATGTGTTCGCCTCCGAGGACACAACACATGGGACGCTGTGGTTTGCCCTCACTCCTCCCGCACAATTAGGACTGGACACCATGGTGCACATGCGGCCGAGGTCACATCTGTACGCTTTTCCCCCGATCGCTCTGCCCCCACAAGTTCTAGTGAAAGTTCGCCAAGACAGTCTATGTCTGCTGCTAGTAGCACCTTATTGGCAAGCTCAAATATGGTTCTCAGAGATAATATCCCTGCTAGATGGCACTCTTTGGGAGATTCCCATCCACAGGGATCTGCTGTAGACCCAGTGAACTGCGCAATAGCTACAATCCTGGAGTTCTTACAAGAACGGTTTTCAGCAGGGTGGGCTCCTTCTACAATCAGGGTTTACATGGCCACCATTTTGGCCAGCCACGGCCCAGTTGATGGAGCCTTTGTGGGGCAACATCCTCTAACTTCGAGGTTTATGGATGGTAAGGCCCTTCTGCAGGCCGTGCATACCTTCCTGGGACCTTTCTCCGGTCCTGGAAGGTCTGTCAGGTGCCCCATTTGAGCCCTTAAAGTGGATCTACTGTCTCAAGCCAGAGGGCTGATTCATCACCCTCGGCCAGAACTATGGAAACTGTGGGTCTGGCCCCTGAGGGGCATCAGCTCATAGATTCTGGTCTCACAACTGAGGTTGTAGAGACCATGTTAAATGCTAGAGCACCATCCACAAGAAAATTGTATGCACTCAAGTGGTGGCTTTTTGTCTTGTGGTGTGAGGAACAACAGCTAGACCCAGTGAACTGCACAATAGCTACAGTCCTGGAGTTCTGTGGTCCTGGAAGGTCTGGGGCCCCATTTGAGACCTTAAAGTCAGCTTCTGAGAAGCTTCTGACTCTAAAGGTAGCTCTTCTGCTTGTCCTGACATCTCTCAAGCAAGTAGGAGATCCACAAGCTCTCTCTATTGCCCATTACTGCCTTGACTTTTCCCCTGGATTAGCCAAGGCTTTCTTGTATCCTATGCAGGATTATATTCCTAAGGTACCTGTTGTGTCCAGTAAGTCCTCTCTGTACTTATGTCCACCGCTCCGGCCAGTGGTGTAAGTCGGAGCAACTGCTGGTCTGCTTTGACGGCGACAGTAGAGGTGATGTTGTGTCAAAGCAGTGCATCTCTAATTGGATAGTGGAAGTAATCTCTATTGCTTATGAGGCGCGTGGTCTCGCTACGCCTCTGGGCATAAGGGCTCATTCCACTAGGGCGGTTGCCTCTGCAAAGACCAAACAGGTTTCCTTACAGGATGTGTGTGCTGCTTCAGGGTGGACTATGCCACAGACATTCATTCGTTATTACAGCCTGGATATTCATTCCACCCCAGGCTCGAGTGTCTTGCAGTGACTCTCGGGCTTGGCTCTTTTTGAACAGGCCGTACCCTCTGTATGACGGAGTGGATATTCTCGTTCCCATAGTGTTATGCTAAACGCAACGTCAAACTTCCCTTTGAAAGGGAACGTCTGGGTTACGCATATAACCCTGTTCCCTGAGAAGGGGAGAAGATGTTGCGTAGCTTTGTCATACCAGGGCAGGCCTGTGAATTGCATCTTCGCTTCAGATAATAGAGGCTGATGGCGTGGTTCACAGAGGCCATATTAATATCACGCGATGCGCTTAATTACCACATCACCTGATCATGGTAGTCCTATAAATAGGCATGATTTTACACAAGCTTCAGATACCGGTCATGCGAGAGGCACTCCCATAATGTTATGCTAAACGCAATGTCTCGTTCCCTTCTCAGGCAACAAGGTTACATGCGTAACCCAGACGTTTTCTAGTCAGATATTTAATATTGTGCCAACTCTTGTGTAATTAAAAACAGTATTTTGTGCTTTTTCAAGGTCTGTGATAAGTTAATTGATTTGATGTTTTTGTTTCTGACATTGTGCACTGATGTTCCTGTCCATTTTTTTAGGTTAAAGTGACCGGCCCAAACGCCAGTCCAATGATAAATAAAGTAGTACTTCTGACTGTAAGTTATGGGAATGTTAAAAATTCAGTGTGGAGTCTGGTTACAAATGACAAAGGCATTGCAAAATTTTCCCTAGAAACTCAAGAATGGGGTATGCAGCAAGTCTCTCTTCAGGTGGGTGGACTCTTTGTTTTTCTCTTCAGTTTTTTATTTTTTATTTTTCAAATGTGAAGTCTGATGTGAAATGAGAGAGGTGTCTCCATGTGCTTGCAGTTAAGACTGCAATAGAGATGTATTGTTTACATAGTGTTTTTTAAGGATGCCTCAACAATTAGCAATTTTTTGTTTTTATTCATAAAGCATGGGTGCTTGGTAAGGCGTAGCACATGTCTACTGGGCAGAAAGCGACCACTAATAAAATGAACCAATGAAATGAAACTCTAATAAATTCTGTGAACGATCTCTTTTTCTGAGATAATTTCTCTCACTAGCTTCTAATATGATTAGGTGCCTTCAGCTAAATAATTTATAAACAAATGTGATTGGATGTGATTTTAGAAAATTGAGACTTCAGCACCACTATGGTTTAAAAATATGTAATATGTCAGTGTTTTATTTTTTGATTTTCTCTATTTATTCTTTTAAACAGGCAGAGTATGAAATGACTAGAAGACTAGTTGTATATGTGGCAAATCAGCTCACACCATACTACCTCACAGCCTACCTCTATCTTCAGCCTTTCTACTCCGAGAGCCTGAGTTTTATTAAATTGAGAAGCAGCTTGATGCCTTTCAGCTGTGATAAAAATGCTGTGATTGAAGCGGAGTACATGATACGTGACGAAACACGCATACGATCGTATATGTCCTTCTTCTACATGGTGCGTTTGGCTTTCACTCTAACATTTATTTATAAACAAGAAACTTTGTAACTCATTGGATTTCCAGCATATATTGTATGAAGCTTGCCTTTGTTGGAATTTTCACCAGCAGAGTTGGAAACTACTGTTTCTGTACTAACTGAACTGAATACTTGTACTTGCTTAAATACTCAATCCTTGTATGTTTTTGATTTTCATTTAGACCTTCCAAGTAGTTCTAGCTTTTAAAAATGACAAAAATCCTTTTTGTAAATTTTAATTGTAATTCATGCGTTGCAATTTATGCATCTTCATTTTAATGTGTAGGTGATGTCTAGAGGACATTTGTTGCAGCAAGGACGTCTTTTGGTGTCTATACCCTCAGGAAGAGGTTAGTAAACATAACACCATCCATATATTAACTCCCCATGAATTTTTAAACCAATGTAGTTTTGCAAATGTAAGTGCTGGAAAACTGTTTTAAAATATCGTAAATTCTAATTGGGATATTTGTTTACATTTTTCATTTGATTTTGTTGGCACTGTGTGGCTGGCTGTTGCACTTAAACTTTGAATATTTATCTGTTTTGTAGTGGAGATCAGAGGCACACTGTCTCTGTCACTGAGGAACATGCTACAGTTGTCCCCGGTTGCTCAGGTGGTCCTGTACACAATCCTTTCCAGTGGTGAGGCTGTGGCAGACAGCATGAACTTCCCAATTCAGCTGTGTTTGGCTAACAAGGTCAGAAATGAATCCTCTCAGGCTACAAGCCTTTTTTTTTTTTGCCCCTTTCAATAACAAGGGCTATAAAATAACCCAATTTCAAATAGATATGTGGATAAAAGATTTTTTTTAAAAAAATAGAGACAGAGCAGTGGCCCTAGTGTGGGGCTCTAGTAGAATGCTAAGCACCTTAAGCTAAGAGACAGTAAGGCCAGCAACCCTTCAGAGGTACCTCATTTCAGGCACTGAATCAAGGTTTCTCTGAAGGGTTGCTGGCCTGGAAATCAGGCACTTCCCACAACTCATGACAATAGGTGAGGATATGGAAGTAGATTGACTGGTAAAAAGATGACCATGTCCAAAAACTGACCTTCTGCTTCAACAACAACATGGACCAGTACAATGATGATAACACTGCTTCTGCAGTGTGATTTCCCTATAATTGGAAAACACCTCATCCAAGTTTTTTTTTTAAATAGTGACCACATCCCAGTTTACAAGTCCAAGAGCACCAACCCAGATCCCTGTGCAACATTAAAGAGCATGTTAACTGAATGACCGCAACCTTGTCCAGCATTCAACTCCCTTCAATTCATATCTGATCAAATCTCATCTCTAGCCTTGCCACTGAAGAATGAAGGATTCTACCCACCATTTTAACCGCAGACCAGAGATATCTGGCAATGCCACCTGAAGGGAAAAATGTTCATAGGGTAAGGAGTTCCTCAAATTGCTACTCAACTACCATTCAACAATGTCCTAAGTTTTCTTTCAAAGGGCTAGCCCCACTTCTCTACGCCCGATACCCTGGTTAGCACCTTGTGCACATCAGTTTTCAGTTGGCTCTGCACTTGGTTTCTATCTGCCTCTGGACCAGTCACCTATTACACCAATAGTGTCTTGCATGATTATTCACCTCTCTTGAACTCTTCCGCATTTTGTACCATTACAATCTGGAATTAAAAATGCTTTCATTTGGGAACTTTACTGTCAGATTGCATGAAAAACATAAGCAAGTTTGAAGTATTGCTACAGATTCTCAATCAGTTTGAGGTCCAGGCTTTGTCTGGACCATGGTAACACATTCAAGTTGAGCAAATGATTTTGAACCA
This sequence comes from Ictalurus punctatus, assembly GCF_001660625.3. Lineage (NCBI taxonomy): Eukaryota > Metazoa > Chordata > Actinopteri > Siluriformes > Ictaluridae > Ictalurus > Ictalurus punctatus. The sequence goes on from NC_030420.2 coordinate 1,651,611, forward strand.
CAGTGTAGCTTTAGCAGTATGCTTAAAGTCATTGTCCTGCTGGAGGGTGAACCTCCACCCCAGTCTCAAGATTTCCTTCTAGGATTCCCCAAATGCTAATGAAAGGCATCCTCGCAACATTATGTTCCCACCACCATGCTTCACAGTGGGGATGGTGTTCTCAGGTGATTATTTTGTAGTGTTAAATTTCCATCAAAAGCAGAGGTTTGTGCTGAGGCAAAAGAGTTTTATTATTAAGATGCTGATAGACATCAGATTTTCCATTTAACATAGCAACAAGACAGCTCTGTGAAGCAACAGTTTAATAAGTATTACATTTAGTCTTGAACTTGACAATACCTGAATAAAATATTGGTATGTTGGTTTTGATAAATGAAAAATTCTTGTATTGTCCAGAAGTTTATTTATTTATTTACTTTCTTACTTACTTACATGGTTGTGGTCTTTCAGGTTTCTCTGAATTTCTCAGAATCGTCTGAGCTTCCTGGTGCTAAGGTGTCATTGATCCTGAGAGCCACCCCAGGATCACTGTGTTCAGTGAGGGCCATCGATCAGAGTCTGTTATTGCTGCGACCAGAGGACGAGCTCAACACGGAATCTGTGCGTTTAATCTAACAAAATGTCTTTCAGTTTACTCATTTACATAATAACTTGTTTTCAATAGGTACAATGTTGTTAATTATAACAGTTATTACAATGGCACTCCTTTTGAAGAATTACATTACACCCGATTATTCCAGGTGTTCAACATGCTGCCTGTGAAGACGTTATCAGGATATCCATACAACATCGATGACGAGTATTCATCCCAATGCTCTGGGAACCCGCCCATCATCAACATATTTGCAAGACTACGGCCATTTTATATACCAGCCTACAAAAAAATCGACGTGTACAACACCTTTAAAGTAAGACATCATTCATTTTTTTTTTAAATAATAAACTTTGTGTAGGTGCGTTATATTCTGTTGGTTGTGATTAGGCATGTAGTGATAATAAGTATTCTACATTATACCACAGTACTGTTGAATTTTGGATACTGATTGGACAGAAAATGTTGATTAATTTTCTATAAGAGCAGTTCTGACAGTAGTGCAGCTGCAAATCACAGGTTTATATTAATGCAGTCATTGTAATGTGATATAATTTCTATAGGAACACCTCCTTCACAGGCCATTGGTGGATTCACCACATCATCTAAGACTAATGGAAAATGGAATAGAAATGTGTTGGGAGGGAGGAGGATGTGGGGGCAGAGTCAGCACCTCTGCTGTACTTACACTATTGCATATACATCATTTTATTTTTCATTTCAAGAGAGAGAAATAAAGAAAGGCTAGTGAGGGAATGCATTTTTTATAGCTGCTATAATGTAAATGAGAACAGGAACTAACTTGTTTCACAAATGGACCAATAAACAGTATGACATATTTTAATACTTTAAAACTAAATTAAAAACTGTCATTTTTGACAAATTGCTGTAGTATTAGAGGAAGACTTCGGGTTGGTAACCGTAATCCTGACCACTCCATCATTAATTAGTTTACAGCATGAAATTTAGTGATTTATTAATTACTTATTTAGCAGTTTACTAAGTTTCATAGTGAATGATTCCAAATATCATTTGCAGTATAATATCATACCCCTTGCAGTACCTTCATGGATAGACATAAATTGGAAAAAATTACATGGAGTATTGCTTTTTCCCATAATTCTGTTCCTGTTTTGCTTATACATGTAGACTTATATGTGTAATAATTCTATAAAACAATATTGTGAAAATGTCATAATCTATTATTAAAAATGTAGACAGAAATGTAATGTTATTTTCAACATGCAAAAATAATTTTGTGTTCCCGTTTTTTTTTTTTTTTTCAGGATGTTGGAATCAAGATCCTCACCAATGCCATAGTCAAGAAACGTATTGAGTGTTTTCCATTTCCAATGAGAAGAGGTGAGTGGTTTTTCACATTTAATTTTTGACATGATATGTGTATGTTATATCACTGTATAGCTCCATCCACAGATGTAGACATGGGTGCACCAGAAATGGCTGCCAACGATGTTTCAGCTGACTCGAGTTCATCAACTAGATCAGTCGCACCAGTCGTTACAATCCGCAAATATTTCCCAGAGACGTGGATTTGGGATCTCGTTTCAGTCAGGTGTGCATGTTTAATTGAAATTTGTTTCCACTTTCTTCAGGCTGTGTTACTGAGTCATTGTTTTTTCCTCTACAGACAAACTGGAACAACGGTCATTATTAAAACGGTTCCAGATTCTATCACTACATGGCAGGCTGGTGCATTTTGTACATCATCTGTTGGGTTCGGAGTCGCACCGAAAACCCAGCTCACTGCCTTCCAGCCTTTCTTTGTGAGCCTCACCATGCCGAGCTCCGTCATCCGAGGAGAAGTGTTCACGCTCAAAGCCACCGTCTTCAACTACCTCCAAAGCTGCATGATGGTGAGCTGACATGTTTGTTCTAGTTATATTTTCTGAAAAAAAGATATGGCATCAGAGTGTTAAGAGAAAATGACATTCAGATGGGTTTTAATTTCCTACAAGGATTCCTCACACATAGTTTTGCCAACTTATTAACGTTAGCAGTACATTTTGTGACTTTTTAGATCCCTTTAGAAACTTTATTTTTTTTTTTTAAAAAAAGGACCTGGTGACAAATCTAGAGATCTTTGAGCACATATTAGTTACTGTCCTGCACTTGATATGTCTCTCCAGCTCACATCACAGTTGCTGGTTATGAGCTGAGACAGCAGGGTTCACTTGACTCCACCAGTGTGTAAAGCCAACAGCAAATCACTGCTCAGCATTGTTTATCCCACTGGCACATTTTCTGGACACCTCCTACTCCTTAGAACATGTTTTATTCCAGTCAGTGCGATTCAGTGAATATGCAAATTACTCTCTGATGTCATCTGTGGCGTCATCTGGTGTCACACTACTTTTTTTTTGAATAAGGATCAACTGAGGAAAAAGTATGGTTAGTTTTCCGATAGCTGATGGAATGAAAACTCTGTTAAAGGTGAACGTGATTTTGGCTGGCTCAAATCAATTCTCAGCACAAGTGTGTGAAAATTGCCGTTACACAAGCTGCCTGTGTGCTGACGAGAGCCAGACCTTCTCCTGGACCATCACACCACTGGTTCTGGGTACGTCAAACCTTTCAACTTAAAGTTCACAGAAAATGCTGAAATGGATATGTAAACCTTCTCAAATTATATAGTTAAATATTAAATAGTTTAAAATAGCTTCTGCTCTGTTCCACAGCTGTCTCCTGACATTTACAAACAGCACACTAAAACCAGACATAAGACACATTCTAATTTCTGACTTTTATATTATCACAAGGTCATCACTTCACCGCCAATGGAAAATGCAGATTAAATATTATGAACTCATAAAAGTGTAACTTCAAACATAATTTTTTTCTTAGAGATTTTCATGAGTGGCCTGATAATAACAAAAAATATAAACATTTTCCACATTATATTTATAATAGAAACAATTTAAAGCTCCCTGCTAGATCTTTTTCCTGAACTTTAAAAAGAGCAAAATATAAATCGAGAACATTTCTTAGTTATGTTTAGTTCATTTAAATTTCTACAATACTTTTGTTAATCAAATATTAGATTTTGCTCAGATTTTCAGCATGAGCTAATAATCCACAAATACATTTTTCAAAAGCCTTTTTCTTCTTCTTCTTATTTTTTAACCTTTATCAGGGGTGTTAATCGTAGAGCTAACTGATGCATCATGTATTATACCTATCCTGTTAGCAATAGTGGGTTCTCCAGTTATGGATGGTGTGTGTGTGTGTGTGTGTGTGTGTGTGTGTGTGTGTGTGTGTGTGTTTGTGTTATAGGGGAGGTGAGGATTAATGTGAGGGCAGAGGCTGTGAGATCATCGACTCGGTGTGGGACGAGACCGGTTACTGTACCACAGAAAGGACGCATCGACATAGTCATTAAAACACTGCAAGTGAAGGTGATTACATTATTATTACTACTACTAACATATAATCCAGCCAGAGACCTCTTGAACTGTAACATGCATTTCTTAGTACAGATTTATTTTTTGAACATAATCCAACGTTTCAAATATTAACCTCATTGTTTAAATGTTTACAGTAATATTCTGTTTGTTTCTTGGAGATATGAAACTTTATATTTCAGAACTTACATTCACAGGACACATTATGTCCCTTTATTGAGGTTTGGATTAAACCCTAATCAACTCAAATGACTAGTCAAACAGGCAAATATAACAAACTCAATAGTACTCAATAATAAATTAGTGATTTTCATTTCCTTAACAAAATTCTTAAAAGTCCTACAGATCCCACTCTGATAACCACTCATATAAACGTGCAGCGTTCCTGTTGTCTATAGAACAAGTGTATTTTGTTTAGAGAAAAACTTTTCAATTTTGTAATAAGTTTACTTTTGTAGAATGCATTTTCTATCCTGATTTTGTTTTTGCTTTTACAGTTTAAAGACAAGGGCTTAAAGTTGATGCTATTAAGAAACGCTCAACTTAAGGGACTTCATAAAACTTCATAAAACTTCTTCATAATATACTGTATAATATATATTAAGTTCATATTTTTTAACTTATGTTGTCGCTCTTAATACAGCTCTTTGACTGACGATGTAATTGTGATTAATGATTGGATTATTATTCTGTTGCCATTTTCAGGCTGAGGGAACCAAACTATGTAAAAGCTACAGTGAACTTCTCTGTCCAGGTCAGACTCACTTCATTCCTTCACCTTATTTATAACGTTTAACCATCTGATTCATATTATCATTGGTGTTTTAGAATTGTTCACTGATCATTTAGTGCGTCAGTACAGAGCAGTTTATGATTTCATTGCTCAGAAATACATGGATTATTTGGTGTAGGGGTCACTGCTCAGGAGGAGGCATGCGGTTAATTCTGTACGGTTACATTTACATGATATTTAGTTCTAATCAATCAAAGAATGTTTGACAGGATGGGATCCAAACACACTGATGACAGTTTAAGGGTCTTGTTTAAGAACTAAACACTGGGTTTACGCAGTTGTACCACATGTTTTCCCCTTGGCTTTTGTTTTGGTAGATGGTATTGTTCAGACGACCGTCTCACTGATTCTGCCTGTGGTGTTCGTGGAAGGTTCAGCCATGGCCTCAGTCTCTGTCCTGGGTGAGTTGAAGAACTGTTTCTATTTCATCAGTTTGGACCATTATTAGAAGCATTTGAGTATAACTTACAGCATGAAATCAAGTTAATAAATAAGGAATCCTCCAGGCTGATTAACCTGGATTGCCTGCACCTGTCAGGCAGGATACTTAAGGCCAGCCTTTGATGTAGCCTTTTGTCACAACTTTGTAGAGGGGTGACTGGTTTGGTATGTCAGAGCTATGCCCCAGGTAAGAGTGAAAGAAGACGAAAAGGTAAATAAGACTAAAAGTGGAGGAAACAAGGGACAAGATAGAATTTAGGCATGGCCAGGAAAAAGAGAAAGATCCTACGACAAAGATAAAAGACGCAAGGAGGGTTGTGCAACTAACAGATGTATAAAATTATTTTATTTATTTTTTCAGGGTGGGGGTGAAAATTCTATATAAACTCTTTTTGACCACTTTTTTACTAGCGGGAGTTTTCATGCTGCAGTTGGGTCCACACTGAACCGTCCCATAACACCAAATAGGAATTCAGAGTATTATTCATGAAGTCATCTTGGAGAAGGTGGTACTTGTGCTTAGAGGGTACGTCCTACTCTCTCCACAGTGCTCCTGGGGGACTTCAACGTTCATATTGGAAATGATGGTGATACTTGGGGGGGGGGGGGGGGGGGGGTGATTGAGAGCAGCTGTTATGGCTGAGAGGCTGTCTGTGCTTGTTGGTGGTAACCTAGGACACGGTGGTGGAGGAACCTGTCAAGTTGAAGAGAAATGCAAGCAGTTGAGAAATAGGACATTCAAGGAGTCCATGAAAAGATGTTTGGGTGTCCCTAAAAATGTTCTGGCAAACCACTATGTTAAGGAATTGCAGGGGAGTGTTGAACTCCGTCTTCGCTTCTGTTTTTCTGGTTTCCAGGGACAGGATATCAATACACAGCTAAGGCTGGAAGTGTATTTGGTATGGGAGCCTATAAATAACATATCTGTTATTTAACGATGATGTTGTTCATTTGGCAGCATCTGAACTAGACCTCTGACATGCACTTGAATGTTTCACTGGTGTATGTGAAGTGGCTGGGATGAAAATGAGCAAGTCTAAGGTTATGGTTCTCTCCCTTTAAAAGGTTTAAAACCGTTCTAGCTTTAACCCTAAAATCTTCCCTGAAACACATGTAACCCTGTTCCCTGACAAGGGAACGAGATGTTGTATTTAGCATTACAGTATGGGAGCGCCCTTGCGCATGTATCTGAATCTTGGGTAAAATCATGCCTCTATTTATAGGCCTGCCATGATCAGGTGACGTGGCAATTAAGGTTGTCACGTGATATATATATGAGACGTGTGAACCGCGCCGTCAGCCTCTATTATCTGAAGCAAAGACGCAACTTTGCTAAACGCAACTCCACGTTGCGTTTAGCAGTAACACACTTTCTGAATTCTTTCTCACTCATTCTTTCTTTCTCTTTTCTATTCTTGTAAAAAAGGGATAGAACAGTTCAGATAATTTGAGAAAATATAGAGGAGAAATGAAGCATCTTTTTGTTACACAAACAACTGACATACAGTCTCGCTGAAGATAATAAGGCTGACAGCACGGTTCACAGGTGCCATATATACATCACGCGACGTGCTTAATTGCCACGTCACCTGATCATGGCAGGCCTATAAATAGAGGCATGATTTTACACAAGCTTCAGATACTGGTCGCGCACGCAAGGGTGCTCCCATAGTGTTATGCTAAAGGAAACTTCGAGTTCCCTTTGAAAGGGAACATAAATCTGATGTAGAGGTATTGATTCTAGCAGAGATACCAATCAAATAACCACCAACCTTTTTATAACAAAAGTATTAAAGATACTAAATACACTAAAATAGTATGTTAAACTAAAAATTTAAATAAAATATTAACTCAAGCAGAAACAAAAAGTGCTATCTTTAGTAACAGCCACTTTTCACAATCTAATCAAAAGTAAAGTCTAGAACTGCATTATTTCACAAATAAATATAAATAAATTTCACAAAAAAAGAAAAATACACTGATTTCCACTGCACATTGCCTTTAAATAATCTTTTCTGTGCAGGAGATCTGATGGGCCGAGCGCTACAGAACCTGGCGAGTCTCCTGGAGATGCCGTACGGCTGTGGAGAGCAAAACATGGTGCGCTTTGCCCCCAACATCTTCATCCTGCTGTACCTGGAGAGCACCAACCAGCTCACGCCCCAGATCAGGAGCACAGCCGAGACCTACCTCGTGACTGGTGAGGACTTTGAGTGTTTCAAATGAGACCTTTTTGATATCCACCTCCTCTACCATTTCTCCTTAAAGTGTCCCTTTTGCTAATCCTTTTTTCAATGGAAAGAAGTACATAAAAATATTTTGAGATATTTTTTATTTAATTTTATAATTTATTGTTGATGACTGTACTAGTCTTGTGTTCATCCAATTCATTTCTCTCTCTCTTCCCTTCCTAAGACTTAGATAGTGGGTGGGAATAGCTGCAAAATAGACGTACATTGCATTAACATCACACAACTCCTTGTTTGTTTCATTTCCTGTACAGGATATCAGAGAGAACTGATCTACAAACACACAGATGGATCTTACAGTGCTTCTGGGATGAGAGATCCATCAGGCAACACATGGTGAGTCTCATAGAATGCAGCTGTAAAAAAGCTGAAACTAAACAAGTAAAGACTGAAATACGCATCCCCCCAATAAACCAGCACTCATATTTCTGCTTCACCTGCTGAATGTCTAAAATGTAAAATTTCAAAGCAATTCTGGAAAAACTAGCGGTCATGTAAATAACAACGTGTGTCACTTTGTTATAGTAAAATAATCAATAACAACGTAGTGTGATGAAGCGGATTTACTCTTACCACCCTGAAGAGTTTTATTCCTCTTACACCACAACAGTGCCAACAATGAAAATGTAATAATTACATATAATCTTAATTATTAATGAATACGAATGACACATCATACTTTTTAGTAATTTATAGTTACATTTAATGTTGTGGAAAGCCTACTAAGTTCCTGGTCTCACTGTTATATTGGCTATAAACGGTTGTCTGACTGTTACAAAGCACTGACACTGGACTCCTTCCATAAATAAACATCTCACAGAAAACAATTAAAAGCCATATTAAGTCATTATATAATATATATTTATTCAGCTGTAATTAATCTGATGTTTATATATTTACATCAATTTATATATAGATGCATTTAAGTTGACGTCTGAAACACAAAAGAGTCCTGCAATGTTTTCTACATTCCAAATAATATTGTGGTTTTGATTTCAGACTACAGACCTGATCATGTTTGTGTTCTCAGGTTGACGGCGTTCGTGATGAAGTCTTTCGGAAGTGCCAAGCGATATATCTTTGTAGATCAGATGTTTGTAGATCAGGCGAAGGCCTGGCTCGGTCAGCAGCAGCAGGCTAACGGATGCTTTGCCTCAGTGGGACAACTCTCCAACAATGCCATGAAGGTCAGGAGACCAGTCTGAGTCCAATACCACGTGCTGTTAGAGGACAATAATTAACAGCAGGTGGTGTGATGAAATGGAGTTAGTGCCACAGCCTTAATGTTGATTATTTTCCTCTAACAGCACGTTCTGGAGTGTTTTATTCTTCTTATAACACTGCTGTGTGCCAACAATTACATTGTTTTGTGTATTAAAGGTTGACACTTTTTTAATCAGTTTATAGTTACATTTAATGTTCGTTAAACAACATTTGAGTTACACAGCTTGTCATGTTACCAAGAATCCATAAAAGAGTAAACTCATTTTACTCACTGTTACAAAGCTCTGACACTAGAGACTCCTTCCATAAATGTTACATAAACACCAGCACATAAGCGATTACACATTTTATAACCCATTTATGTATATCATCCACTGTACGAGTCCCTGTGAACAAGCTGTTACTATAGAAACGATATCAGATTAGAATGAGTGCATTAATATAAACCTGCGATTTGTAGCTGCATTAATGTCACTATCTTCCAGTGCTGGGATATAAACTATATTTAGTTTTGGGTCTGAAGTATTACAGTAATAATCTCTCTCTTGGTCTCTCAGGGAGGGGTGAATGATGAGGTGACTCTCTCAGCGTACGTCGCAGCTGCAATGCTGGAGCTCAATTATACAATTGCAGTGAGTACACTGTTTCACTGATGAACTTTTACACACACAAATTCAGTGAATTTTGGATCATCAGATGGTAATGTAAAGATACATGCTGATAAACGTACACTACAAGAAGTATGGCAGCAAGTGGTGATTTAAAAAAAAAATAATAATAAAAAGAAATATATATATATATATTCTTTTTATTTTTTTTTTAAATCATGTGGGTTTTTTTTTAACAACGAATCAGTTTTTCAGCAACTTACAAAACATATTCAAAACATATTCATGCCTGGTTTAAAGTTTTGTATTTAAGGTGTTTGCTAGAAAACAACACCTCCAGTTAATTTTATGTTTTTATGTATAATGTATGAAATAACAAGCGTAGATTGAACACCTTGTTTGAGAATGTCTTGTTGTAAACAAAACAAAGAAATTGACAACACAGACTTAAATAAATATATATTTATATGTACATTTTGTGGTGCAAAGATATTGACTTGTCTCTCGTGAATGGATCATGATCTACACATGTTAATATGTATACAACAGGATCCTGTGGTGAACAGGAGTCTCGCGTGCCTGAGGAATGCGTACACTCAGGTGAACTCCACCTACGCCAAGGCTCTCCTTTTCTACGCCTTCACTCTAGCTGGAGATCAGGCGATGAGGAACACGCTCATCTTAGACCTGGATGCAAAGGCCATAGTCTCAGGTTTGATGCTCCAAGTCTGTCTGTCTATCAAACCACCACACAAGGAAAAATTGACAAACCTTCTCCAACAGCTGACACAGGGCGCTGTACATGTGTAGGCCAATATTTAATAATGGTGTAACATTGACACTGTCTCTATCTGTATCTGCATAGTGCTCTGAATAACTGTATCTGTATCTAGACTGGAACTACTTCCCCTTTTCTTCCCAATTTGATCACCCAATTCTCACCCAGCATCCAGCCTTCCCCTATCATAAGACATCTATTAAACAGAGAGGGTGAAAGCTAACACATGATTCCTCCAATGTGTGAAGCCAATCAGTTTCAACTGTTGTTCATGCTGCGTAACAGAGCAGTTTAACACACTCGGAGGAATGTGCTCTCTGCCCTCTTCTGCATACACAAGCTCACAGGCACCAACAACCATCTAGTGATGCTGTGATTGACAGGGGAATGAGTATACCATCTCTCCCACCCTGAAAGCATCCGTATGGAAATGTATTCTGTACAAACACATTCAGGCGTTTTAAACCTTTTCGTTGGACAACCTTGAGTCAATGGCTTCAGTTTTTCTATAATATCTCCCTCAGGGGGCAGGAGGTACTGGAGCAGAGTGAATGATGGGTCTGTGATGGACTCTTTGGAGGTGGAGATTACCTCGTATGTGCTTCTGGCTCTGATGTCTGGACCCCAGCTCTCCGGGTTTGGCCTGGGTTACAGCGCCAGCATCGTCCGTTGGCTTTCTCAGCAGCAGAACCCCTTTGGGGGTTTCAGGTCTACACAGGTACAAAGCTTCAACACATCAGTCTCATACTTTAGTTTGCATGTCCTTTCCCCTTTAACTTCACACCTTTTACACAAAAAACATACTGCACTTCCTAATTGTTTTACAAATGCTATTCAAAGATTTACAGCTATGTCATGGCTTATATGACAAGCTTTTACAATGTACCGAATTGAACAGTTAAATGAAAGGAGTAACTGGACATCTATATTATTTACTTTCCTATATTCTTTATGAATTTGCACTAGTAGCTAATCTACAAATGTGTCCCAAAGTCTAGAATGCAATTTTTATGCACTGCATCATTTAAAGCATAATTTGCTTATACTTGGACACAGTGGTCACTTTATTTAGCTTAATTTCTAGCCCTTGCCCATATCTCACTCTGTCCAATTACTTTAATTACTGTCCCTATGTGTCACGATCTTCCCTTCTGGCAGCGCGCTCGGAGAACCGGAGGGCACGTGCATGCACAAGCTACGTGCACGAGTGCTCAGCGAGCGCATACTCTTCGGATGTTGATAACCGTGACATTGCTTACTGTGGACACGTGCATTTGTTTTGTTTCTGTTCTGTCTCCTCCCTGTTTTGTCACTGGTTGTTGTTCGAGGGTGTGGCTTTATTGTTTGCAGCTGCCAGCACTTAGTGTTGATTATGTTCGGGATATATACCGCTCACATCCCTGTACACCTCGCGGAGTATTAGATATAGTATAGGTCATAGTCTTAGTTCATGTTACGCACCTTGATAGATTTAGTTAGTTTACCACGATAGATTAGTTCATTTAGACCACACTGGTGTTGCTGCTTCCAGTTCCCTGTCATAGTTTTATGTTTCCTGTTTTTTGATTTGACCCTGTTTTCTGTGACCGCGACTTAGATTCCTGCTTTGCCCCGTTTATGCCTGTTTGCCGATCGCCCGACCCACTGCCTGTTTTTGACTACGCATCTGTTTCACGATTTGGATTTATCTGCCTGTCTCCTTTAAATAAAAACGTCTTTACCTGTGCTTGCTTCCGTATTCTCCTTCCTTACATCTCGGGACATGACACTATGCTTTAGACTATATATTTATATTCTGTGTAAAAATTTACCTAATGCACAGATCCAATATACTGTATTGACACACCTCTGATTTTTCCCCAACTGTTTACATTCATTTACGACATAACCGACTGTGTTTACATGAATACTCGGCCAGACCTGCATGTTGACGTGTGTATGTAGTTATTTAACCGTCCAAGTGTAATAAGCCGCTAAAGAGAACTCAATCCAGTACTTGCACGATGAGCGCGAGGGAGACGTACATTAATTTCTAGTTACCTTAACTTTATGTTTCTATTCATTTATTATCTTTATTTTCGTGTTACACGTGACATGGACTCGACTGTACTCTGAAAAATTTCAGAGTCCAAAATTCCAGAGTCCGTGTCAAGTTCGAGTACAAATTTACCCGAGTGTGAAACATGCCCGAGTTCTTTCATAATTGGAGTCTAGTTCGAATCGAGTACCTCTAACTATTACTGTACTTATTTATTATTAAGTTTATTATTATTATAGAAGCACACATCTGGTTACTACTCACTAAAATTCAAATGTGTACTTGGGTAAAACAGCACCAGCATGAATAGAGTTTGATCACATTTTCATACTCTTATCCATCCATACAGGACACTGTCGTGGCTCTCCAGGCTCTGGCGAAATATAGTTTCACCACCTACCGTCCAGCAGGAGCTGTTAATGTTACTATAACATCACCATCAGGGGTGATTAAGAAGTTTACCATCAATCAGAGTAACAGGCTGCTGTATCAGGAGAGTCAGCTGCAGGAGGTTCCTGGAGATTACAACGTCACAGCACAAGGGAAAGGCTGTGTGTATGTGCAGGTCTGTACATAACCATTTCAATTCAATTCAATTCAATTCAATTGAATTTTATTTGTATAGCGCTTCTTACAATAGACATTGTCTCAAAGCAGCTTTACAGAAATATCAACATGGTATACAGATATTAAAGGTGCGAATTTATCCCAACTGAGCAAGCCACTGAGTGGTGACGATGGCAAGGAAAAACTCCCTAAGATGTTTTAAGAGGAAGAACCCTTGAGAGGAACCCGACTCAGAAGGGAACCCATCCTCATCTGGGTAACAACAGATAGCGTGAAAAAGTTCATTATGGATTTATATGAAGTCTGTATGGCGTTAGGAGCAGCCGTAGTCCCAACAGTCTGGAATTAGAGAAGACTTCAACTCCACCCAGAGGCAGAAAGGATCTGGATCTCTAGTATCTCCATAAATTCGTGTGGGGCTCGGCGAAAGGAGAGAGGGAGAAAAAAGATAATTATGACTGCGAAGTAGTAGAACAGAATCTAGTCAGGGTAGGCTTGAGTAAACAAATACGTTTTAAGCCTGGACTTAAACACTGAGACTGTGTCTGAGTCCCGAACACTAATAGGAAGACTGTTCCACAACTGTGGGGCTCTATAAGAGAAAGCTCTCCCCCTGCTGTAGCCTTCACTATTCGAGGTACCGTCAAATAGCCTGCATCTTTTGATCTAAGTAGGCGTGGCGGATCATATAAAACCAAAAGGTCACTTAGGTATTGTGTCGCGAGACCATTTAGTGCTTTATAGGTTAATAAAAGTATTTTATAGTTAATGCGAGATTTTACTGGGAGCCAATGCAGTATTGATAATTTCGGTGTGATATGGTCGTATCTTCTAGTTCTAGTTAGGACTCTAGCAGCTGCATTCTGGACTAACTGGAGCTTATTTATATTCCTACTGGAACATCCAGACAGTATGGCATTACAGTAATCTAATCTAGAGGTGACGAATGCATGAACTAGTATTTCCGCATCATGTAGTGACAATATGTTTCTTATTTTAGAAATATTTCTGAGATGAAAGAAGGCTATCCTAGTAATATTATCTACATGAGCATCAAATGATAGGCTGGAGTCAATAATCACTCCAAGGTCTTTAACTGCTGTACGTGATGAAACAGAAAGACCATCCAGAGTAACCATGTGATCAGAAAGATTACTTCTAGCTACACGTGGGCCTAATAAAAGTATTTCTGTTTTATCAGAATTTTTTTTAGAAGGAAGTTAATTAACATCCAATGTCTAATGTCCTTTACACAATCCTCAACTTTACTAAGCTTCTGTCTGTCCTCTGGCTTCGTTGAAACATACAACTGTGTATCATCAGCATAACAGTGTAAGCTAATTCCATGTTTACGAATAATTTGACCTAGGGGTAGCATATATAAAGTAAAGAGCAGTGGGCCTAAAATAGAACCCCGTGGAACTCCAAAAGTAACCTCAGTATGCATGGAGAAATCACCATTTACATCTACGAACTGATAACGATCGGTCAGATAAGACCTGAGCCAGGAGAGGACTGTTCCCTTAATACCAACAACATTTTCTAATCTATCAAGTAGAATAGTGTGATCTATAGTATCAAAAGCTGCACTAAGGTCGAGTAACACAAGCAGCGAGACACAACCCTGATCGTAAGTCAGTAGAAGGTCATTTACTACTTTAACTAACGCTGTCTCTGTGCTATGATAAGGTCTAAATCCTGACTGATACATTTAATGAATGTTATTCCTATCTAAGTACGAGCATAACTGCTTTGCTACAACCTTTTCTAAAATCTTAGAGATGAAGGGGAGATTTGATATTGGTCTATAGCTGGACAATTGAGACGGGTCAAGATCAGGTTTTTTAATCAAGGGTTTAATAGCTGCTAATTTAAGTGATTTAGGTACATAGCCAGTGCTTAGGGAAGAATTGATTATATTTAGAAGTGGTTCAATTACTCCTGGACAAATCTGTTTAAACAAACATGTAGGTACGGGATCTAGTATGCAAGTTGATGAATTGGCTGAAGAGATTAATGTAGTGAGTTCGGTCTCTCTAAGCGGAGCAAAACACTATACATTGATCTGATATTGCTACATTGTCATGTAATGGGTTTGTTACAGTACTGTCCGGTTTTAATTTAATGGCCTGTATTTCACGTCTAATATTTTCAACCTTATCAATGAAAAATTTCATGAAATCTTCACTGCTATGTAATGATTGAGTGTTTCTCTCTGTAGTGGTTTTATTCCTAGTTAATTTTGCTACTGTGTTGAAAAGGAATCTAGAATTGTTTTTGTTGTCTCCTATTAAGGTGGAGAAATAGATTTTTCTAGCATCGCCAAGAGATTTCCTATATTTCAGTAGGCTCTCCTTCCATGCTGTTTGAAATATCACCAGTTTGGTTTGACGCCATTTACGTTCTAATTGTCGAGTTGTCTGTTTTAAGGTTCGCGTTTGATCGTTATACCAGGGTGCTAATTTTTTTTCTCTAATTATTTTCCTTTTGAGTGGAGCCACTCTATCTAGCGTGTAGCGGAGTGTTGACTCCAAGCTTTCAGTCGCCTGATCGAGTTCTATGTGATCTGACAGTGGTCCAAATCTAATTGATGTTTCTGCTAAGTTATTTATGAAGCTCGGTGCAGTAGCTGATGTGTAGGTACATTTTACGCGGTAGCGAGACGAGGTGGAAATATTATGATCAATACGTATTATGAACGAGATAAGATAGTGGTCTGAGACAACTTCAGACTGCGGAAAAATGATAATATTTTCTATACTTAGTCCGTATGTTAGTATGAGTTCAAGAGATTTCCCACTTTACTTTCTTATCACAGTTCCTCAGGTGTAAATATGACTGAAATCTTTATGAATGTGACTTTTTTTCTGTGTGGAAATGAGAATTATTGGGTAAAAAGTGTGTAATGTCATATCACTTTTTTCTGTTTGATTGTTTCTCTCTCTTCCTCACCGTGCCCTTGTCTTTGCAGGCTGTTCGTATGAACATGTTTGCCTTCAGTTTACCTATAAACAAGTTTACTTGGAAGATATACGCATTCAAAATTTACCGTCTTTCTCTAACACCAATACGGATCAACAAATTTTATGGCATCATTCTACACTTCAACTTCATCAGATTTTCTGTCCAATTAAATACTGTGTAGAATCTGAAGTGTCCCGCCCACAACATTATACAAATCCATGGGTTTTAACTGTCAAGCACGTTTTAGCGTGACTCTGACAAACAAACGTTACTGTACTGGTCACTTTTGTACATGCACAATTTCTCTTCCAATAGATGTTTTATCTGGAACAATGGTCATTTCACATGTAACAACAAGTCACTGTCCATGGAGAATTGGTTCCAGCATAACATATTAATTGTAAATGAGCCTATTGGCAGGAATGGGTAATTATACACTTCTAAATGGAAAAAAGAATTACAAAAAAAAATATTTAAGGCTATCCCCAGTGGCATACCAACTTTAACCAAATCTTCAGTTATAGATATTAATGATTCAACTTTACAAAGTCCCTCAACTTTTAGTAAATGGTCTTTCCATTTTTGATATACTTTTTAATAATAATTTTATAAGAAACTCCATTATTGTTTGATTCAATCCTTCATGCAAATCAAGCTGGCTTAAACCTCACCATTTATAACCTGGACAGAACGTTTTAAATATAAATCTGTCTTCTCTACCTCATTTAATGTTCACGTTAAAATGGACCCTTCAAATAATTAATTAAAACCCTGTGATATGTTACTTTTCTGAAACACAAAATTACATCATTAATCTTTTAATTATTTTAGTTTTGCATTCACAAGATGAGAGGAACTACAAAAAGAAAAAAAACCCTTCATATTACATTCTGTAACACTGATCTTAAGATATACTTTGAAGCCCTTTCGAACATGAGAATATAAAAGAAGAAACTTAAGAAAACTGTAAAAATGTTAAAGCTCCCAGCACATTTCTAGTAGTAGGACAGGGTCCTCATCTCTTCAGTGCTCCCTAAGTAACATGTTTCAGCTGGTTAATAGATATACTGTTAACTGGCTAATTAACCAAGATCAATTAAGTATGTTTTAATGTAGTAAGCTCACTTTGTGCAACTGTTACCTCACGTTAAATAAAAACTATGCTAACGAGTTTACCGTTACCTCAAAATGTAAGCTAGTTTAATTTGTTAAAATACTTCTAAGGAATAACTTTTCAAAAACCTGAACTATATTTCAATCTAAATCATATATCACAATCATTCTTTTTAAATGCCTATTTTGATTTTTTTGATTACTGTTGTTAAAAATGTGTTAAAATGCCAGGTATGCGTCAGGCTTCCGTCATGTGCTATTGGTTTGCTGCAGTGACTTCTGGGACTTCAAGCGTGTTCGTTCCGCTGAGGTCTGCATTCGATGCATCCTTGATATCAAGACAAATCTTGGTAATTTCATACTGCACGTCCCCGGTACTTGCATTCTTGAGTATTGGAATTGAACTTCATCAGTGGATAATTACATAGAACGAGTTCACAAGCACGAAAGATCACATAAGAATGCATGTTGAGAAATTGGTATTTCTCAATTGGCTGATTGGTACAGGACCCATCCGCTTCAGACTGATCCAACCAAGAAGGGCTTCATTAAACCCCACACCTTCTCAATACTGACACAAAATAATCTTAATGCAGATGTGTGACTGTTGTATTTTTATGTTGGCTTGATATTTAATACATTTTATATATGGCATGTGTATTATGCCAAAATACGTGAAACTTGGCAACCCTGCTGAAAAGAGGATGAATTGTGCTAATATTGTGGGGTTTTTTTCCCCTTATAGTTCACTTTGTGCTACAACATCCCTCCTCCTCCTGACCGCACTTCATTTACTATCTCAGCTTCAGCATCTGGTAAATGCAGCATCCCAAATCCATCTCTGGAAGTGAAAATTACTGTCAGGTGAGCTCCGAATCAACAAAGTGACAAAAACGGAGAATGGAGAATTAATTCAATTAATATATGCATATATGCATGCTAGCATATTTATTTACTATTGTGGATCATGTCTACAGTTTTTAAATTGATATCAACAATATAGTTGACAGGGAATACAAAAGTTAGCATGCATGTAGGAAAAATGCAGCAAATAAATTAAGACTTTTAATTATTCCTAATACAGTCCTTGGTTATTATTTTGCATCTTGGCGAAGTTTTCTCTAAGGAGATGTTTATTCACCATTTATGGAAGGAATCTCCAGTGTCGGGGCTTTGTAACAGTCAGAGGTAAAGGTGTAACTTTCAGTTTTCCGACATCTTCAGGACAGAGGAGTCTACACTTCTTTGCGGTTTTTCAATAACATGACAAGCTGGGTTTTATTTTTGTTTTATTAACTTCAAGAGAGAGAAAAGAGAGAGGTGGTGAGGGAACGATTGTTTATAGCTGCTGTAATGTAAGTTACTTTGGGGCCACAAGATTCTTATTGATTTAGATTCATATAAATCTGTGAGAGTCATTGTATATACATAATGTTCAGATATCAGTTTTATATGAGCATGTATACATATATTTATGAGGATTTCTGACACAGTTAAAACACTGAACTGCAATGATAAACATAAACTCAGGATAATGTTAATAATGTTTCTCTGGTAGAATTTACTTTTAGAAAGCAGTTAATTGTATTAGAAAACAATGGCTCTGCATCAGTGTTAAATAATGCATTGTTAAATAATAAACATAATCTGAGTATAATGTGAGTAAATTTTCTCTGGTAGAATTTACTTTTAGAAAGCTGAGTTAATTGGATTAGAATTCTTATCATAACATTTGATGAGCAAATGAGAGTGTGAGGGCTTTAATGATCTTTTAATTTCAGGTATAACGGTCAACGATTGGAGACCAACATGGTGATCATTACTGTCAAGCTTCTGTCTGGATTCAGTGCGGACGAGGCGTCTGTGATGCTTGTGAACAGCACTTCAAATGTAACTTAGACCTTTAACTTTAATTATTATTATACACTGAACATCGAGTATCAGGGAAAAGTTGTTCAGCCGTGGTGACAGAACAGTTTTCATTCACAGTTTTCAACACTTTTACTCGTTATCATATTACTGGATCAGTTTGTGTTCACATGCATGGTTTTGTTCTTACAGTCGACTGATGGATCTGTGAACTTTGTGGAACAAGCTGATGGTGAAGTCAATATCTACCTGAACGGAGTAAGAGCGCACACACAGCTTCACTAAAACACTGGGTTCCTCTGATATTAATGTTAAAATCATTTCTGTAACTATTCAAATTTAACTAAAACCACAACAATAACATAAGAATGAGCACATTCATATAAACCTGTGATTTATAGCTGCAAATCTGTCAGAGCTGCTGTTATAAAAAATTAATCATGGCTTTGTCAAATTTATCTGATTATTTTGAATGAATTTTCTATAACATAAACAGATTAAAAATGAAAACCACAATGAAAAAACGATCAGAGTCACAAAACTGTATTTTTGGAGTTGTGCATCCACGGCTGTTGATTGAGCATTGAAGAATGATCTCATAAATGTTCTTGGATGATAGAAATATCAGGGTCACAGAATTTTCCATTTAAAATAAAGCCATGCTATGGAAAAATGATCAGAGTCTTTGAGTGACTTCAGAGTCACTGGTATACAAGCTGTACACTAACTACTTTACATTGTAGCAAAGTGTCATTTCTTCACTGTTGTCATATGAAAAGATATAATCAAATATTTTAAAAAATGTGAGGGGTGTACTCACTTTTGTGAGATACTGTATATGGCACCTGTGAACCGCTCCATCAGCCTCTATTATCTGAAGCAAAGACGCAATTCACAGGCCTACCCCAGTATAACAAAGTTACGCACCGTCTTGTTTCCTTCTCACAGAACAGTGTTACATGTGTAACCCAGACGTTCCCTTTCAAAGGGAACTCCACATTGTGTTTAGCATAACACTATGGGAACGAGAATGCCCACTCTGTCATACCGAGGGTACGGCCTGTTCAAAAAGACCTAAGCCCGAGGGTCACTGCAACACACTCGAGCCTGGGGTGGAATGAATATCCAGGCTGTAATATTGAATGAATGTGTGTGGCATAGACCATCCTGGAGCAGCACACATATCCTGTAAGGACACCGCTTTGGACAAAGCCTTCGAGGGGCTGACCCCCCTAGTGGAATGAGCCCTTATGCCCAGAGGCATATTGAGGCCGTGCACCTCCTAAGCAATAGGGATTGCTTCAACTATCCAATTAAATATGCGCTGCTTTGACCCAGCATCACCTCTACTGTCACTGCCAAGCAGACCAGCAGCTGCTGCAACTTATGCCACTGGCCGGAGCGGTGGAGGTAAGTACAGGAGCCCTTACTGGACACAGCAGGTGCATTCTCTCTTGTTCCGGTTTGAGGAACAGAGGAGGACAGAAAGCCTGCAACAACACAGGCTGGACAGCAGATGTAGGCACCTTACGAATATAATCTGGGTTAGGATACAGGAAGGTTTTGGCTAATCCAAGGGTAAAGTCAAGGCAGGAATGGGCAACAGAGAGAGCTTGTGGATCTCCTACTTGCTTGAGAGATGTCAGGGCCAGCAGAAGAGCTATCTTTAGAGCCAGAAGCTTCTCAGAGGCTGACTCTAAGGGATCAAATGGGGCACCTGACAGACCTTCCAGGAGCACAGAAAGGTCCCAGGAAGGTATGCGCGGTCTGCAGGTGGGCCTCTGTCACCTTACACCATGCATAAACCTCGAAGTTAAAGGATGTTGCCCCACAGAGGCTCCATCAACAGGGGCATGGCTGGCCAAAATGGCAGCCATGTAATCCCTGATTGTAGAAGGAGCCCACCCCACTGAGAAACGTCATTGTAACAACTCCAAGACTGTAGCTATTGTGCAGTTCACTGGGTCTAGCTGATGTTCCACACACCACAAGACAAAAAGCTGCCACTTGAGCTCATACAATTCCTCATGGATGGTGCTCTAGGGTTCAACATGGTCTCTAAAACCTCAGTTTTGAGACCAGAATCTATGAGCTGGTACCCCTGAGGGGCCAGACCAACAGTTTCCATAGTTCCCGCTGAGGGTGATAAATCAGCCCTCCGGCTTCAGACAGTAGATCTACTCTAAGGGCTCAAATGGAGCACCTGACAGACCTTCCAGGACCACAGAAAGGTCCCAGGAAGGTATGCGCGGCCTGCAGAAGGGCCTCAGCCACCTGACACCACGCATACACCTCAAAGTTAGAGGATGTTGCCCCACAGAGGCTCCATCATTGGAAATGCCATTTCAGCCAGCCATGTAAATCCTGATTGTAGAAGGAGCCCACCCCACTGAGAAATGTCTTTGTAAGAACTCCAGGACTGTAGCTATTGCACAGTTCACTGGGTCTACAGTGGATCCCTGCAGATGGGAATCTCCCAAGGGTTGCCATCTAGCAGGGATATTATCTCTGAGAACCATATTCGAGCTGGCCAATAAGGTGCTACTAGCAGCAGATATAGACTGTATTGGCGAACTCTCGGTAGAACTTGAGTGATCGGGGGAAAAGCGTACAGATGTGACCACAGCCACATGTGCACCATGGCGTCCAGCCCTAATTGTGTGGGAGAAATGAGGGCGAACCACAGCAGGTAGTGTGTTGTCTCCTTGGAGGTGAACACATGCATGGATGTTTGCCCCCACATTCCAGTTGCCCAGAATGTACATTGCACTTATTGCCAAAACATTCCCTCTGCCCAGAGAATAATTAATTGCGCCTGCCTGAACAGGGGTTGTGGACATAATCCTCCCTGGTGGTCAATATATTAGAACACTGCTGTGTTGTCTGTAAACACATGGTGACCTCTCAATTGATGTTGGCTGCTGCCGCCATAAGCTCCAATAGTCTCCCATAGAAACTAGAGGGGATGCCAAGATCCAGCTTTATACTGCTCAATGTTGATAGGATTGACCCTATGCATGTTGAAGACAGAAATGCCCTCATTGTAGTAGAATCCTAATAAACCTTAGAAAAGTCCACTGCACTGGAGAAAGCATACTTTTCTGAGGTTCAACCCGAGGCCCAAGCTCTTCATGTGGGCGAGAACAACATCTCGATGTTGAACCGCCAGTTCCCTGGATTGTGCTAGAATTAACCAGTCGTCCATGTAGTTTAGTACACGGATGCCCTGGAGTCACAATAGAGCCAGAATGACATCCATGCACTTTGTGAAGGTGTGAGGGGATAACGCTAGCTCCAAGGGAAGCACCTGATCTTGGCTATGTGGAAATAATAATAATAATCCAATATCGTGGGGTTATAAATATGGCTTATGCATAGGTTTCCCCCAGAAGCCTGATATTTTGTCATGCATACTGGAAGAAAGGGGAGTTTTCTGCAGTGTGAGGGATTTACGTTCGTAATAACTTCAAGCAGCTCTTTATACGCTGCTCTCAGTTTTTTTGCACACCCTTCTGGCTCCTCAGAGTCAGAGTGGAATTTTTACTATTATTTTTGTGTGTGTGTTTGTGGTTTTTTTTTTTTATTTTTTTTTTTTAGCTTTCCATAGTGGAAGGAGGAGTCGCGACGCGAGCTCCAAAATCCAGTGGAGAGCCGGACCTGGAAGACAGAGCAAGAGATAGAGAAGCAGATAGGCTAGCTGCCTCGGTGGCTGTCCCAGGTCCCCGAAGCTCTGAAACCCAACTTGCTTCGGCTTCCGAGAAGATAGCGAGTCGCGAGCGGAGCTGCCTAATGTAGGCATTATAATGAGCAGTCAGACCTCTCGAGGGCTGCCATCGTATGCTCCATTCCTAGACACTTCACACAGAAAGTGTGCACTACTCCCTGTGATGAAATGGGAGCAAGCCGTAACACACTTCCTGAATTCTCTCACTCATATTTTTCTCTCTCGCTTATTCCTTTTTTTTTTCCTTCTTTTTTTTCAAATGGATAGAAAATCCAGAGATTTTGAGAAAAGCTGGAGAGGAAATGAAGCATCTTTTTTGTTACACAAACAACCGACATACAGTCTCACTGAAGGTAATAAGGCTGACGGTGCAGCTTACAGGTGCCATATATATATCACGTGATATATCACGTAATTGCCGTGTCACCTGGTCACGACAGGCCTATAGATAGACATGATTTTACACAAGCTTCAGATGCCAGTTGCACACAAGGGCATATGCTAAATGCAACATCGAAGTTCCCTTTGAAAGGGAACGACTGTTTATACTCTAACGTAAGTGTGAACTGGAACCAACATGTTCCACAACATTAAATGTAACTATAAATTGCAGGATCGGGATCCCTGATCACAGACTCAATTTCCATCAATATTATTTGCATCAAGATTGAAATAAGATATATATTGGGGATTTAAAAATGAAAATTTATTCTACATTGCTATAAAATGTAAAGAGATGATCTGAACAGAACAGGAGGATTATCCATCCATCCATCCATTTTCTACCACTTACTCATTTTCAGGGTCACGGGGAACCTGGAGCCTATCCCAGGGCGTATTGGGCACAAGATGCCACACAGGGTGCCAGTCCATCGCAGGGCACAATCATATACACACTCACACACCCATTCATACACTACGGACACTTTAGACACGCAAATCAGCCTACCATGCATGTCTTTAGACTGGGGGAGGAAACCAGAGTACCCAGAGGAAACTCCCGCAGCACAGGGACAACATGCAAACTCCGCACACCCAGGGCCATGGCGGGACTTGAACCGCGGACCCTGGAGGTGTGAGGTGAACTTGATAACCACTAAGCCACCGTACGCCCCACAGGATTAATTTAGTTTAATATCTGTCTGTTTCAGCTGACAAAAGGAGTGGAGAAGGTGTACACCCTGAGGATCGTGCAGGACATTGCAGTGGCGAAACTGAAACCAGCCGTTGTGAAGGTTTACGACTACTACGAGATCCGTATGTATCATTCTGTTAATCTTTATCAATCATTAAAAGCAGATGTTTTTTTTTTTTGTTCAAAAAGCTTAGTGTATGAACTTAACCATGGTTTCTATTTTTATCTTTGACTTTAGGTGACTCGGCTGTAACTGAATACACCTCACCATGCACTTAATACAGAAAACGTGCGCTTTAATCCATCATCTGTTTTCCTTTTCACTTTTTTCTCCATATTTTACTTTCATCTACAGTAAAACTTTGCAAATTCACAAAAGTTTAGTAAGTACTTAATGATATCTGTCTTAAGTGAAAAAAAAAAATTAAAGTCTGTCATGTTATTATGATCAACTTAAGCATACAGTACATCTTTTGGTGTGAGTGTAACGGACACAATGCAGGAGATTTCAACTTTGTACATGTCTATAATACTACATGTACTAAAATTCTTTGCATATGTACTGTATACTGTTGAGATATTGTATACATAAAAAATTCCTGTTTCTTTATATTGTAGATCATCTACTTAAAAGTCTTTATTCTGCAGATGTAATCACAAGGCAATTCATGAGGTGTTGAGCAAAAATATTAATAAAATGATTAAATGTGTCGATCCTGAGCAGCGCAGCAGAAATGTCTTCACCATATTGTTGAGATTTAGAATTTGAACTCTGATATAAAAATCCCATACAACAGATAAACATGTGTACATACAGTACATTTCCTCCAGCTCCAGTCATCATTATTCTCACCTGTGTCTTGTTTTCTCGTCTCGTCTATGTATGTATTTAATTTAACTTATAGTCTGTTGTTGCAAAGTCTTGTTCCATGCTTCTAGACTGCAACCTTGTTCATTATTAATAGTTTAAACACTCATGGTTGTGCTGTTGTAGGAAAATAATCAGTGACAGGGTGGTGTGACGTAGCCAGATGTATAGCAGAGTTACTGTTACCACACTGAAGTTGATAATTTTCCTATAACAGCATGCCCCAAAGTGTTTTCTTCCTCTAATATGAAAGAATCACACATCATATATTTTTAGCTGTTTAAATTTACATTTAGTATTGTGAACAATATTATTATTAAGACAAAAACCCACAGCTTGTTGCTGAGACACGGAAAAGTATCAACTCTACTGTCCTGAACTCCTCCCCAGCTACATCTTTACCCCTGACTGTTACAAAGTGCTGACACTGGAGACTCCTTCCATAAATGTTAAATAAATGGCTCCGTATCAATGAAAGTGGCACCATATCAACGATTACAAACCCGTTTAAGTCTGTTTATGTGTCATACAAGTTCCTGTAAATGATCTGTTACTATAGAAACAATTGAACATATTCATACAAGCTCATTAATTGATTTACTTTTAATTTTACTTTCTGATATAGAGCTGATTACTGATATTTGAGCAAATATGTAGCCTTAAAGTGTTAGTATACTGATTCAGACTTAATTCTAAGTGATTTTACTCTAGTCCTGAATAAATAAACAGATGCTTACTAATCCAGGAAAGCCTTGTTTCTAATTAGAGACAGTTTTATCAGGATTTCATCACTGAGCCTGATGTTTTCCTACAAGATGCAGTTTGTTCATACGGAACGTGTTTTCTGTAAATTGATCGCTCTGCTGTTGCACACTGGTGTCGGGTTAACGAACCTATTTTCCTACCAACATCTACAGATAATATAGATTTTCTTTCAAACAGGATCTCTAATTTTAGAAAAGATGAAAATCAGAGACAGTGGTGAAAGCTAAGTAATAATTTTAATGTTTGCTTTAATGCCTAATATATTTAAAGTCATCATCTTTAAATATGAAAACACCATAATGTGCTGAAAACCATTCAGTGTGATTTTGAGTATTCTACTGTGAATTCATCTTACTGTAATGTTTGTGTGCACAAATTATATCATGTTATAATTTTAATGAATTATGAATTTGACATTAAAAACCCTCAGAAATCCTGTCAGATTAATTGATGTAAGCCAGATAGCATTAGCAATGAAGATAATAAACTTCTACAAAATGTAACTTTTAAATCCTCTCAGAAATCCCAACAGGTTAGCTCATATGAACTAACCTGCATTAGCAGTGAACATTGTGAACATTTGAGAATTTGGCTTAAAGGTCCTCTTAGAAATGCTAATGGGATAGATGATGTTAGCTAGCTAGTATCGGCTGTAAAGATTGTGAATTTAATGTAATTTAAAAAATCCTCTTAAAGATTCTGTAAGGTTACCTTATGTAAGCTAAATAGCATTAGGAATAAAGATGTTTTAATGAATCTGACTTAGCTAAAAAAATAAATAAATCAAATAGTATATTTGAAAGAGCTGGCACCCTGTCCAGGGTGTACCCCGCCTTGTGCCCAATGCTCCCTGGGATAGGCTCCAGGTTCCCTGTGACCCTGAGAGCTTGTATATGTATATGACAAAGATTTTGTTTGTGTGTATGAGAGATTAAATGATTCTTAGTGATTATTCAGCATTATTTCTAATAAGATATGTTAGTGACTTAGTAGACAAGATGAAATAGGGTTAATGAGGCTTATCGTAAACACATCTGAAAATTAATACCTTTTTTTATCATTGACACAATGAGTAACTAGTTTTCTAGCGTGGGTTAATGCTGCTACTGAATTCAATTAAGCAGTTTACCGGATCAGTTTGATTAGCATTCTCCTCACTAGGCTCAGGTACGGAGGGAGAGAGGTGTTGGTGAGAGAGGTGCATCTGCAGCTGCAGGTGCTTGTTCATCATCACTGGCCCTGCTACTAGATCTCACTGTCCTTGGCTGTAATGCTAGAGCCATCAGAGCCTGCAGTACTGCAACTTACGGTGCATCCAGAAAGTATTCACAGCGCTTCACTTTTTCCACATTTTGTTATGCTACAGCCTTATTCCAAAATGGATTAAATTCATTATTTTCCTCAAAATTCTACAAACAATACCCCATAACGACAGCGTGAAAGAAGTTTGTTTGAAATTTTTGCAAATTTATTTAAAATAAAAAAACAAAAAAGCGCATGTACATAAGTATTCACAGCCTTTGCTCAATACTTTGTTGAAGCAGCTTTGGCACCAATTACAGCCTCGAGTCTTTTTGAGAATGATGCTACAAGCTTGGCACTCCTAGTTTTGGGCAGTTTCTCCCATTCTTCTTTGCAGGACCACTCAAGTTCCATCAGGTTGGATGGGGAGCGTCGGTACACGGCCATTTTCAGATCTCTCCAGAGATGTTTAATGGGGTTCAAGTCTGGGCTCTGGCTGGGACACTCAAGGACATTCACAGAGTTGTCCTGTAGACACTCCTTTGCTATCTTGGCTGTGTGCTTAAGGTCATTGTCCTGTTGGAAGATGAACCTTCGCCCCAGTCTGAGGTCCAGAGCGCTCTGGAGCAGGTTTTCATCAAGGATGACTTTGCACATTGCTGCATTCATCTTTCCCTCGATCCTGACTAGTCTCCCAGTTCCTGCCGCTGAAAAACATCCCCACAGCATGATGCTGCCACAACCATGCTTCACTGTAGGGATGGTATTGGCCAGGTAATTAATGTTGCCTGGTTTCCTCCAGACATGACACTTGCCATTCAGGCCAAAGAGATCAATCTTTGTCTTGGTCTTGGTCTGAGAGTCCTTCAGGTGCCTTTTGGCAAACTCAAGGCGGGCTGTCATGTGCCTTTTTTTTCGTAGCAGACCCCATTTCGTTATTAAGTATTTTCAAGTTGTTTTCATAGATAGCTTGGTGAACTATTAGCTTTGTGTGCTTCCACTGCAATTCTGCAGTCTCTTATTAGTCTTACAGTGGAGCTACTATTTCTCCAAGGGTCAGCTTTAATTATCCCAGAGACAGTTTTTATTTTTAAAGTGGCAACAGAGTTAATACTGACAGAGGTCATCCTGACATTAAAGCTCTCCACTAGAGTGTCTGATGAAGGAAGTGAAAGAGGCCGGAGAGATGATATGAGCTCCATGAAGGTCGCAGCTATATCAGCAGTGAGATAACGCTTAGTGACAGTCCTCTTATCACTCACAGTGTTAGTACATGCTGAAATTTCAAAGAAGACACAATAGTGGTCAGAAATGACAATGTCAACAATTTTTGGTTCATTAATAGCATCACAAGTTAATAAATGTGCTTGAATTTCAACAAGCTACTTGTTGTAAAGGTGCCTCAGGATATGGCAAGGATTCCCTGTAAAAATGACCTCTGGAATCCGTGGATTTCCTGCTCACCAATGGAAAAAACTGGACAACCATTGTTTCTCTCCTTGGTTTGAAGGGACTGATTGACAGCAGACACTATGAAATGTGGTTTGACTTTATACACACATGCATTATCATATGCTCAAGAGACAGACAGACAACGACAGACTATAAATAGCTGACAGGTATCTGTAAAGATTTTTGTCCAATTATGTTCATCTCTATGGGTCACTGAACTGCTCACCAACATGCATCTGCATTTACATTTAAAAGATTATATTTTAGCTTATGGACCTGTCAATGCATTTTAGTGCTTTCCTTTTAAGAGGTTTGAGAGGGATTTTAGGGCACTATCATAACAACAGAAGCATTGAAGTTCAAATCAAGAGGCATTTTCAGCAGAAACAGCAGCTTTATATGTAAATGGATTGTGATTATAGTTATAAGATATATATTATAAGTTCTTGTCCAATACCAGTCAGAACCAAAATTCATATTTGTATACCAGAGGCTTTACACCCATCTCTGAACATCAATGAAAAGACACAAACAGTATATTTCTGGGAAATGCATCATTATTTTAAGATGAATATAGACATTTTGCTGATTGTTCCGGTTTCAGTGTGCATGCAATGGAGAAAAACTGTAATGTGAAAATCAAGCACTCGTAAGAAGCAGAATTAAATACACAGTAGCAAAATGTGTTTGTATAAGAAAATAAATTGTAGTGTCTCTGTCTCTCTCTCTTTCTCCTGCTCTCTATCTGTTCAACTTGTTTTCAAGGAATGTTTGTCATAACAAAAGGAACATGATGACCGTCAATCTGACAAGAACTTCCTATCTGTTTATATCTTTAATGATTTACATTTCTGCTCTGCACACTGTGACTGAAGATAGATTTACACACTAAATTAACTTAATTACTGGGAATCAGTGGCTGACTGGTGGTTATTAAAATAGGGGAAGGACAACTTTCTATAAAAAAAATTATTAGAAAGAGCAGTTTAAAGTAATAAATATAACAAAGCAATATTTGGTGTGATGACCCTTTCTTTAAAAAAAAACAAAAAACAAAAGTAGTCTGGGGTAGAATTAGTGCAGTTTTATAAGGAAATGAGCTTTAAGTTTTATTGAGCATTTTGCAGAACAAGCGTCTGGGTTACGCATGTAACCCTGTTCCCTGAGAAGGGAACGAGACGTTGCATAGCACTGTTATGCTAAATGCAACGTCAAAGTTCCCTTTGAAAGGGAACCACGGATCTTCTGGTTCTTCTGGAGACTTTGACTGTCACACTTTCTTCTAATTTTTGCAGAAAAATCCAGCAGCCATCATTGTTTTTTTTGTCTAAAAAGTGTCTCTTATCACTTAATATACTGGTTTCTTTACTGAAATACAAACATTTTTCTGTAGCATTTAATTTATGCTGGAAAAATCTAAAATCAAAAATGTTTTTGTACTGACTCAATAATGTAGAAGTCATGAAATAAAAATCTATGACAAAGCTATAACATAAGACTTTTGCACAGTAATGTGTTTATATATATATATATATATATATATATATATATATATATATATATATATATATATATATCTGAAGGTATATGATTAAATGTTTGAAATCAGAGTTGTAGACAAAAATATAATTGTGCCAATATTTTCATTTCTTTCATTAAAAACCTAACATTTTATTTACAAAAAAAATATTTGTTTAAACAGACGACACGGAGCAAAATATTCTGAAAAGCAGCCGATAAGTGTCCAGCATAGGTAGGAACTCCTTTAATACTGTTTAAAAAGAATCTCGATTGAGAAAATGCCATGAATACATTTATGGAAATTCTAGGCAAAAAGGGGGTGTACTTTGAACATACTTTGAATACTCTGAAAATATGAAAATATTTTGATTTATTTTGGATTTTTAATCACAACATAATTCCCATAGTTCCATTTGTGTTATTCCAGAGTTTTGATGGCTTTATTATTATTATTCTAAAATGTAGGAGGGAAAAATAATAACAAATATAGTTCTTAATTTGTATATCTGCTGGTCACAGAACACTAAGGGTAGTGGTCCGGCAGGTCAGAAGGACGCGAAAGGTCACAGTTCTTGAACTTACAGACATGTAAAAGTGCTTTCAGTATCTCACGTAGCCAACAATATTTAATGCTGAGAGTCTTGGGAATGGTCACCAAACTGCTTTAATGACCTGCTTCTGCTTGCTCTCTTGGACTCTTGCATTTTTTAGTATTTTGTTAGTGTTAGAAAATGCAGGTAATGATAACAGCTTTCTTTTCACCATGACACACCCTAAATTGCATGCTATGTGTCACGAATCGTGACAGGGCAGAGATAGGACGGATGCAAGTGCAGGATGAACAGTTATTTATTTTTAAAGAGAGACAGGCAGACAAATCCAAAACGTAATCCATAAACATGCAAGAGGTCAGGCGATTGGCAAACAGGCATACACGGGGCAAGGCAGGAATCTAGGTCGTGGTCACGGAAAACAGGGTCGATAAACAAAACAAGAAACGAACTATGACGAGGTACTGGAATCGGATCATCCAGCGCGAACTAAACGGAACTAAACGAAACTATGAATGTGTGCTGGGAGGCGCGCGGTATATATGCGGACATGATCAGCGCCTAAACGGCTAGCAGCTGAGAGCAATTCAGACCCACGTGAAATCCCAGCCAATCACAGAACAGGGAGGAGACGCGTGTCCAGATGTCATTACAGTCAACAACGGAAAAGCAGGTGCTCGCGCATTCGCGCTTAGAGCACGCTGCTTCAAGGGGGAATCATGACACTATGTGACTGTAGGCTTCGCTTCGTGACAGCGAATTTAGGTGACCTAAGAACTTGAAATGATTACATTATGTGAAAGAAGCTTTGACTATCAGCAGTATTTGAGCATTTTTTTTACATTTAGTGAATTAAAAACTGAAACTATTTGTTTTGATAATATTTCTGTGGGAGACTCTACATCCAGCTACAGAGGTGCTGGATCCATATAAAATGCAGGTGTGCTATGTTTTACAGGTTCTGGATACAAACACACATATTAAATTAACACACTCATTCACACCTAGGAGGAATGTAGAGCCACCAATCCATTTATTGGCAAGTTTTTTTTGGGGTGGAGGAAACCAGAGAACCCGGAGGAAACCCAGACCAACAGGAAGAGAACATGTGAAACTCTGTACAGAAAGTAACCTGAGCTCAGGGTCAAACTGAGGACTCTGGAGCTGTGAGGCTGCCAATCTACATGTCCTCTACAGGTCCAAATATGTCCCCTGGCTAGGACTTCTGCTAAATTGTGTAGTGTAGTGCTGGATGAACTGTTTGAGTAAGAAAATAATTCCTGTGTTATAAGAATAAAAAATCATTCCAGTGTTCTGTGTTGTACGTTCAGATGCGAGGACATCACTTCTTTTTATCGGATGGTGTTTTATTTAAGAGAATAAAAACAATAGAAATGCTAGTGTTATTGAGGTCTAGACTGATAAGATGAGGCATGTCAGCGTAACATACAGGGCAAGGTCAGGAGAAGCGAAACAGGAGTGTGGTGATAGCAGCAAGCATCTAACCCCACTATAGACATTTTCGGGAGGGGCAGAGGTCAATAAATACCACAAGTGATCTCAGATCATCATATTCGGTCTGATCGTGTCTGATTTTGTTCCAGGATGGGCTTTTCTCAAGTTCTTTTTGGAGTTTTTTTGCTTTTACCAAGCAGCAGTCCTCACCTGCCTCCAACCAGGTACCAAAACAATATAAAATGTTTAGATTTGAGATATTCTGAATTAGTGATGCAGGGATTCAATGAGGCTTAATATACTTAAGTGAAGGATGTTTAAAAATATGTGCAAATATTTATCACAAAGTCCCTCTATTGTACAACTGAAGCAGGATGTCTAAACCCTTTTCAACACCATCATTAACACCATTTTAAGGGCTCAAAATTCTTAGCAGACGCCGAGTTGTTTATGGAGTTTTTGTCTTTTTCCAAGGCGCATTCCCCGTCCGAGCTTGCCTCCAACCAGGTACCGTAACAATATAAATGTTTACATTTGAAATATTCTGAATTAGTGATGCAGTGATTCAATGTGGTTTAAAATGCTTAAGTGAGGGATGTTTAAAAATATGTGTAAATATTTATCACAAAGTCCATCTATTGTACAACTGAAGCAGGATTTCTCAACCTTTTTCAACACCATCAGTAACACCATTTTAAGGGCTCAAAATTCTTAGCAGACCCTGAGTTGTTTATGGAGTTTTTTTTTTGCTTTTTCCAAGGACCACTACACAGACCACCACCACAGCCACGTAAGATCTTAATATACTTTTCAGATTTAATTTGAGACCCTTGCATATTTAATATGAAGAGATTTATAGTACAACTGATATGTTTGTTAATATTGTATGAATGGGATTTCCTCAAAATAGCTCGACTGATGAATGGCTCAAAACATAAAGTAATAAACTGAGGTTTGTTGAAGAGTCTGATGGAGAATTGGTCAACTCTAGCAAATGAAAAAGTAAAAAATAAACCTCATAACTACAGCTTTATACAAAGGTTTATCCAAGACTATTCCTTAAGTGAGGAAAATAGGTAAACAATATAAATGTGTACATCTGAACATCACCTGACCCCCTGCTGTCTTCTGTGTTTCACCTTCCACCTGATCCTCGCACTCCAGTCCCCGTCCGAGCTTGCCTCCAACCAGGTACCGTAACAATATAAATGTTTACATTTGAGATATTCTGAATTAGTGATGCAGGGATTCAATGAGGCTTAATATGCTTAAGTGAGAGATGTTTAAAAATATGTGCAAATATTTATCACAAAGTGCAAGTGAAGCAGGATTTATCAAGCTTTTTCAACACCATCAATAACACCATTTTAAGGGCTCAAAATTCTTAGCAGACCCTTCACCACCACCATTTTAAAAAAAAAATCCAAAACCACAAAAGCAGGTATTAGTAGAGATATGAGGATATGTAACTGCTGTTGCGGGCTACAGATTTAAAAATCACCCATGTGCTGTTTAGATTATTAGGATTCATGGAAATTATAGCATGGACATTTTATTTTGTAATGTTTCTAGCTAGAACCTCCAGCATTGTCATGCAAAAATACACTTTTTTTATTTTAAATAAGGACTTCACATGCTGTCTGGTGTAAAGGCCACTTCGATTAACATGCTGTCACTGCTGTGGTCCTGTGCAAAATATGCTATCAGTAATATTATTATATATTATATATGCTTATAGAGTGCAGTTGCTGCTACAAACTGTAGAGATGGTCAACATCAAAAGGACAGAGCATCGCTAAGTAGGAACTAATAAAACTATTTTCCCTTTTTTTCCCCCTAGTTTTTACCTCTTGGCCGTGACCTCCCAGGCTGTAGGGGGCACTACAGAGACGCTATGTATCACGGTGAACCCCTATAAAGAAGTCTCACTGGAAGTGAACCTGGAGCTTAATGGCGACAGAGTGGTACTTCTGAAGGAAATATCTATTAAACAAGAATACTACCGCTGTATCCCGTTCCAGGTCAGATGCCATCTTAAAACATTTCTCACCTCACAGGCAGGGATTCTTATCTCCAGTGATGAGTCTAAATGTTTCCCATCTTCTAGAGCTGCTGATTTTGATCCTCTAAATATTTTTACATTCAGGTTTGTTAATTAACAGATGAAGAATCAGAAAAACACCTCTGATTTAAAGAATATTCAAGTTGATATTTGATGGAAATGTAATATGCCAAATAAATATACAAGCTATAAATATTGATAATAATATTTTTGCAATGTAAAGCCTGGTTTGCTGTATAATATTGAAAACAATGGATATAAATAAGTAATAGTGTAATGTTTTCTAAAGTTGCTATGTGTTATGATTTTGACGCTTTGTTTTTAACAGGTTCCTGTCGTAAGCGTGGAATCAGTAGCGTCTATTGACATTCAGATAAATGGAGAAAGCACATTCCTGAACAAGACAACAAAGATCCTCATCAAACCTCCGACTTCTCTGATTATTATTCAGACGGATAAACCCATCTACAAACCAGGACAAACTGGTAACACTCTCTACACGGATTTTCACACTTCCTGCCTTCTGTTTTCCTAGGTTCCTGCCCCAGAGCCGACCTTAAATTATTTAACCCTGTTTTAAAACCAAATCATTTTCAGAATGCAACAACATTATAGATATTATCTTTTATTCTCTGTAGTGATGTTCCGCATCGTCTCTCTGGATTCCAATTTCCTCACCTACAATCAGACGGTACGACAACTTTTACCATTTCTCTAAAATACTACAAAATATACAGTAGGACTTTGAACAAAAATCATATTCATCATATCTGTCTTGCTTTGTAAGCATTAATCAAACAATTTTAAATTAAACGTGGCATTAGTTGTGTTTTATAGTTCCTCAATATTAAGTTTAATAAATTAAGGTGAATAAGTTTGTTTTCCTAAAGTATTAAGTAAAAATATCTAAGTCCAAACCTAAGTCCAAGCTACTGCTGAACTTGAAAATCACAGGATTCATCAAATGTATTACTAAAAAATACTCTCATTGTATGTTTAACCTGCTTTTATCTTTTCTTATTGTTTCAGTTTCCAACAATAGAAGTGCAGGTACAGTGATGTGTGAAAGATTCAACACTTATTAACTGGGCACTTTGTGTATTTATGACTTGCTATGTCTTTAAAACAATAATCAGTGCATTTGCAGGCTTTTGCATTAGAAATCTTATAACTATTATTCTGATGCTGCTCTCATTATGAGGTTAAAAAAACTGAACATGTTATTCTCATTAATGGATGTTTTTGAGCTCATGACCTTATTTGTGGCACTTTTCTGGACTGAGATCTAAGAGTAGTGTATTTTGTTTTTATTTTATTTCAGGACCCAAATTCGAACCGCATTGGTCAGTGGCTGAACGTGCCCTCATACGGCAGTCTTGTGGATCTGTCATATCCCTTGAACTCTGAGGCCACAAAAGGATTTTATATCATCACTGTCCAGAGCCAGAAAAATGAAGCGATCAAACAATCCTTTGAAGTCAAGGACTACGGTCAGTCTCAGTTTATCTTATAAGTGTCCTTAGAATACAAATATATCTAATCTTTATTTTAATGATGGTAAGAAAAATATAGAAAATCTATGTGGATGAGGTTTACTGTATGTGGTTGAATAAAACATAAAAAACAGTGAAAACTTTTATGCATAATACAAATCTTTATAATGAATTATTTCAATTAACAGTCTAAAATATAAAAACATTAATGATGTGAAAGCCAGGAGCGTGTTTGGACGGCCAATTTGGCCTGTGACTGCATTTTTCTAGATTGTACAATAAATCTGTTATAAAGCTCCATGTAAAACATTTAGAGACATACGACTGGGTTCTAGAAATAATCCTTGTCAAATCTGACCATTTTGAACACAGTAATAGAAGTAAATGAGAACAGAGTAAATTAAATGATGATCACCTACTAAACAACACAATTCAGATTAGCAGCTGTATTTTAGCACTGCGTTTATTGTCTCTTTTAGTTCTGCCCACGTTTG
This sequence comes from Ictalurus punctatus, assembly GCF_001660625.3. Taxonomy (NCBI): domain Eukaryota; kingdom Metazoa; phylum Chordata; class Actinopteri; order Siluriformes; family Ictaluridae; genus Ictalurus; species Ictalurus punctatus. Next base: position 1,687,028 of record NC_030420.2, read on the forward strand.
AAGTGACGGTCCAACTTCCTCCAGTCATAACCATCCTGGACACACAGGCTACGCTGAAAGTGTGTGCTAAGTGAGTGTTCAGTACTCAGTAATGTTCTTTCTCTTAATGATTTTTTTTTTAACAATACAATTGTAACATACCCAACATGATGTCCATACTGGAAGTCTGACTTACAAAATTAGGAAATTATTGGAAGAAATGAACAGAAAAGTTCAAACATTTATGTTGGAAACATTATTTTTACTATTGCTTCACTTACATTTTTTTTCTTCAAAATGTGACACATTAAAATTTTATGTTATTATACTTTTTTCCATTCTCTGTAGATATACATACGGGAAGCCGGTGAATGGGACAGTGAAGGCCAAAGTCTGCCATAACAGCTACAGATACTTCTGGTTCCCACCAGGAAGCACAACCCTACCGGACATCTGCAAGGACTATATATTCAAGGTTAATCAGCTTACTCTGAAGCCTAAGTGAAACAATAATGCCTCCTCAGATACTCTTCTGAATCTAAACAATTTTGTTTGAAATTTTTCGAACGCTAACTTTTGCATTACCTTCAATATAAACCATTTCATTCACTTTTGGACAGAATTGGGATGTATGTAATACAATGTTAGTTAATGTTACTGATGGTGTTATTATGCTGAAATTCATGGTTTGTTCATCTTAAATAATGAACTAAACAGTGCATGCATCAGTATTAAAACTACTATGAAAAAGGTATTATTAAATAAGGATGTATTTCTTGACAATTTGTTTTTTTTAATCATTTACTATTTATTTTTACTTTAGACTGACAGGACAGGCTGTGGAGAAATTGTCTTAAATCTGAATGAATATGCTTTAACTGATTCACGCTATCAAGGTGTAATCAATGTTCAATGTGATGTGGAAGAATATGGCACTGGTAAGATATTCCTAAAATCAAGCCTCTTGTAAAAATGCCTTCAGTATACTATTTAAGATTTAAAGTTTATATTGTTATTATTATTATTATTATTATTATTATTATTATTATTATTATTATTATTATTATTATTATTATTATTAACATTTAGGAGGGGGCATGGTGGCTTAGTGGTTAGCGTGCATGCCTCACACCTCCAGGGTTAAGGGTTAGATTCCCTCACTGACCCTATGTGTGCAGAGTTGATGGACGCAACACGTCTCAAAAAAGTTGGGACGGGGCAGAAAAGTCTGGAAAAGTAAGTGTTTCTAAAAAGATACAGCTGAAGATTAGTTGATTAACAGGTCAGTAACGTGATTGGGTATAAAAAGTGTATCTTAGTCTTTCATAAGTAAAGATGGGAAGAGGTTCACCAATCTGTGAAAAACTGTGTCTACAATTTGTGGAACAATTTCAGAACAATGTGCCTCAATGTAAAATTGTGAAGACTGAATATCCCATCATCTGCAGTACTTAATACCATCCTGAGATTCTGAAGAAATCTCTGTGCACAAGAGACAAGGGTGAAAATCAACATTGCATGCCTGTGATCCCCCCCCCCACTGTTTCTTTTTTGGAACACTTATTTTCCAGCCTTTTGTTGCCCGGTCCCAACTTTTTTGAAACGTGCTGCGGCCATCAAATGAAAAATTACCTTATTTTTCCCTAAAATGGTACATTTAACCAATTTAAACATTTGCTATGTTTTCTGTGTTCTATTGTGAATAACATATGGGTTTATGAGATTTGCAAATCATTGCATTCTGTTTTTATTTATATTTATTTACCTTTTACACAGCATCCCAACTTTTTTTGGAATTGGGGTTGAATATTACAGACACAGAATGGCCAAGGTTTTGGCTAAGTTTCATTGTACATGCAAGAAATCTGTCTGGGGGAAAAACAAACTTCCAGTAGATTTTGTGCTGACAGAAAGCAGAATGTGAAAAGACTATGGGTTGGGTTATTTACATCATTTTAACAATGTGTTTACCCTGTAGATGTGACTCTGACTGGTTCAGGCAGCTCTGTTATATCATCTAATATCGTGACAATTTCATTTGAGAATTCACCAACTGTGTTTAAGCTCGGAATGACGTATGAAGGACAGGTAATTTCATTATTGACCTTTAAAAATTATTGTACTTTTTGTTAATTGTTTTTTTTTTGTTAATTTGTTAACTGTTTTACTGTGTAATTCAAATTAGTTGTTGACTAAACAAATTATAAACATCCAGCAAACTGTGTTACTTTGTAATTAAATCCATAACATAAAATAAGTTCCCTTTCAAAGGGAACTTCGATGTTGCATTTAGCAAAACACTATGGGAGCACCCCTCGCACACGACAGGTATCTGAAGCTTGTGTAAAATCATGCCTATTTATAGGTCTGCCATGATCAGGTGAAGTGGCAATTAATCGCATAAATAAATATGGCACCTCTGAACCGCACCATCAGCCTTATTATCTTCAGCAAAAGACAGCAGGTCGGTTGTTTGGGTAAAGAAGCAAAAAGACGCTTCATTTCATCTATATCTTTTCTCAAAATATCTCGACTTTTCTATCCCTTTAAAAAAAAGAGAAGAAAAATAAAGGAATGAGCGAGAGAGAAAAGTATGAGTGAGAGAATTCAGGAACTGTGTTACGGCTTGCTCCCGTTTCATCACGGGGAATAGTGCACACTTTCTGGGTGAAGTGTCTAGGGGATGAAGCCTGCGATGGCCGCCTCGAGAGGCTGCGCATGGTAACGCCTATATCAGGCAGCTCTGCTCGCAACTCACGCTCTTCTTGGAAGCCGAAGTGAGTTGGGTTTCAGAGCCTCATGGATCTGGGCTGGCTGCTGCTGAGGCAGCAAGCCGCCTCAGGTCAGGGGGATCTCTTATGGATACGGAAGAAGAGCCGGAAACGAGTTAGTTAGGCCAGTTAACCCCTAGTGCTACTGTAGGGCTTCCCCTAGCCTAGGGTGTCCCAAGTGTTCTCTGGTCAGCGAGCTGTCACAGGGAAATGAAAATCTGATGCTTTCCCTCCAATAGAATGTGGAATAGTTCACGTCACTAAAAGACCACCTGACAGCATGGAAACTACTGCCAAATGTGTCTCCATGGGCTCTGTCTACCGTAGAAAAAGGTTACCGGGTCCAGTTTAGAGCTCGACCCCCCCCCCCGGGTCAGAGGTGTGCTCACCACAGTAGTCAGCACAGACCAGAGCCCAATGTTAGCACAGGAAGTAAGATCCCTCGTGAACAAAGGGGCCATAGAACCCCATTCCCTGAGGGAGGGAGGTTTTTACAGCCGTTATTTCCTATTCTGCAATAAATAGAGAGGTATGTGGCCAATTTTAGATCTGCACCATCTGGACTGTACTCTTCGGACATACAGGTTCAAGATGCTGACGCCCAAACTTATCGTTCCACAGATTCAGTTTGGAGACTGGTTTGTGACGATAGATCTAAAAGGGACATATTTCTACATAGAAATATTGCTAGCTTTATCCCCTTGCACCTTCACAAAGTGCACGGATGTCACTCTGGCTCCATTGTGACTGCAGGGTGTCCATGTCCTAAACTATCTGGACCACTGGTTAATTCTAGCACGATCCAGGGAACTGGCGGTTCAACATCAAGATGTTGTCTCGCCCACATGAAGAGCTTGGGGTTCAGGTTGAACCTCAGAAAAGTATACAGTCACAACTAATTCTACTCTGGGCAAAAGGAAAGTTTGTCTGTGAGTGCAATGTACATTCTGGGAATATGGGGGCAGACATCCTGTTGAGGCAGGGGCTGAGGCCCAGGAATTGGTGGCTCCATCCACAAATGGTGGAGTCCATATGCTGAGGTTTGCCCAAGCGGGACTGCATGTGTTCGCCTCCGAGGAGACAACACATGTGACGCTGTGGTTTGCCCTCACTCCTCCCACACAATTAGGACTGGACACCATGGTGCACATGCGGCCGAGGTCACATCTGTACACTTTTCCGCTGATCGCTCTGACTTCTAGTGAGAGTTCGCCAAGACAGTCTATGTCTGCTGCTAGTAGCACCTTATTGGCCAGCTCGAATATGGTTCTCTGAGATAATATCCCTGCTAGATGGCACTCTTTGGGAGATTCCCATCCACAGGGATCCACTATAGACCCAGTGAACTGCGCAATAGCTACAATCCTGGAGTTCTTACAAGAATGGTTCTCAGCGGGGTGGGCTCCTTCTACAATCAGGGTTTACATGGCCACCATTTTGGCCAGCGACGGCCCAGTTGATGGAGCCTTTGTGGGGAAACATCCTCTAACTTCGAGGTTTATGGATGGTGTCAGGCGGCTGAGGCCCTTCTGCAGGCCGTGCATACCTTCCTGGGATCTTTCTCCGGTCCTGGAAGGTCTGTCAGGTGCCCCATTTGAGCCGTTAAAGTGGATCTACTGTCTCAAGCCAGAGGGCTGATTCATCACCCTCGGCCAGAACTATGGAAACTGTGGGTCCACAAGGAAATTGTATGCACTCAAGTGGTGGCTTTTTGTCTTGTGGTGTGAGGAACATCAGCTAAACCCAGTGAACTGCACAATAGCTACAGTCCTGGAGTTCTGTGGTCCTGGAAGGTCTGTCAGGGGCCCATTTGAGCCCTTAAAGTGAGCTTCTGAGAAGCTTCTGACTCTGAAGATAGCTCTTCTGCTTGTCCTGACATCTCTCAAGCAAGTAGGAGATCCACAAGCTCTCTCTATTTCCCCTTACTGCCTTGACTTTTCCCCTGGATTAGCCAAGGCTTTCCTGTATCCTATGCAGGATTATATTCCTAAGGTGCCTACATCGGCTGCCCACCCTGTGGTGTTGCAGCCTTCTGCCCTCCTCCATTTCCCACACTGGAACAAGAGAGAATGCACCTGTTGTGTCCAGTAAGGCCTCTCTGTACTTATGTCCACCGCTCCGGCCAGTGGTGTAAGTCGGAGCATCTGCTGGTCTGCTTTGACGGCGCCAGTAGAGGTGATGCTGTGTCAAAGCAGTTCATCTCTAATTGGATAGTGGAAGTAATCTCTATTGCTTATGAGGCGCACGGTCTCGCCACACCTCTGGGCATAAGGGCTCATTCCACTACGGTGGTCGCCTCCGCAAAGACCAAAGGGGTTTCCTTAAAGGATGTGTGTTCTGCTGCAGGGTGGACTATGCCACAGATATTCGTTCGTTATTACAGCCTGGATATTCATTCCACCCCGGGCTCGAGTGTCTTGCAGTGACTCTCGGGCTTGGGTATTTTTGAACAGGCCGTACCCTCTGTATGACGGCGTGGATATTCTCATTCCCATAGTGTTATGCTAAACGCAACGTCAAACATCCCTTTGAAAAGGAACGTCTGGGTTACGCATGTAATCCTGTTCCCAGAGAAGGGAAGATGTTGCGTAGCTTTGTCATACCAGGGCAGGCCTGTGAATAGCATCTTCGCTTCAGATAATGGAGGCTGATGGCGTGGTTCACAGGTGCCATATTAATATCACGCGCCGCGCTTAATTGCCACGTCACCTGATGATGGTACTCCTATAAATAGGCATGTTTTTACTCAAGCTTCAGATACTGGTCATGCGAGAGGTGCTCCCATGTGTTATGCTAAACGCAATGTCTCGTTCCCTTCTCAGGGAACAGGGTTACACGTTTTCTAGTCAGATATTTAATATCGTGCCAACTCTTGTGTAATTAAAAACAGTATTTTGTGCTTATTCAAGGTCTGTGATAATTTAATTGATTTGATGTTTTTGTTTCTGACATTGTGCACTGATGTTCCTGTCCATTTTCTTTAGGTTAAAGTGACCGGCCCAAACGCCAGTCCAATGATAAATAAAGTAGTGTTTCTGACTGTAAGTTATGGTAATGTTAAAAATTCAGTGTGGACTCTGGTTACAAATGACAAAGGCATCGCAAACTTTTCCCTCGAAACTCAAGAATGGGGTATGCAGCAAGTCTCTCTTCAGGTGGGTGGAGTCTTTGTTTTTCTTTTCATTTTTTTTTATTTTATTTTTCAAACACAAACTCTGATGTGAAATGAGAGAGGTGTCTCCATCCGCTTGCAGTTAAGACTGCAATAGAGATGTATTGTTTACATAGTGTTTTTTAAGGATGCCTCAACGATTAGCAATTTTTTGTTTTTATTCATAAAGCATGGGTGCTTGGTAAGGCGTGGCACATGTCTACTGGGCAGAAAGCAACCACTAATAAAATGAACCAATGAAATGAAACTCTAATAAATTCTGTGAACGATCTCTTTTTCTGAGATAATTTCTCTCACTAGCTTCTAATATGATGTGGTGCCTTCAGCTAAATAATTTATAAACCAATGTGATTGGATGTGATTTTGCAAAATTGAGAATTCAGCACCACTATGGTTTAAAAATATGTAATATGTCAGTGTTTTATTTTTTGATTTTCTCTATTTATTCTTTTAAACAGGCAGAGTATGAAATGACCAAAAGACCAGTTGTATATGTGGCAAATCAGCTCACACCATACTACCCCACAGCCTACCTCTATCTTCAGCCTTTCTACTCCAAGAGCCTGAGTTTTATTAAATTGAGGAGCAGCTCGATGCCTTTCAGCTGTGATAAAAATGCTGTGATTGAAGCGGAGTACATGATACGTGACGAAACACGCATACGACCCTATATATCCTTCTTCTACATGGTGCGTTTGGCTTTCACTCTAACATTTATTTATAATCAAGAAACTTTGTAACTCATTGGATTTCCAGCATATATTGTAGGATGCTTGCCTTTGTTGGAATTTTCACCATCAGAGTTGGAAATGACTGTTTCTGTACTAACTGAACTGAATACTTGTACTTGCTTAAATGCTCAATCCTTGTATGTTTTCAGATTTTCATTTAGACCTTCCAAGTAGTTCTAACTTTTAAAAATGACAAAAATCCTTTTTGTAAATTTTAATTGTAATTCATGCGTTGCAATTTATGCATCTTCATTTTAATGTGTAGGTGATGTCTAGAGGACATTTGTTTCAGCAAGGACGTCTTTTGGTGTCTATACCCTCAGGAAGAGGTTAGTAAACATAACACCATCCATATATTAACTCGCATGAATTTTTAAACCAGTGTACTTTTGCAAATGTAAGTGCTGGAAAACTTTGTTTTAAAATATAGTAAATTCTATTTGGGATATTTGTTTACTTTTTTCATTTGATTTTGTTCTATTATTATTATTAACTCCTAAATGGCACTGTGTTGGTGGCTGATGCACTTAAACTTTGAATATTTATCTGTTTTGTAGTGGAGATCAGAGGCACACTGTTTCTGTCACTGAGGAACATGCTACAGTTGTCCCCGGTTGCTCAGGTGGTCTTGTACACAATCCTTTCCAGTGGTGAGGCTGTGGCAGACAGCATGAACTTCCCAATTCAGCTGTGTTTGGCTAACAAGGTCAGAAATGAATCCTTGCAGGTGGCAAGCCTTTTTTTTTTTTTGCCCCTTTCAATTCCAAGGGCTATAAAATGACGCAATTTCAGATAAAGTGAGGGAAAAAAGTATTTGATCCCCTGCTGCTTTTGTACGTTTGCCCACAGACAAAGAAATGATCATTCTATACTTTTAATGGTAAATTTATTTGAACATTGAGAGACAGAATAACAACAAAAAAGCAGAAAACGCATGTCAAAAATGTTATAAATTGATTTGCATTTTAATTGGTGAAATATGTGTTTGACCCCTCTGCAAAACATGACTTAGTACTTGGTGGCAAAACCCTTGTTATTTACTTGGTTATATTACCCTTGTTACTTAGTACTTGGTGGCAAAACCCTAAGTTATAAGCTCTGCAAAACATGATTTAGTACTTGGTGGCAAAACCCTTGTTGGCAATCACAGAGCTCAGATGTTTCTTGTAGTTGGCCACCAGGTTTGCACACATCTCAGGAGGGATTTTGTCCCACTCCTCTTTGCAGATCTTCTCCAAGTCATTAAGGTTTCGAGGCTGACGTTTGGCAACTCGAACCTTCAGCTCCCTCCACAGATTTTCTATGGGATTAAGGTCTGGAGACTGGCTAGGCCACTCCAGGACCTTAATGTGCTTCTTCTTGAGCCACTCCTTTGTTTCTTTGGCCGTGTGTTTTGGGACATTGTCATGATGGAATACCCATCCACGACCTATTTTCAATGAGGGAAGGAGGTTCTCATCCAAGATTTGACGGTACATGGCCCCGTCCATCGTCCCTTTGATATGGTGAAGTTGTCCTGTCCCCTTAGCAGAAAAACACCCCCAAAGCATAATGGTTCCACCTCAATGTTTGACGGTGGTGATGGTGTTATTGGGGTCATAGGCAGCATTCCTCCTCCTCCAAACACGGCAAGTTGAGTTGATGCCAAAGAGCTCCATTTTGGTCTCATCTGACCACAACACTTTCACCCAGTTGTCCTCTGAATCATTCAGATGTTCATTGGCAAACTTCAGACGGGCATGTATATGTGCTTTCTTGAGCAGGGGGACCTTGCGGGCGGTGCAGGATTTCAGTCCTTCACGGCGTAGTGTGTGTTACCAATTGTTTTCTTGGTGACTATGGTCCCAGCTGCCTTGAGATCATTGACAAGATCCTCCCGTGTAGTTCTGGGTTGATTCCTCACTGTTCTCATGATCATTGCAACTCCATGAGGTGAGATCTTGCATGGAGCCCCAGGCCGAGGGAGATTGACAGTTATTTTGTGTTTCTTCCATTTGCGAATAATCGCACCAACTGTTGTCCCCTTCTCACCAAGCTGCTTGGCAATGGTCTTGTAGCCCATTCCAGACTTGTGTAGGTCTACAGTCTTGTCCCTGACATCCTTGGAGAGCTCTTTGGTCTTGGCCATGGTGGAGAGTTTGGAATCTGATTGATTGATTGCTTCTGTGGACAGGTGTCTTTTATACAGGTAACAAGCTGAGATTAGGAGCACTCCCTTTAAGAGTGTGCTCCTAATATCAGCTCGTTACCTGTATAAAAGACACCTGGGTGTCACAGCTCAGTCCGATCAGAACTCAAATTCCCAAGATGCAACACTCACTTCTCATGCACGCATGCGCTCACCATCCCCGGAGTTCTGATCAGACACACCTGGCACCAATAACACACACACACTCTCACCGCTAGTACTTAGGGAAGTCATCACCCAGAATCTACGCGAAGTATATGCTCAGTCAACTCGTTTCTCTGCGTTACCAAGCCGTTCTAGTTTGTACCCTTGTTTCCGGTTTCGACTACGCTCTCGGCCTGACCCCGTTTGTGTTGTTCGCCCGATCGCTTGACCTTTGCCTGTCCTACAACTACGTTTCTTGAACTTCCCGATATGACGCTCTACACCTGCCGCCCGCTCCTGCTTCTGTGCCGATTCAAGGGACGTGACACTGGGAGCCAGAAATCTTTCTGATTGAGATCAGTCAAATACTTATTTCCCTCATTAAAATGCAAAACAATTTATAACATTTTTGACATGCGTTTTTCTGGATTTTCTTGTTGTTATTCTGTCTCTCACTGTTCAAATACATCTACCATTAAAATTATAGACTGATCATTTCTTTGTCAGTGGGCAAATGTACAAAATCAGCAGGGGATCAAATACTTCATATGTAGATATGTGGATAAAAGATTTTTTTCAATAGAGACAGAGCAGTGGCCCTAGTGTGGGGCTCTAATAGAATGTTAAGCTCCTTAAGCTAAGAGAGAGTAAGTCCATCAACCTTTCAGAGGTACCTCATTTCAGGCACTGAAACAACGTTTCTCTGAAGGGTTGCTGGCCTGGAAATCAGGCACTTCCCACAACTCATGACCATAGGTGAGGATATGGAAGTAGATTGACTGGTAAACAGATGACCATGTCCAAAATCTGACCTTCTGCTTCAACAACATGGACCAGTACAATGATCATAACACTGCTTCTGCTGACCCGATCTGATTGTCAATCTTGTGCTGTTTTTTAATCACTCCAAACTACTTAAATCTCTGCCAGATCAACATCCCTCTCCTCAACTGAAGGGAGTTATGGATCTAGAACTTGAAGGTGGTGATTTTCATCCCACTCCCTTCACACTTAGCAGCCAAATGTTTGAGAGTGGATCACTGATTAGGTTTAAGACTGTGCCAAAAGAACAACACCATCTTCAAATATTTGGAATAGTACTAGCCCCCCATACCAAACGCCTCTCCAGCCTTGGCTGTATCTTGATGTCCCATCCATGAAAACCATAAACAGGGTTTGAGACAAGACACACCCTTGATGAGGTTCCACACCTACTTTAACACCAATAATGCCAACAGAACTCTCACTGTGCTCATACAGAGACTTGATTGCAGCAGCAAGATACCTTACCTCGGCTCCTGCAATACCTTCCCCATCATTGTCAAGGAACATGATTATAGGCCTTCTCCAAATCCATAAACACCTTTAGCGTGAATTAGCATATGACCATTACCTTTCCCAAAGGTGTGCATGAGTAAAGAGCTGGTCCATGGCTTATGAGGAAACTGCATAATTCCTCCTGGATTGTAGGTTCAACTATAAGATGGAGTATCCTCCCCAGAACCCTGGCATGGACCTTTCCTCAAAGGCTGAGGAGTGTGATTTCCCTATAATTGGAAAACACCGCATCCAAGTTTTTTTTTTTAATAGTGACCACCATCCCAGTTTGCCAGACCAAGAGCACCAACCCAGATCCCCGTGCAACATTAAAGAGCATGTTAAATGCATGACCACAACCTCGTCCAGGCTTCAACTCCTTTCAATTCATATCTCACAAAATATCATCTCTAGCCTTGCCACTGAAGAATGAAGGATTCTACCTGCTGTTTTAACCTCAGACCAGAGATATCTGGTACTGCCACCTGAAGGGAAAAATGTTCATAGGGTGAGGAGTTCCTCAAAGTGCTACTCAACAATCATTCAACAATGTCCTAAGTTTTTTTTCAAAGGCCTAGCCCCACTTCTCTACTCCCGATACCTTGGTTAGCACCTTGTGCACATCAGTTTTCAGTTGGCTCTGCACTTGGGTTCTATCTGCCTCTGAACCAGTCACCTATTACACCAATAGTGTCTTGCATGAGTATTCACCTCTCTTGAACTCTTCCACATTTTGTATCATTACAATCTGGAATTAAAAATGTTTTCATTTGGGAACTTTACTGTCAGATTACATGAAAAACATAAGCAAGTTTGAAGTATTGCTACAGATTCTCAATCAGTTTGAGGTCCAGGCTTTGTCTGGACCATTCTAAGACATTCAAGTTGAGCAAATGATTTTGAACCACAGTGTAGCTTTAGCAGTATGCTTAAAGTCATTGTCCTGCTGGAGGGTGAACCTCCACCCCAGTCTCAAGATTTCCTTCTAGGATTCCCCAAATGCTAATGAAAGGCATCCTCGCAACATTATGTTCCCACCACCATGCTTCACAGTGGGGATGGTGTTCACAGGTGATTATTTTATAGTGATTCACAGTGTTGAATTTCCACCAGAGGTTTGTGCTGAGGCAAAAGAGTTTTATTATTAAGATACTGATAGAATTTAGATTTTCCATTTAACATAGTAACAAGACAGCTCTATGAAGCAGCAGTTTAATAAGTATTAGATTTAGTCTTGAACTTGACAATACCTGAATAAAATATTGGTATGTTAGTTTCGATAAATGACAAATTCTTGCATTGACCAGAAGTTTATCTATTTATTTACTTTCTTACTTAATTACATTGTTGTGGTTCTTCAGGTGTCTCTGAATTTCTCACAATCGTCTGAGCTTCCTGGTGCTAAGGTGTCATTGATCCTGAGAGCCACCCCAGGATCACTGTGTTCAGTGAGGGCCATCGATCAGAGTCTATTATTGCTGCGACCAGAGGACGAGCTCAACACGGAATCTGTGCGTTTAATCTAACAAAATGTCTTTCAGTTTACTCATTTACATAATAACTTGTTTTCAATAGGTGCAATGTTGTTAATTATAACAATTATTACAATGGCACTCCTTTTGAAGAATTACATCACAGCCGATTATTCCAGGTGTTCAACATGCTGCCTGTAAAGACGTTATCAGGATATCCATACAACATCTATGACGAGGATTCATCCCAATGCTCTGGGAACCCGCCCATCAACATATTTGCAAGACTACGGCCAATTTATATACCAGCCTACGGAAAAATCGACGTGTACAACACCTTTAAAGTAAGACATCATATAGAAATGTGTTGGGAGGGAGGAGGATGTGGGGGTGGAGTCAGCACCTCTGCTGTACTTACATTATTGCATATACATCATTGTATTATTAATTTCAAGAGAGAGAAAAAAACAGAGGCTAGTGAGGGAATGACTTTTCATAGCTGCTATAATGTAAGTGAGAACAGGAATTAACTTGTTTCACAAATGGGTCTATAAACAGTATGAGTTACAACATTAAAAACTGTCATTTTTGACAAATTGCTGTAGTATAAGAGGAAGACTTCGGGTTGGTAACCGTAATCCTGACCACTCCATCATTAATTAGTTTACATCATTACAGATTTATTAATTACTTATTTAGCAGTGTACTAAGTTTCATAGTGGATGATTCCAAATATCATTTGCAGTATAATATCATACCCCTTGCAGTACCTTCATGGGTAGACATAAATTGAAAAAAATTACACGGAGTATTGCTTTTTCCCATAAATCTGTTCCTGTTTTGCTTATACATGTAGACTTATATGTGAAGTAATTCTATAAAACAATATTGTGAAAATGTCATAATCTATTATTGAAAATGTAGATGGAAATGTAATTTTATCTTCAACATGCAAAAATAATTTTGTGTTCCCGGTTTTTTTTCAGGATGTTGGAATCAAGATCCTCACCAATGCCATAGTCAAGAAACCTATTGAGTGTTTTCCATTTCCAATGAGAAGAGGTAAGTGGTTTTTCACATTTCATTTTTGACATGATATGTGTATGTTATATCACTGTATAGTTCCATCACAGATGTAGCCATGGCTGTGCCAGAAATGGCATTCATGCTTGCCAAAGATGTTTCAGCTACATCAAGTTTATCAACTGGATCAGTCGCATCAGTCGTTACGATCCGCAAATATTTCCCAGAGACGTGGATTTGGGATCTCGTTTCAGTCAGGTGTGCATGTTTAATTGAAATTTGTTTCCACTTTCTTCAGACTGAGTGTTACTGAGTCAGTGTTTTTTCCTCTACAGACAAGCTGGAGCAACGGTCGTTATTAAAACGGTTCCAGACTCCATCACTACATGGCAGGCTGGTGCATTTTGTACATCATCTGTTGGGTTCGGAGTCGCACCGAAAACCCAGCTCACTGCCTTCCAGCCTTTCTTTGTAAGCCTCACCATGCCGAGCTCCGTCATCCGAGGAGAAGTGTTCACGCTCAAAGCCACCGTCTTCAACTACCTTCGAAGCTGTATGATGGTGAGCTGACATGTTTGGTCTAATTATATTTTCTCAAAAAAGATATGGCATCACAGTGTTAAGAGAAAATGACATTCAGATGGTTTTAATTTCCTACAAGGATTCCTCACACATAGTTTTTTAGATCCCTTTAGCAACTATATATTTTTTTTAAAAAAGGACCTGGTGACAAATCTAGAGATTTTTGATCACATATTAGTGACTGTCCTGCACTTGATATGTCCCTCCAGCTCACATCACAGTTGCTGGTTATGAGCTGAGACAGTAGAGTTCACTTGACTCCACCAGTATGTAAAGCCAACAGCAAATCACTGCTTAGCATTGTTTATCCCACTGGTACATTTTCTGGACACCTCCTACTCCTTAGAACATGTTTTATTCCAGTCAATGAATATGAAAATTACTCTGTGATGTCATCTGTGCCGTCATCTGGTGTCACACTACTTTTCCTTGAATAAGGATCAACTGAGGAAAAAGTATGGTTAGTTTTCCGATAGCTGATGGAATGAAAACTCTGTTAAAGGTGAACGTGATTTTGGCTGGCTCAAATCAATTCTCAGCACAAGTGTGTGAAAACTGCCGTTACACAAGCTGCCTGTGTGCTGACGAGAGCCAGACCTTCTCCTGGACCATCACACCACTGGTTCTGGGTACGTCAAACCTTTCAACTTAAAGTTCACAGAAAATGCTGAAATGGAAATGTAAACCTTCTCAAATTATATATTTAAATATGAAATAGTTTAAAATAGCTTCTGCTCTGTTCCACAGCTGTCTCCTGACATTTACAAACAGCACATTAAAACCAGACATAAGATACATTCTAATTTCTGACTTTTATATTATCACAAGGTCATCACTGCACCGCCAATGGGAAATGCATATTAAATATTATAAACTCATCAAAGTGTAACTTCATACACTATTTTTTCTTAGAGATTTTCATGAGTGGCCTGATAATAACAAAAAATATAAACATTTTCCACATTATATTTATAATAGAAACAATTTAAAGCTCCCTGCTAGATCTTTTTCCTGAACTTTAAAGAGCAAAATATAAATCGAGAACCTTTCTTAGTTATGTTTAGTTCATTTAAATTTCTACAATACTTTTGTTAATCAAAGATTAGATTTTGCTCAGATTTTCAGCATGAGCTAATAATCCACAAATACATTTTTCAAAAGCCTTTTTTTTTTTTTAACCTTTATCAGGGGTGTTAATCGTAGAGCTAACTGATGCATCATGTATTATACCTATCCCGTTAGCAATAGTGGGTTCTCCAGTTATGGATGGTGTGTGTGTGTGTGTGTGTGTGTGTGTGTGTGTGTGTTATAGGGGAGGTAAGCATCAATGTGACGGCGGAGGCTGTGAGATCATCGACTCGGTGTGGGACGAGACCGGTTACTGTACCACAGAAAGGACGCATCGACATGGTCATTAAAACACTGCAAGTGAAGGTGATTACATTATTACTACTTACACTAACATATAATCTAGCCAGAGACCACTTGAACTGTAACATGCATTTCTTAGTACAGATTTATTTTTTGAACATAATCCAACCTTTCAAATATTAAGCTAATTGTTTAAATGTTTACAGTAATATTCTGTTTGTTTCTTGGAGATATGAAACTTTATATTTCAGAACTTACATTCACAGGACACATTATGTACCTTTATTGAGGTTTGGATTAAACCCTAATCAACTCAAATGACTAGTCAAACAGGCAAATATAACAAACTCAATAGTACTCAATAATTTGATTTTCATTTCCTGAACAAAATTCTTAAAAGTCCTGCAGATCCCACTGTGATAACCACTCATATAAACGTGCAGCGTTCCTGTTGTCTATAGAACAAGTGTATTTTGTTTAGAGAAAAACTTTTCAATTTTGTAATAAGTTTACTTTTGTAGAATGCATTTTCTATCCTGATTTTGTTTTTGTTTTTACAGTTTAAAGACAAGGGCTTAAAGTTGATGCTATTAAGAAACGCTCAACTTAAGGGACTTCATAAAACTTCATAAAACTTCTTCATAATATAATGTATAATAAATATTAAGTTCATATTTTTTTAACTTAAGTTGTAATTATGTATTATTATGTATTATGTATTAAGATGTAATTGTGCTTGATGATTGGATTATTATTCTGTTGCCATTTTCAGGCTGAGGGAACCAAACTATGTAAAAGCTACAATGAACTTCTCTGTCCAGGTCAGACTCACTTCATTCCTTCACCTTATTTGTAACGTTTAACCATCTGATTCATATTATCATTGTGTTTTAGAATTGTTCACTGATCATTTAGTACTTTAGTACAGAGCAGTTTATGATTTCATTGCTCAGAAATACAAGGATTATTTGGTGTAGGGGTCACTGCTCAGGAGGAGGCATGTGGTTAATTCTATACGGTTACATTTATATGATATTTAGTTCTAATTAATCAAAGAATGTTTGACAGGATGGGATCCAAACACACTGACGACAGTTTAAGGGTCTTGTTTAAGAACTAAACACTGGGTTTATGCAGTTGTACCACATGTTTTCCCCTTGGCTTTTGTTTTGGTAGATGGTATTGTCCAGACGACCGTCTCACTGACTCTGCCTGAGGTGTTCGTGGAAGGTTCAGCCATGGCCTCAGTCTCTGTCCTGGGTGAGTTGAAGAACTGTTTCTATTTCATCAGTTTGGACCATTATTAGAAGCATTTGAGTATAACTTACAGCATGAAATCAAGTTAATAAATAAGCAATCCTCCAGGCTGATTAACCTGGATTGCCTGCACCTGACAGGCAGGATACTTAAGGCCAGCCTTTGATGCAGCCTTTTGTTACAACTTTGTAGAGGGGTGACTGGTATGGTATGTCAGAGCTATGCCCCAGGTAAGAGTGAAAGGAAAAAGGAAAAAAGAAGACAAAAAGGAAAATAAGAATAAAAGTGGAAGAAACAAGGTAGAATTTAGGCATGGCCAGGGAAAGAGAAAGATCCTACGACAAAGATAAAAGACGCAAGAAGGGATGCACAACTAACAGATGTATAAAATGATTTTATTTATTTTTGAGGGTGGGGGTGAAAATTCTATATTCAATTCAATTCAATTTTATTTGTATAGCGCTTCTTACAATAGACATTGTCTCAAAGCAGCTTTACAGAAATATCAACACGGTATACAGATATTAAAGGTGCGAATTTATCCCAACTGAGCAAGACACTGAGTTGCGACGGTGGCGAGGAAAAACTCCCTAAGATGTTTTAAGAGGAAGAAACCTTGAGAGGAACCCGACTCAGAAGGGAACCCATCCTCATCTGGGTAACAACAGTTAGTGTGAAAAAGTTCATTATGGATTTATATGAAGTCTGTATGGCGTTAGGAGCAGCCGTAGTCCCAGCAGTCTGGAATTAAAGAAGATTTGAGCTCCATCCAGAGGCAGAAAGGATCTGGATCTCTAGTATCTCCATAAATTCGTGTGGGGCTCGGCAAAAGGAGAGAGGGAGAAAAAAGATAATTATGACTGCGAAGTAGTAGAACAGAATCTAGTCAGGGTAGGCTTGAGTAAACAAATACGTTTTAAGCTTAGACTTAAACACTGAGACTGTGTCTGAGTCCCGAACACTAATAGGAAGACTGTTCCACAACTGTGGGGCTCTATAAGAGAAAGCTCTTCCCCCTGCTGTAGCCTTCACTATTCGAGGTACCGTCAGATAGCCTGCATCTTTTGATCTAAGTAGGCGTGGCGGATCATATAAAACCAAAAGGTCGCTTAGATATTGTGGCGCGAGACCATTTAGTGCTTTATAGGTTAATAAGAGTATTTTATAAATAATGCGAGATTTTACTGGGAGCCAATGCAGTATTGATAATATCGGTGTGATACGGTCGTATCTTCTAGTTCTAGTTAGGACTCTAGCAGCTGCATTCTGGACTAACTGGAGCTTATTTATATTCCTACTGGAACATCCAGACAGTAAGGCATTACAGTAATCTAATCTAGAGGTGATGAATGCATGAACTAGTATTTCCACATCATGTAGTGACAATATGTTTCTTATTTTAGAAATATTTCTGAGATGAAAGAAGGCTATCCTAGTAATATTATCTACATGAGCATCAAATGATAGGCTAGAGTCAATAATCACTCCAAGGTCTTTAACTGCTGCACATGATGAAACAGAAAGACCATCCAGAGTAACCATGTGATCGTAAAGAATACTTCTAGCTACACGTGGGCCTAATAAAAGTATTTCTGTTTTATCAGAATTAAGTAGAAGGAAGTTAATTAACATCCAATGTCTAATGTCCTTTACACAATCCTCAACTTTACTAAGCTTCTGTCTGTCCTCTGGCTTCGCTGAAACATACAGCTGTGTATCATCAGCATAACAGTGGAAGCTAATTCCATGTTTACGAATAATTTGACCTAGGGGTAGGGCTAGGGGTATATAAACTCTTTTTGACCACTTTTTTACTAGCAGGAGTTTTCATGCTGCAGTTGGGTCCACACTGAACCGTCCCATAACACCGAATAGGAATTCAGAGTATTATTCATGAAGTCATCTTGGAGAAGGTGGTACTTGTGCTTAGAGGGTACGTCCTACTCTCTCCACAGTGCTCCTGGGGGACTTCAACGTTCATATTGGAAATGATGGTGATACGTGGGGGGTTGTGATTGAGAGCAGCTGCTATGGCTGAGAGGCTGTCTGTGCCTGTTGGTGGTAACCTAGGACACGGTGGTGGAGGAACCTGTCCAAGAGAAATGCAAGCAGTTGAGAAATAGGACATTCAAGGAGTCCATGAAAAGATGTTTGGGTGTCCCTAAAAATGTTCTGGCAAACCACTATGTTAAGGAATTGCAGGGGAGTGTTGAAGTCTGTCTTCGCTTCTGTTTTTCTGGTTTCCATGGACAGGATATCAATACACAGCTAAGGCTGGAAGTGTATTTGGTATGGGAGCCTATAAATAACATATCTGTTATTTAACGATGATGTTGTTCATTTGGCAGCATCTGAACTAGACCTCTGACATGCACTTGAATGTTTCACTGGTGTATGTGAAGTGGCTGGGATGAAAATGAGCAAGTCTAAGGCTATGGTTCTCTCCCTTTAAAGGGTTTAAAACCGTTCTAGCTTTAACCCTAAAATCTTCCCTGAAACACATGTAACCCTGTTCCCTAACAAGGGAACGAGATGTTGTATTTAGCATTACAGTATGGGAGCGCCCTTGCGCATGTATCTGAATCTTGGGTAAAATCATGCCTCTATTTAAAGGCCTGCCATGATCAGGTGACATGGCAATTAAGGTCGTCGCGTGATATATATATGAGACGTGTGAACCGCACCGTCAGCCTCTATTATCTGAAGCAAAGACGCAATTCACAGGCCTGCTCTGGTATGACAAAGCTACGCAATGTTTCGTTCCCTTCTCAGGGAACATGGTTACATGTGTAACCTAGACATTCCCTTTCAAAGGGAACTGCACGTTGCGTTTAGCAGAACGTTATGGGAACGAGAATACCCACTCCGTCATAACGATGGTATGGCCTGTTTAAAAAGACCCAAGCCGAGGGTCACTGCAAGACACTCGAGCCCAGGGTGGAATGAATATCCAGGCTGTAATAAAGAATGAATATGTGTGGCGTAGACCAACCTGCAGCAGCACATACATCCTGTAAGGATACCCCTTTGGACAAAACCTTCAAGGAGGCGACCTCCCTGGTGGAATGAGTCCTTATGCACAGAGCCGTAGCGAGACCGCGTGCCTCATAAGCAATAGAGATTGCTTCCACTATTTGATTAGAGATGCAGACCAGCAGCTACTCCGACTTACGCGACTGGCTGGAGCGGTGGAGGTAAGTACAGAGAGTCCTTACTGGACACAGCAGGTGCATACTCTCTTGTTCCGGTGTGAGGAATGGAGGAGGGCAGAAAGCCTGCAACACCACAGGGTGGGCAGTCGATGTAGGCACTTTAGGAATATAATCCTGCCTAGGATACAAGAAGGCCTTGGCTAATCCTGGGGCAAAGTCAA
The DNA here is from genome assembly GCF_001660625.3 of Ictalurus punctatus. Classification (NCBI taxonomy): domain Eukaryota; kingdom Metazoa; phylum Chordata; class Actinopteri; order Siluriformes; family Ictaluridae; genus Ictalurus; species Ictalurus punctatus. The sequence continues at coordinate 1,706,408 of NC_030420.2, forward strand.
GGCAGGAAGGGGCAACTGAGAGAACTTGTAGATCTCCTACTCGCTTGAGAAATGTCAGGGCCAGCAGAAGAGCTACCTTTAGAGTCAGAAGCTTCTCAAAGGTTGACTCTAAAGGCTCAATTGGGGCCCTTGACAGACCTTCCAGGCCACAGAAAAGTTAAATTCAATTAAATTTTATTTGCATAGTGCTTTTTACAATAGACATTCTCTCAAAGCAGCTTTACAGAAATATCAACATGGTATATAGATACTAAAGGTGTGAATTTATCTAACTGAGCAACTGAGTGGCGAACTGAACACAATGGGAAGGAACTGGCTGAATGCCGCCGTTTGCTGTTTTGCCTCATGAAACCTATCGGCGATGGCATTAACCGCGCCACCAAACAGGCCGGAAGGTTTAATAGGGGCGTCCAGCAAGGAGACCTTATCTTTGTCCAGCAAGTAGACCTTATCTTTGTCCCCCATCCCCGGGAGGTTGTGCCTCTCTGCCAGAACCAAGCTACCCATTGAACGGCCGATATGACAGGCCGTTTGCTTGTTCGCCCAGAGATATAAATCTCTGCCACTGCCTCAGGCCCAATTCCTTCCCCAGTATCAAGCTCACTCAGCAGGTCTGCTTGGTAGGCCTGCAACACTTCCATTGTTTGCAGTGACCCACAAGCAAGACCCACTGCAGCATAGGCTTTGCCCACCAACACCAAGGTGGCCTTACATGGATTGGAAGGCAAAGTCGGCCCCCCTAAATTACCTGCCATTGATGGAGAGAGGTGGCTTGCAAGTGCCTCCTCCATCTTCAGCATCGCTAAATAGCCATGCTGCTCACTCCCCATGACAGCTGAGTAATCAGACGTCGAAGGGTTATAAACACGGCTAGTGTATGGTGTTCTCCAGAAGCGTGATATCTTATCATGCACCTCTGGAAAAAAGGAGAGTTTTCTGTGGTGTGAGGGAGATTTATATTTATTTTCACTGGAAAGGAAGCGCTCATTCAGCCTGCTTCCTCTTCCCCGGGACAGTCTATATTATGCTTTTCAACTGCCCTAGTGATCACCTCAAGCAGCTTTTTATATGCTTGAGAGCTGCTCTAGGTTTTTGGTGCAGTGGCACCCCCTACCGACTCCTCAGAGTCAGCAAGGGTGTTTTGGCTTTCCATATGGGAAGGAGGAGTCACGATGCGAGCTCCAAAGTCAGACAGAGAGCCGGACCCGGAAAACAGAGCAAGAGATAGAACCACGCTCATCTCCGGCTCCTCTTCCAAGCCCATACGAGATCCCCAGGACCTGAGGATCAGCAAGGCTCTGAAACCCATTTCCCTTTGGATGAGAAGAGAGAGATTTGCGAACGCTGCCTAATCGTAAAACGTTCACAATGCTCAGAGTCAGACCCCTTTCTGAATTCTTTCTCACTCATTCTTTCTTTCTCTTTTCTATTCTTGTAAAAAAGGGATAGAAAAGTTCAGAGATTTTGAGAAAATATAGAGGAGAAATTAAGCATACACAGACAACCGACATACAGTCTCGCTGAAGATAATAAGGCTGACAGCACGGTTCACAGGTGCCATATATACATCACGCGACGTGCTTAATTGCCACGTCACCTGATCATGGCAGGCCTATAAATAGAGGCATGATTTTACACAAGCTTCAGATACCGGTCGCACACGCAAGGGTGCTCCCATAGTGTTATGCTAAAGGCATAACTTTGAGTTCCCTTTGAAAGGGAACATAAATCTGATGTAGAGGTATTGATTCTAGCAGAGAGACAAATCAAATAACCACTGACCTTTTTATAACAAAAGTATTAAAGATACTAAATACACTAAAATAATATGTTAAACTAAAAATTAAAATAAAATATTAACTCAAGCAGAAGCAAAAAGTGCTATCTTTAGTAACAGCCACTTTTCACAATCTAATCAAAAGTAAAGTCTAGAACTGCATTATTTCACAAATAAATATAAATAAATTTCACAAAAAAAGAAAAATACACTGATTTCCACTGCACATTGCCTTTAAATAATCTTTTCTGTGCAGGAGATCTGATGGGCCGAGCGCTACAGAACCTGGCGAGTCTCCTTGCGATGCCGTACGGCTGTGGAGAGCAAAACATGCTGCGCTTTGCCCCCAACATCTTCATCCTGCTGTACCTGGAGAGCACCAACCAGCTCACGCCCCAGATCAGGAGCACAGCCGAGACCTTCCTCGTGAGCGGTGAGGACATTGAGTGTTTCAAATGAGACCTTTTTGATATCCACCTCCTCTACCATTTCTCCTAAAGTGTCCCTTTTGCTAATCCTTTTTTCAATGGAAAGAAGTACATAAAAATATTTTGAGATATTTTTTATTTAATTTTATAGTTTATTGTTGATGACTGTACTAGTCTTGTGTTCATCCAATTCATTTCTCTCTCTCTTCCCTTCCTAAGACTTAGATAGTGGGTGGGAATAGCTGCAATATAGACGTACATTGCATTAACATCACACAACTCCTTGTTTGTCTCATTTCCTGTACAGGATATCAGAGAGAACTGACCTACAAACACACTGATGGATCTTACAGTGCTTTTGGGATGAGAGATCCGTCAGGCAACACATGGTGAGTCTCATAGAATGCAGCTGTAAAAAAGCTGAAACTAAACAAGTAAAGACTGAAATACGCACCCCCCCCCAATAAACCAGCACTCATATTTCTGCTTCACCTGCTGAATGTCTAAAATGTAAAATTTGAAAGCAATTCTGGAAAAACTAGTGGTCATGTAAATAATAACATGTGTGTCACTTTGTTATAGTAAAATAATCAATAACAACGTAGTGTGATGAAGCGGATTTACTCTTACCACCCTGAAGAGTTTTATTCCTCTTAAACCACAACAGTGCCAACAATGAAAATGTAATAATTACATATAAATCTTAATTATTAATGAATTACATTTAATGTTGTGGAAAGCCTACTAAAGTTCCTGATCTCACTGTTATATTGGCTATAAACGGTTGTCTGACTGTTACAAAGCACTGACACTGGAGACTCCTTCCATAAATAAACATCTCACAGAAAACAATTAAAAGCCATATTAAATCATTATATATTATATATTTATTCAGTTGTAATTAATCTGATGTTTATATATTTACATTAATTTATATATAGATGCATTTAAATTGACGTCTGAAACACAAATGAGTCCTGCAATGTTTTCTACATTCCAAATAATATTGTGGTTTTGATTTCAGACTACAGACCTGATCATGTTTGTGTTCTCAGGTTGACCGCGTTCGTGATGAAGTCTTTCGGAAGTGCCAAGCGATACATCTTTGTAGATCAGATGCTTGTAGATCAGGCGAAGGCCTGGCTCGGTCAGCAGCAGCAGGCTAACGGATGCTTTGCCTCAGTGGGACAACTCTTCCACACTGACATGAAGGTCAGGAGACCAGTCTGAGTCCAATACCACGTGCTGTTAGAGGACAATAATTAACAGCAGGTGGTGTGATGAAATGGAGTTAGTGCCACAGCCTTAATGTTGATTATTTTCCTCTAACAGCACGTTCTGGAGTGTTTTATTCTTCTTATAACACTGCTGTGTGCCAAAAATTACATTGTTTTGTGTATTAAAGGTTGACACTTTTTTAATCAGTTTATAGTTACATTTAATGTTCGTTAAACAACATTTGAGTTACACAGCTTGTCATGTTACCGAGAATCCATAAAAGAGTAAACTCATTTTACTCACTGTTGCAAAGCTCTGACACTAGAGACTCCTTCCATAAATGTTCCATAAACACCAACACACAAGCGATTACACATTTTATAACTCATTTATATATAAATCATCCACTGTGTCATCCACGAATCCCTGTGAATAAGCTGTTACTATAGAAACGATATCAGATTAGAATGAGTGCATTAATATAAACCTGCGATTTGTAGCTGCACTAATATCACTATCTTCCAGTGCTGGGATATAAACTATTTAATTTTGGGTCTGAAGAATTACAGTAATAATCTCTCTCGGTCTCTCAGGGAGGGGTGAATGATGAGGTGACCCTCTCGGCGTACATCGCAGCTGCAATGCTGGAGCTCAATTATACAATTGCAGTGAGTACACTGTTTCACTGATGAACTTTTACACACACACAAATTCAGTGAATTTTGTATCATTCACAAATTCAGTGAATTTTGGTAATGTAAAGATACACAAAAATGATAAAACATACACTACAACACATATGGAAGCAAGTGGTGATTATATATATATATATATATATATATATATATATATATATATATATATATATATATATATATATATATATATATATATATATATATAAGGTTGTTTTTTTGTTTTTTTGTTTTTACAACAAATCAGTTTTTCAGCAACTTACAAAACATATTCATTGATGCCTGGTTTAAAGTTTTGTATTTAAGGTGTTCGCTAGAAAACAACACCTCCAGTTAATTTTAGATGATTTTATGTATAATGTATGAAATAACAAGCGTAGATTGAACACCTTGTTTGAGAATGTCTTATTGTAAACAAAACAAAGAAATTGACAACACAGACTTAAATAAATATATATTTATATGTACATTTTGTGTTGCAAAGATATTGACTTGTCTCTAATGAATGGATCATGATATACACATGTTAATATGTATACGACAGGATCCTGTGGTGAACAGGAGTCTCGCGTGCCTGAGGAATGCGTACACTCAGGTGAACGCCACCTACGCCAAGGCTCTCCTTTTCTACACCTTCACTCTAGCTGGAGATCAGGCGATGAGGAACACGCTCATCTTAGACCTGGATGCAAAGGCCATAGTCTCAGGTTTGATGCTCCAAGTCTGTCTGTCTATCAAAACGCCACACAGAAAAAAACTGACATAACTTTCTTCAACAGCTGACACAGGGCGCTGTACATGTGTAGGCCAATATTTAATAATGGTGTAACATAATGACACTGTCTCTATCTGTATCTGCTTAGTGCTCTGAATAACTATCTGTATTTAGACTGGAACTTCTTCCCCTCCTCATTTTCTTCCCAATTTGATCACCCAATTCTCACCCAGCATCCAGCCTTCCACTATCATAAGACCTCTATTAAGCAGAGAGGGTGAAGGCTAACGCATGATTCTTCCAACCAGCTGCAACTGTTGCTCATGCTGCATAACAGGGCAGTTTAACACACTCGGAGGAATGTGCTCTCCGCCCTCTTCTGCATACATGAGCTCACAGGCACCAACAACCATCTAGTCTTGTTGTGATTGACAGGGGAATGAGTATACCATCTCTCCCACCCAGAAATCATCCGTATGGAAATGTACTCTGTACAAACACATTCAGACCTTTTCGTTGGACAACCTTGAGTCAACGGCTTTAGTATTTCAATAATATCTCCTTCAGGGGGTAGGAGGTACTGGAGCAGAGTGGATAGTGGGTCTGTGACGGACTCTTTGGAGGTGGAGATTACCTCGTATATGCTTCTGGCTCTGATGTCTGGACCCCAGCTCTCCGGGTTTGGCCTGGGTTACAGCGCCAGCATCGTCCGTTGGCTTTCTCAGCAGCAGAATGCCTTTGGGGGTTTCAGGTCTACACAGGTACAAAGCTTCAACACATCAGTCTCATACTTTAGTTTGCATGACTTTTCCCCCTTTAACTTCACACCTTTTACACAAAAAACATACTGCACTTGCTAATTATTACACAAATGCTATTCAAAGATTAACAGATATGTCATGGCTTATGTGACAAGCTTTTACGATGTACCGAATTGAACAGTTAAATGAAAGGAATAACTGGCCATCTATATTATTTACTTTCCTATATTCTTCATGAATTTGCACTAGTAGCTAATCTACAAATGTGTCCCAAAGTCTAGAATGCAATTTTTATGCACTGCATCATTTAAAGCATAATTCGCTTATACTTGGCCACAGTGGTCACTTTATTTAGCCTGTTTTTGACTACGCATCTGTTTCACGATTCGGATTTTTCTGCCTGTCTCCTTTAAATAAAAACGTCTTTACCTGCGCTTGCTTCCGTATTCTACTCCCTTACATCTCGGGACATGACACTATGCTTTAGACTATATATTTATATTCTATGTAAAAATGGACCTAATGCACAGATCCAATATACTGTATTGACACACCTCTGATTTTTCCCCAACTGTTTACATTCATTTAAGACATAACCGACTGTGTTTACATGAATATTCGGCCAGACCTGCACGTTGACGTGTGTACGTATTTATTTGATCGTCCAAGCGTAATAAGCCGCTAAAGAGAACTCAATCCGGTACTCGCACGATGAGAGCGAGGGAGACCTTCATTCAGTTGTAGTTACCTTAATTTTATGTTGCTATCATTTATTATCTTTATTGTCATGTTACACGCGATGTGGACTCGACTGTACTCTGAAAAACTTCCGCATCCGAAATGCACGAGTTTGTGTCAAATTTACAAATTTACCCGAGTGTGAAACATGCCCGAGTTCGATCATAATTGGACTCTAGTTCGGATCGAGTCCCTCTAGCTATTACTGTACTTATTAATATTTGTATCATAAATTAAAAATAAAATAAATTATATTATTATTATAGAAGCACACATCTGGTTACTACTCACTAAAATTCAAATGTGTACTTGGGTAAAACAGCACCAGTATGAATAGAATTTGATCACATTTTTGTTCTCTTTTTACTCTCTTCCATCCATACAGGACACTGTCGTGGCTCTCCAGGCTCTGGCAAAATACAGTCTCGCCACCTACAGTCCAGCAGGAGCTGTTACTGTTACTATAAAATCACTATCAGGGGTGATTAAGAAGTTTACCATCAATCAGAGTAACAGGCTGCTGTATCAGGAGAGTCAGCTGCAGAAGGTTCCTGGAGATTACAAAGTCAAAGCAAAAGGGAAAGGCTGTGTGTACGTGCAGGTCTGTACATCACCATTTCCCACTTTACTTTCTTATCACAGTTCCTCAGGTGTAAATATGACTGAAATCTTTATGAATGTGACTTTTTTTCTGTGTGGAAATGAGAATTATTGGGTAAAAAGTGTGTAATGTCATCAGTTTTTTCTGTTTGATTGTTTCTCTCTCTCCTCACCGTGCCCTTGTCTTTGCAGGCTGTTCGTATGAACATGTTTGCCTTCAGTTTACCTATAAACAAGTTTACTTGGAAGATATACGCATTCAAAATTTACCGTCTTTCTCTAACACCAATATGGATCATCAATTTTGATGGCATCATTCTACACTTCAACTTCATCAGATTTTGAAGTGTCCCGCCCACAACATTATACAAATCCATGGAATTAACTGTCAAATACGTTTTAGTGTGACTATGACAAACAAGCGTTACCGTACTGGTCACTTTTGTACATGCACAATTTCTCTCCCAATAGATGTTTTATCTGGAACAATGGTAATTTCACATGTAACAACAAGTCACTGTCCATGGAGAATTGGTTCCAGCATAACGTATTAACTGTAAATGAGCCTATTGACAAGAATGGGTAATTATACACTTCTAAATGGAAAAATACTTTTAAAAAAAATATTTAAGGCTATCCCCAGTGGCATACCAACTTTAACCAAATCTTCAGTTGTAGATATTAATGATTCAACCTTACAAAGTCCCCAACTTTTAGTAAATGGTCTTATCGTTTTTGATATACTTTTTAATAATAATTTTATAATAAACTCCATTATTGTTTGATCTAATCCTTCATGGAAATCAAGCTGGCTTAAACCTCACCATTTATAACCTGGACAGAATGTTTTAAATATAAATCTGTCTTCTCTACCTCATTTAATGTTCACGTTAAAATGGACATGATGACAAAATTTAACAAACCCTTCAATTTAAAACCTTATGATATTTTACTTTTCTGAAACACAAAATTACATCATTAATCTTTTAATTATTTTAGTTTTGCATTCACAAGATGAGAGAAACTAAAAAAGAAAAAAAAACCTTTATATTACATTCTGTAACACTGATCTTAAGATATACTTTGAAGCCCTTTCGAACATGAGAATATAAAAGAAGAAACTTAAGAAAACTGTAAAAATGTTAAAGCTCCCAGCACATTTCTAGTAATAGGACAGGGTCCTCATCTCTTCAGTGCTCCCTTAGTAATATGTTTCAGCTGGTTAATAGATTTACTGTTAACTGGCTAATTAACCAAGATCAATTAAGTATGTTTTAATGTAGTAAGCTCACTTTGTGCGACTGTTACCTCACGTTAAATGAAAACTATGCTAACGAGTTTACCGTTACCTCAAAATGTAAGCTAGTTTAATTTAATTAAAATATTTCTGAGGAAAAACTTTTCAACAACCTCAACTATATTTCAATCTAAATCATATATCACAATCATTCTTTTTAGATGCAAATTAGATTTTTTTTGGATCACTGTTGTTAAAAATATGTTAAAAGGTATGCGTCAGGCTTCCGTCACCTGCTATTGGTTTGCTGCAGTGACTTCTGGGACTTCAAGCGTGTTCATTCTGCTATGGTCTGCATTTGATGCATCCTTGATATCAAGACAAATCTTGGTAATTTCATACTGCACGTCCCCCGCACTTGCATTCTTGAGTATTGGAATTGAACTTCGTCAGTGGATAATTACATAGAACGAGTTGACAAGCACGAAAGATTGCATAAGAATGCATGTTGAGAAATTGGCATTTCTCAATTGGCTGATTGGTACAGGACCCAACCGCTTCAGACACTGCTGAAAAGAGGATGAATTGTGCTAATATTTGGGGGTTTTTTTCCTTCTAGTTCACTTTGTGCTACAATATCCCTCCTCCTCCTGACCGGACTTCATTTACTATCTCAGCCTCAGCATCTGGTAAATGCAGCATCCCAAATCTATCTCTGGAAGTGAAAATTACTGTCAGGTGAGCTCCGAAATCAACAACATGACAAAACGGAGAATGGAGAATTCATTCAATTAATTTACATTTACATTACATTTATTCACTTAGCAGACGCTTTTATCCAGAGCGACTTACAAATGAGAAAGATACAAGCAAAGCGATATATCAAGCAGAGAACAATACAAGAAGTGCTACCATATGAGATCTATTAATTGAATTCCAGAAGAAGCAAAGTACAGAGTAGAGTTGTAGGTGATTTTTTTTCTTTTTTTTTTCTTTTTTATTATGAGTTGGTTAGGTGTTCATGGAAGAGGTTTTTCTTTAGCTGTTTTTTGAAGATGGTGAGAGATTCTGCGGTCCTGATTGAGATTGAAAGTGCATTCCACCACTGAGGAACAGTTAGTGTGAAGGTTCCAGAAAGGGACTTGGAACTGAGTTGGAACTGATAAACGTCGGTCGCTAATCGATCACAGATTGCGAGAGGGAACGTAGGCCTTCAGGAGTAAGTTGAGGTAGGAGGCTGCTGTTCCTGACAAGGTCTTGTAGGTTAGCATCAAGGCCTTGAATTTGATGCGGGCAGCTACAGGAAGTCAGTGGAGGGAGATGAAGAGGGGTGTTACATGGGTTCTCTTCTACTGGTTGAAGACGAGGCCTGCTACAGCATTCTGAATCATCTCAAGTGGTTTGATAGAGCTGGCTGGGAGGCCTGAAAGCAGTGAGTTGCAGTAGTCCAGTTTACCGATAACAAGAGCCTGGACTAGTATCTGTGTAGCCTGTTTGGTGATGTAGGGTCGGATTTGCTTGATGTTGTAAAGGATGAACCCAGGAGGTTGTTCTGTGTGAGAAAATTTGAGAGTTGATTAAAAATGGCTCTTTCAAGAGTTTTCGAAAGAAAAGGGAGTAGGGAAACAGGTCTGTAGTTGTCAGCTATAGCAGGGTTGAGGTATGTTTTTTTAAGCAGTGGGGTAACCCGGGCCTGCTTAAATGAGGTAGGGTATGTGCCAGTAGAGAGACTCAATCACTCAATCACTCATAAAGATGTGTGTGAGTGCAGGTAATTAATATATGCATACATACATGCATGCATATTTATTTACTATTGTGGATCATGTCTATTACAGTTATTAAATTGATATCAACAATATAGTTGACAGGGAATGCAAAAGTTAGCATGCATGTAGGAAAAATTCAGCAAAGAAATTAAGACTTTTAATTATCTTTCCTTATACATTCCTTGGTTATTACTTTGCATCTTGGCGAAGTTTTCTCTAAGGAGATGTTTATTCACCATTTATGGAAGGAATCTCCAGTGTCAGGGCTTTATAACAGTCAGAGGTAAAGATGTAACTTTCAGTTTTCCGACATCTTCAGGACAGAGGCGTGTACACTTCTTTGCGGTTTTTCAATAACATGACAAGCTGGGTTTTATTTTTGTTTTATTAACTTCAAGAGAGAGAAAAAAGAGAGGTGATGAGGGAACGACAGTTTATAGCTGCTGTAATGTAAGTTACTGTAGGGCCACAAGATACTTATTGATTTAGATAAATATAAATCTGTGAGAGTCATTGTATAAACATAATGTTCAGATATCAGTTTTATTTGAGCATGTATACATATATTTATGAGGATTTCTGACACAGTTAAAACACTGAACTGCAATAAAAAACATAATCTGAGTATAATGTTAGTAATGTTTCTCTGGTAGAATTTACTTTTAGAAAGCTGAATTAATTAGAGTATTAGAAAACTTTTCATGACATTTGATGAACAAATCAGAAAGTGTGAGGGCTTTAATGATCTTTAAATTTCAGGTATAACGGTCAACGATTGCTGACCAACATGGTGATCATTAACGTCAAGCTTCTGTCTGGATTCAGTGCGGATGGGACGTCTGTGATGCTTGTGAACAGCAGTCCAGATGTAACGTAGACCTTTAACTTTAATCTCATTATTATTCACTGAACATTGAGTATCAGGGAAAAGTTGTTCAGCCGTGGTGACAGAACAGTTTTCATTCCACAAATCGAACACTTTTACTCGTTATCATATTACTGGATCAGTTTGTGTTCACATACATGGTTTTGTTCTTACAGTCGACTGATGGATCTGTGAACAGTGTGGAACAAGCTGATGGTGAAGTCATTATCTACCTGAATGGAGTAAGAGCACACACACAGCTTTACTAAAACACTGGGTTCCTCTGATATTCATGTTAAAATCATCTCTGTAACTATTCAAATTTAACTAAAACCACAACAATAACATATAAGAATGAGCACATTCATATAAACCTGTGATTTGTAGCTGCAAAACTGTCAGAGCTGCTGTTATAAAAAATTAATCACAGCTCTGTCAAGTTCTTCTGATTGTTCAGAATAAATTTTCTATAAAATAAAAAGATTAAAAATGTATAATTGTTGATATGGTGACGTTTTATGTAAAGAGACATTTATGTAACATTTATGGAAGGAGTCTCCAATGTCAGTGCTTTATGACAGTCCAGTGTAAAGCTGGTAGCAAGCCTACACAGCGGTGAGCTGAGCACAGACACACAAGAGGCCGTTTAAGTGACAAACGAGAGTTTTATTCACTTCTGTGACCGTGTGGGTGGAAAAGAGGTGCAATGGGGTGAAGTTCTCAGGGGTTGGTGTCGTCCTTGGGGCTGCAGAGGGCGTGCTGTGGTCTTCCAGTGCGGATGAGATCTCGTTCGGCAGTCAGGGGGCTCTGTGCGTGCAGCCATGGAGCGAAGTCCTCCATCGTGTCTGAATCTTCTAGAAGAAACACAAAACACAGCCTTAGTCACGTTTCGGGAACCCTCTCTCCCTTTTCTAGTGGAGGTTGGCCCTTTTATACGTTCCTGCCGGCTTCTAGATGGTGGAGAGCGGCCGCGCTGATAAATAGTCTCACAGCCACGCGCTCTCCAGCTGTCAAAAATATTGGTGGTGCTGAAGCGGAGCTGTCCTTTCAGTATCCTAGCGGCAGTCCTGGGAGGAGCATTCGTTCTCTTTTGTGCGCCGGCCGCCAGCCTGTCGTCATAGGCTGTAATATACAAAAATAATTATAATAATTCTTCAACTTCAGGAAGGGGTTTACATGTTGTGGTTTCTCAGGAACATGTACAAATTTTTGTCTTATTAAATTTGAGAGAGAAACAAAGAGGCTGGTGAGAGAACAACGTAAGTGAGAACAGGAACTATCAAAAGTAAAAGATTAAAAGAACAAAAGTATGACGTTCTCTAATAAAAATGGTATTTTTCTTAACAGTATTTGGAAATTTTTGTGGGTTAAGAGGAATAAAACACTTTGGGATGTGCTGTTCTAGGAAAATAATCAGCATTGGGCTGGTAACAGTAAGTCCGCGTCATCACACCACCCTGTCACTTAGTATTTTACTATAACAGCACCACAGAGTTTTATTCCTTCTGACCAATCACAAACAACTTCATGGTATAATAAAATATTTAGAAAGGGTGACGTTAGTTTTAATCTCATTTTCTCCGCCTCTTAATCTGTCCTCATCGGCCATCAGCAGGATCCCTGATCACAGACTCGATTTCCATCAGTATTATTTGCATCAAGATTGAAATAAGATATATATTGGGGATTTAAAAATGAACACTTATTCTACATTGCTATAAAATATAAAGAGATGGTCTTAAAAGAACAGGAGGATTCATTTTGGGCGGTTGTGGATCAGGTGGTAGAGCGGGTTGTAAACTAATCGTAGGGTTGGAGGTCGATTCCCGGCCCACATGACTCCACATCCCGAAGTGTCCTTGGGCAAGACACTGAACCCCAAGTTGCCCCCGATGGCAAGTTAGTGCCTTGCATGGCAGCTCTGCTACCGTTGGTGTGTGAATGTGTGAATGGGTGAATGTGACACAGTGTAAAGTGCTTTGGATAAAAGCGCTATATAAGTGCGCCATTTACCAATTTAGTTTAATATCTCTGTCTGTTTCAGCTGAAAAAAGGAGTGGAGAAGGTGTACACGCTGAGGATCGTGCAGGACATTGCAGTGGCGAAACTGAAACCGGCCGTTGTGAAGGTTTACGACTACTACGAGACCGGTACGCATCATTCTGTTAATCTTTATCAATCATTAAAAGCAGATGTTTTTCTGTCCAAAAAGCTTAGTGTATGAACTTAACCATGGTTTCTATTTTTATCTTTGACTTTAGGTGACTCGGCTGTAACTGACTACACCTCACCATGCACTTAATACAGAAAACGTGCGCTTTAATCCATCATCTCGTTTCTTTTTCACTTTTTTCTCCATATTTTACTTTCATCTACAGTAAAACTTTGCAGTTTCACAAAAGGTTAGTAAGTACTAAATGATAGTAAATTATTAACAGTTTAAACACTCATGGTTGTGCTGTTGTAGGAAAATAATCAGCGACAGGGTGGTGTGACGTAGCCAGATGTGTAGCAGAGTTACTGTTACCACACTGAAGTTGATAATTTTCCTATAACAGCATGCCCCAAAGTGTTTTCTTCCTCTAATATGAAAGAATCACACCTCATATATTTTTAGCTATTTAAAGTTACATTCAGTATTGTGGACAATATTGTTATTAAGACAAAAACCCTGAGACACTGAAAGTATAAACTCTACTGTCCTGAACTCCTCCCCAGCTACATCTTTACCCCTGACTGTTACAAAGTGCTGACACTGGAGACTCCTTCCGTAAATGTTAAATAAATGTCTCCGTATCAATGAAAGTGGCACCATATCAACAATTACAAACACTTTTAAGTCTGTTTATGTATCATACAAGTAAATGTGAATAAGCTGTTACTATAGAAACAGTTGAACATATTCATACAGGCTCATTAATTGATTTACTTTTCATTTTACTTTCTGATATAGAGCTGATTACTGATATTTGAGCAAATATGTAGCTTTAAAGTGTTAGTATACTGATTCAGACTTAATTCTAAGTGATTTTACTCTAATCCTGAAAAAATAAACAGATGCTTACTAATCCAGCAAAGCCTTGTTTCTAAGTAACGACAGTTTTATTAGGATTTCATTTCTGAGCCTGATGATTTCCTACAAGATACAGTTTGTTCATACGGAATGTGTATTCTGTAATTTGATCGCTCTGCTGTTACACACTGGTGTCATGTTCAGGGCAAAGAACATGACTGTATGGTTGCTGTTGACAAAATATACTGGATAAGGTACAGTCGGGTTAAATACCCTATTTTCCTACCAACATCTTCAGATAATATAGTTTTAATAAACTGTATGCATAATGAAGATTTTTTCCTTCTTCAACACTTCAAGTTTATAAACATGTGACAGGTATGCATATGAAACAAAATCTTTCAAACAGGAACTCTAATTTTTGCTTTAATGCCTAATATATTTAAAATAATCATCTGTAAATATGAAAATGCCATGATGTGCTGAAAACTATTCATTGGGATTTTAAGTATTCTACTGTGAATTCATCTTACTGCACTGTTTGTGTGCACAGATTATATCATAATGTTATAATTTTAATGAATTATTATGAATTTGATGTTAAAACCCCTCAGAAATCCTGTCAGATTAATTGATGTAAGCCAGCTAGCATTTGCAATGAAGATAATATACTTCTACAAAATGTAACTTTTAAATCCTCTCAGAAATCCCGACACGTTAGCTCATATTAACTAACCTGCATTAGCAGTGAACATTGTGAACATTTGTGAATTTGGCTTAAAGATCCTCTTAGAAATGCCGATGGTATAGATTATGTTAGCTAGCTAGTGTCACAAGTAAAGATTGTGAATTTAATTTTAAAAATCCTCTTAACAATTCTGTAAGGTTACCTTATGCAAGCTAAAAAGCATTAGGAACAAAGATGTTTTAATGAATTTGACTTAAAAAAAAAACAACAACTAAATATCATAGTATATTTGAAAGAGCTTTTTAATGTACATGAGAGATTTTTTTTGTGTGTATGAGAGATGAAATTCTTGTGAAGGTGATAAAAACAGTTTGGTGATTATTCAGCATTATTTATAATAAAATATGTTAGTGACTTAGTAGACAAGATCAAATAGGGTTAATCAGGCTTATCATAAACACATCTGAAAATGAATACCTTCTTTTCATTGATAAAATGAGTAACTAGTTTTCTAGCACCAGGCAGAACTGCAATTTACAGTGCACCCGGAAAGTATTCACAGCGCTTCACTTTTCCCACATTTTGTTTTTTTTATTTTTAATAAATTTGCAAAGATTTCAAACAAACTTCTTTCATGTTGTCATTATGGGGTATTGTTTGTAGAATTTTGAGGTAAATAATGAATTTAATCCATTCTGGAATAAGACTATAATCCCTGGGGGGTTAATTTGCATACTGGGTGGGCCGGCCCGCATTGTCCTGTGGCCCACTGGGAAAACTCTCAGTGCTCTAGATGGCCTAAGGCTGACTAAGGCTTGCTGACTATGTGAGGGGTTTAGTGGTGTATCTATGGTGGAGAACGGGGTTGTCTTTATGAATTTAATTTGCCAATTAAACTTGAAAAGTAAGATTTTCTAGCAGACCCCATTTGGATATTAAGTATTTTCAAATTGTTTTTATAGATAGCTTGGTGAACTATTAGCTTTGTGTGCTTCCATTGCCATTCTGCTCCTTCTCTTATTAGTCTTACAATGGAGCTACTATTTCTCCAATGGTCAGCTTTAATTATCCCAGAGATAGTTTTTATTTATAAGGGTGCAACAGAGTTAATACTGACAGAGGTCATCCTGACATTAAAGCTCTCTGTGAGTGTCTGATGAAGGAAGTGAAAGAGGCCGGAGAGAAGATATGAGCTCCATGAAGGTCGCAGCTATATCAGCAGTGAGATAACGCTTAGTGACAGTCCTCTTATCACTCACAGTGTTAGTACATGCTGAAATTTCAAAGAAGACACAATAGTGGTCAGAAATGACAATGTCAACTATTTTTGGGTCATTAATAGCACCACATGTTGATAAATGTGCTTGAATTTCAACAAGCTACTTGTTGTAAAGGTGCCTCAGGATATGGCAAGGATTCCCTGTAAAAATGACCTCTGGAATCCGTGGATTTCCTGCTCACCAATGGAAAAAACTGGACAACCATTGTTTCTCTCCTTGGGTTGAAGGGACTGATTGACAGCAGATATTATGAAATGTGGTTTGACTTTATACACACATGCATTATCATATCCTCAAGAGCCAGACAGACATTGACAGACTAGAAATAGCTGACGGGTATCTGTAAAGATTTTTGTCCAATTATGTTCATCTCTATGGGTCACTGAACTGCTCACCAACATGCATCTGCATTTACATTTAAAAGATTATATTTTAGCTTATGGACCTGTCAATGCATTTTAGTGCTTTCATTTTTAAGAGGTTCGAGAGGGATTTTAGGGCACTATCATAACAACAGAAGCATTGAAGTTCAAATCAAGAGGCATTTTCAGCAGAACCAGCAGCTTTATATGTAAATGGATTGTGATTATAGTTATAAGATATATATTATAAGTTCTTGTCCAATACCAGTCAGAACCAAAATTCATATTTGTATACCAGAGGCTTTACACCCATCTCTGAACATCAATGAAAAGACACAAACAGTATATTTCTGGGAAATGCATCATTATTTTAAGATGAATATAGACATTTTGCTGATTGTTCCGGTTTCAGTGTGCATGCAATGGAGAAAAACTGTAATGTGAAAATCAAGCACTCGTAAGAAGCAGAATTAAATACACAGTAGCAAAATGTGTTTGTATAAGAAAATAAATTGTTGTGTCTCTCTCTCTTTCTCCTGCTCTCTATCTGTTCAACTTGTTTTCAAGGAATGTTTGTCATAACAAAAGAGGAACATGATGACCCTCAGTCTGACAAGAACTTCCTATCTGTTTATATCTTTAATGATTTTACA
Organism: Ictalurus punctatus; assembly: GCF_001660625.3. Classification (NCBI taxonomy): domain Eukaryota; kingdom Metazoa; phylum Chordata; class Actinopteri; order Siluriformes; family Ictaluridae; genus Ictalurus; species Ictalurus punctatus. Next base: position 1,723,207 of record NC_030420.2, read on the forward strand.
TTTCTGCTCTGCACACTGTGACTGAAGATAGATTTACACACTAAATTAGCTTAATTACTGGGAATCAGTGGCTGACTGGTGGTTATTAAAATAGGGGAAGTGCAACTTACTATAAAAAAAATATTAGAAAGAGCAGTTAACAATAATAAATATAACAAAGCAATATTTGGTGTGACGACCCTTTCCTTTAAAAAAAAAAAAAAAGTAGTCTGGTGTAAAACTAGCGCAGTTTTATAAGGAAATGAGCTTTAAGTTTTATTGAGCATTTTGCATAACTAGCCAGGGATCTTATGGTTCTTCTGGAGACTTTGACTGTCACACTTGTTTCTAATTTTTGCAGAAAAATCCAGCAGCCATCATTGTTTTTTTGTCTAAAAAGTGTCTCTTATCACTTAATATACTGGTTTCTTTACTGAAATACAAACATTTTTCTGTAGCATTTAATTTATGATGGTTTACAATGTTTTTTTACTGACTCAATAAAATAGAAGTCATGAAATAAAAATCTATGACAAAGCAATAACATAAGACTTTTGCACAGTACTGAGTGTGATATATATATATATATATATATAGGAGACACTTGACAGAAATGCTTCTCATGATCCGAAAAACCTTTTGATCTGAAGGTGTATCATTAAATTATATTTACAGAAAAAGGTATTTGTTTAAACGGACGACTCGGGGCGAAATATTCCGAAAAGCAGCCGATTTCCACAGTCATGGAAATTCTAGGCAAAAAGGGGGTGTACTTTGAAGATGCTTTGAATACTTTGAAAATAGGAAAGTATTTTGATTTATTTTGGATTTTTCATCACAACATAATTCCCATAGTTCCATTTGTGTTATTACAGAGTTTTAATGGCTTTATTATTATTATTATTCTAAAACGTAGGAGGGAAAAATAATTATATATATATATATATATATATATATATATATATATATATATATATATATATATATATATATATATATAGTTCTTAATTTGTATATCTGCTGGTCCCAGAACACTAAGGGTAGTGGTCCGGCAGGTCAGAAGGTACGCGAAAGGTCACAGTTCTTGAACTTACAGACATGTAAAAGTGCTTTGAGTATCTCACGTAGCCAACAATATTTAATGCTGAGAGTCGTGGGAATGGTCACCAAACTGCTGCTTCTGCTCGCTCTCTTGGACTCTTGCCTTTTTCAGTATTTTGTTTGTGTTCGAAAATGGTGCTAATGATAACAGCTTTTCTCCACGACACACTCTACAACTCATGCTATGTGACTGTAGGCTTTGCTTCGTGACAGTGAAATTATGTGACCTTTGTACTTGAAATGATTACATTATGTGAAAGAGGCTTTGACTTATCTGCAGTATTTGAGCATTTCTGTTGTTTTTTTGTGGTTTGTTTTTTTTTTGCATTTAGTGAATTAAAAACTGAAACTATTTGTTTTGATAATATTTCTGTGGGAGACTCTACATCCAGCTACAGAGGTGCTGGATCCATATAAAATGCAGGTGTGCTATGTTTTACAGGTTCTGGATACAAACACACATATTAAATTAACACACTCATTCACACCTAGGAGGAATGTAGAGCCACCAATCCATTTATTGGCAAGTTTTTTGGGATGGAGGAAACCAGAGAACCTGGAGGAAACCCAGACCAACAGGAAGAGAACATGTGAAACTCTTTACAGAAAGTAACCTGAGCTCAGGGTCAAACTGAGGACTCTGGAGCTGTGAGGCTGCCAATCTACATGTCCGCTACAGGTCCAAATATGTCCCCTGGCTAGGACTTCTGCTAAATTGTGTAGTGTAGTGCTGGATGAACTGTTTGAGTAAGAAAATAATTCCTGTGTTATAAGAATAAAAAATCATTCCAGTGTTCTGTGTTGTACGTTCAGATGCGAGGACATCACTTCTTTTTATCGGATGGTGTTTTATTTAAGAGAATAAAAACAATAGAAATGCTAGTGTTATTGAGGTCTAGACTGATAAGATGAGGCATGTCAGCGTAACATACAGGGCAAGGTCAGGAGAAGCGAAACAGGAGTGTGGTGATAGCAGCAAGCATCTAACCCCACTATAAACATTTTTGGGAAGGGTGGAGGCCAATAAATACCACAAGTGATCTCAGATCATCATATTCGGTCTGATCGTGTCTGATTTTGTTCCAGGATGGGCTTTTCTCAAGTTCTTTTTGGAGTTTTTTTGCTTTTTCCAAGCATCATAGCACAGATCACCACCACAGACACGTAAGATCTTAATATATTTTTCTGGTTTTCTCTGAGAGCCTTGTAGATTTAATATGAAGAGATTTATAGTACAACTGATATGTTTGTTAATATTGTATGAATGGGATTTCCTCAAAATAGCTCGAATGAATGAAGGGCTCATAACATAAAGTAATAAACTGAGGTTTGTTGAAGAGTCTGATGGAGAATTGGTCAACTCTATCAAATGAAAAAATTAAAAATAAACCTCATAACTACAGCTCTATACAAAGGTTTATCCAAGACTATTCCTTAAGTGAGGAAAATAGGTAAACAATGTAAATGTGTACATCTGAACATCACCTGACCTCCTGCTGTCTTCTGTGTTTCACCTTCCACCTGATCCTCGCACTCCAGTCCCCGTCCGAGCTTGCCTCCAACCAGGTACCGTAACAATATAAATGTTTACATTTGAGATATTCTGAATTAGTGATGCAGGTATTCAATGAGGCTTAATATGCTTAAGTGAGAGATGTTTAAAAATATGTGCAAATATTTATCACAAAGTGCAAGTGAAGCAGGCTTTCTCAACCTTTTTCAACACCATCAGTAACACCATTTAAAGGGCTCAAAATTCTTAGCTGACCCCCCCCTTAAAAAAATAAAACCACAAAAGATAGTATTAGTGGAGATATTAGTATATTAGCATATGTAACTGCTGTAGGCTACACGTATAACATCATGAAAATGATAGTATGTACATTTTATTTTGTAGTGTTTCTTGCTAGAGCGTCCAGCATTGTCATGCAAAAATACACTTTTTAAAAATTATTTTAAATAAGGACTTCACATGCTGTCTGGCGTAAAGGCCACTTTTATTAAAATGCTGTCACTGCTGTGGTCCTGTGCAAAATATGCTATCAGTAATATTATTATATATTATATATGCTTATAGAGTGCAGTTGCTGCTACAAACTGTAGAGATGGTCAACATCAAAAGGACAGAGCATCACTAAGTAGGAACTAATAAAACTATTTTCCCTTTTTTTTGGTCAATAGCTTTTACCTCTTGGCCGTGACCTCCCAGGCTGTAGGGGGCACCACAGAGAAGCTATGTATCACGGTGAACCCCTATGAAGTAGTTTCATTGGAAGTGAACCTGGATCTTAATGGCAACAGAGTGGTACTTCTGAAAGAAATATTTATTAGACAAGGATACTACCGCTGTATCCCGTTCCAGGTCAGACGCCATCTTAAAACATTTCTCACCTCACAGGCAGGGATTCTTATCTCCAGTGATGTGTCTAAATGTTTCCCATCTTCTCTAGCTGATGATTTTGATCCTCTAAATATGTTTACATGAGTTCAGGTTTGTTAATTAACAGATGAAGTATCAGAAAAACACCTCTGATTTAAAGAATATTCAAGTTGATTTTAATGGAAATGTAATAGGACAAATAAATAAATAAATAAGCTATAAATATTAACAGTAATGTTTTTGCAATTTAAAGCCTGGTTTGATGTATAATATTGATAATATTGATTTTGATAACACTGGATCTAAAAAATAAAAATAAAAATAGTGTAATGTTTTCTAAAGTTGCTATGTGTTATGATTTTGCCGTTTTGTTATTAACAGGTTCCTGTCGTAAGCGTGGAATCAGTAGCGTCTATTGACATTCAGATAAATGGAGAAAGCACATCCCTGTACAAGACAACAAAGATCCTCATCAAACCTCCGACTTCTCTGATTATCATTCAGACGGATAAACCCATCTACAAACCAGGACAAACTGGTAACACTCTCTACACGGATTTTCACACTTCCTGCCCTCTGTTTTCCTAGGTTCCTGCCCCAGAGCTGCCCTGACCACGCCCCTGATCACTAACATGCAGCAGTGTCAGCATATTCCTCTTTTTGTCTCAGACCATTGTCTTGTAAAAATATGGAGCAAATACTGTAGAAACGATAATGTATTAGAATTAGAATATTAGAGTGCATTAATACAAACTGTGATTTGCAGCTGCAGTACTGTCAGAGCTGCTGTTATAGAAAATTAATTACCTTTAGACCAATCACGATCCAGAAAACAGTCTGGTATCACGAACTGTATTGTTATAAACTCGAACAGCTTAAACTCTTGCGTGTTTCACTCCCCTCACTTTCTAATTTCATTTACCATCTCAAAATCTTTTAGTCCTTCTAGTATTATTTATATTTTAATGGTCATTTTGACCTCTGTCAGTATTTTAACTTGATTTGTCATGTGTCTATCTGCCTTTAACTGCCAGTTACTCTGTAAAGCTCCTTTGTGACAATGTCCATTGTTAAAAGCGCTATACAAATAAAATTGAATTGAACTGAATCTAATGAAATTATTTAAACCTGTATTAAAACCAAATCAATTTCAGAATGCAACAACATTATAGATATTATCTTTTATTCTCTGTAGTGATGTTCCGCATCGTCTCTCTTGATTACAATTTCCTCACCTACAATCAGACGGTACGACAACTTTTACCATTTCTCTAAAATACTACTAAAAAATACTCTCATTGTATGTTTAACCTGCTTTTATCTTTTCTTATTGTTTCAGTTTCCAACAATAGAAGTGCAGGTACAGTGATGTGTGAAAGATTCAACACTTATTAACTGGGCACTTTGTGTATTTATGACTTGCTATGTCTTTAAAACAATAATCAGTGCATTTACAGGCTTTTGCATTAGAAATCTTATAACTATTATTCTGATGCTGCTCTTATTATAAGGTTGTAAGGAAAAAAAAACTGAACATGGTATTCTCATTAATGGATGTTTTTGAACTGGACTGAGATCTAAGAGTAGTGTATTTTGTTGTTGTGTTTTTATTTCATTTCAGGACCCAAATTCGAACCGCATTGGTCAGTGGCTGAACGTGCCCTCGTACGGCAGTGTTGTGGATCTGTCATATCCCTTGAACTCTGAGGCCACAAAAGGATTTTATGTCATCACTGTCCGGAGCCAGAAAAATGAAGAGAAAAGACAATCCTTTGAAGTCAAGGACTACGGTCAGGCTCAGTTTATCTTTATAAATGTCCTTAGAATAAAATATGTCTAATCTTTATTTTAATGATTGGTAAGAACAATATTGATAGAAATACCAGTTATTTTGTATTTTTATTTTCTTAATATGTCCTGGATACAATGTTTGTAATATACAGTAAGTATGAATTTAAAAATAACTTACTTATTATTCAGTAGAGAAATTGATCCAAACCTGTTACACTTCCGTCGGCAGATGGCGCCGCGGCTGCGAAGCGCAAAGACTGCTGCAGAAGCGCATGTGCATGAGACTCTTGTATGGACGGGCGCGGGTCGTTTGTGTTGATTTACTCCAGCTGTCTGTGTTTTAGTTGAATTATGTTGGTTATTTAAACCCCTCGTGCTGCTGTGCATGTCGCGCAGGATTATTTGTTTACGTGAATTGTGTTGTATGTACGTTTGAATGCAAGGGCGTAACCATGTTGTGGACACTGGGGGGAACTCAGCGGGAGGATATAGAAGTGTAAATAACGTTAATGGTCAAAACCTGGACCTGATGTTAGACTAGCCTACTTCGTGGATGTGCAAATATCAAAAGTTATTTGACGTTCTTAAGAACAAACCAAGCCATGATATGAGGCCTTCTATACTAAGCTGAGGTTACTTACTATGTAGTAAAAGCTCGTATGTTCTGCTGCACTTTTCTACACTTGGCTGCTGTTTCCATTTCTTACAGACTGAGCTGCTAAAATTGTTGAGTATGGGCGCAACCAAGTGTCCAATTGGAGGGGGGGCACACACCTATTTTAACACACCTATTTTACAAACGGAAATATATTAAAAAGGAATAGACATAAATAAATAGAATAGATGAAGAAAAGACAGATCTGTTGGCAGGGTTCATTAATTAGGGACATATAAAAAATATTTTGTACTGTATATTGGGGGGGGGGGGGTGGTTGGTATTGCCTCAACATTGCGGGGGTCACGAAACCGCCAAAGAATGCGTGATTACGCCCATGTTTGAATGGTGAATACGCTACGTGTGCTAAGCGGTCTTGCTTTCATGTCCTGTTCAGTTTCGACTTGCTCAACTCTGCCGCTTCCAAACGCAACGAGAGCTGCTGCAGCAAGCCGGGCCACACGCCACGTTGCCCCCGCACTATTTACCCTGCCCCAGCTGCCAGAAAACAACACCAGGCTACGCGGGCAGCAGAGCTACCCTAACTCCTGGGGCTTCCCACTGCAGGGGAGTTACACCACTTTATGCTGCCAGCCAAGCTACCCTAACTCCTCGGGCTTCCCACTGCTGGGGAATTACATCACACTGCCCAGTCCAGAACCGAAGGCAGGACTAGAACTTTTTTTGGGGGGGGGCAACGGCAACCTCAGAGCTCAAGCGTGAGACCTATGGGGAGGTCTCACGCATAGAGCTCCCTCCTGTGGTTGACATGGTGACCTCAGAGCTCCAGCATGAGACCTATGGGGAGGTCTGAGCTGTGGAGCTCCCGCCGGAGGTTAACATGGCAGCCTCAGAGTTCCAACGTGAGACCTACGGGGAGGTCTCAGCTGTAGAGCTCCCTCCTGAGGTTAACATGGTGACCTCAGAGCTCCAGCGTGAGACCTACGGGGAGGTCTCAGCTGTGGAGCTCCTGCACACCGAGGAAGCTGTCCAGCCCCGCTGAGGATGTCCCTCCAAGCTCCAGCCCTGCTGAGGACGTCCCTCCGAGCTCCAGCCCCGCTAAGGGCATCGTCCAGAATTCCAGTGCCGCTGAGGATGTCGTCCAGCGTTCCAGTCCTGCTGGGAGAGTGGCCCAGCGTCTCAGGACGGCGCCCCGACTTTCAATCCCGCCAGGGGTAGTTCTCAGTCTGTCTGCTGCCCGGCAAACATCGCCTCGTTTTCCCACACAGTGAGAGACTGCTCACACAGGGGCCCGAGCCGCCGTTGGAGGGGGGTGCTCGTTGGCGCTCCTCCCGGAGCGCCTCTGGAGGGGAGTTCTGTTACTCTTCCGCCGGCAGATGGCACTGCGGCGGCGAAGTGCAAAGACTGCTGCAGAAGCAGTTGTTTGTTTTGATTTACTCCCTGTTTAAGCATTGGTTGATTTAATCCAGGTGTCCGTGTTTTAGTTTAATTATGTTGGTTATTTAAAGCCCTCATGCTGCTGTGCACGTTGCACAGTATTATTTGTTTATGTGACTTGTGTTGTGTGAGCGTTTGAATGGTGAATACGCTACGTGTGCTAAGCGGTCTTGCTTTCATGTCCTGTTCAGTTCCCTGCACCTGCTTCTGCCTCAAGTCCCGTGTCGTGACAAAACCTGTTTTATGGAAATAGTATAATTTTTTTCTTTTTGACAAAAAAATCAGTAGCATACCAATTTTATCAAGTTCAAAATTTCTAATATCCCCTTCTCTAGCTACATTTTATTTTAAATCACTAATTCCTAATTATTCTGTAGTGGAAAAAAAAAACATTTCACCTGTGTTTTTCTGTTTTACTTATTAACCAGGTTGCCACTCATTTCTGTATTTAGGGGTTCAAGCACCTGGTCAGAAAATCTATGTGGATGAGGTTTACTGTATATGGTTGAATAAAAAATAAAAACAGTGAACACTTTTATGCATAATACAAATCTATATAATGAATTATTTCAATTAACGATCTAAAATATAAAAACATTAATGATGTGAAAGCCAGGAGCGTGTTTGGACGGTCAATTTGGCCGGTGACTGCATTTTTCTAGATTATGCAATAAATCTGTTATAAAGCTCCATGTAAAACATTTAGAGACATACGACTGGGTTCTAGAAATAATCCTTGTCAAATCTGACCATTTTGAACACAGTAATAGAAGTAAATGAGAACAGAGTAAATTAAATGATGATCACCTACTAAACAACACAATTCAGATTAGCAGCTGTATTTTAGCACTGCGTTTATTGTCTCTTTTAGTTCTGCCCACGTTTGAAGTGACGGTCCAACTTCCTCCAGTCATAACCATCCTGGACACACAGGCTACGCTGAAAGTGTGTGCTAAGTGAGTGTTCAGTACTCAGTAATGTTCTTTCTCTTATTTTTTTTTTTTTTTAACAATACAGTTGTAACATACCCAACATGATGTCCATACTGGAAGTCTGACTTACAAAATTAGGAAATTATTGCAAGAAATGAAAAAGCTCAAACATTTATATTGGAAAAGTTATTTTTTGCTATTGCTTCACTTACATTTTTTAAAAAATGCGTCATTTATGTTCTTATACTTTTTTCCTTTCTCTGCAGATATACATACGGGAAGCCGGTGAATGGGACGGTGAAGGCCAAAGTCTGCCATAACAGCTACAGATACTTCTGGTTCCCACCAGGAAGCACAATGCTACCAGACATCTGCAAGGACTATATATTCAAGGTATATCAGCTTACTCTGAAACCAACAGAATATGCTCATAAGTGAAACAATAACGCCTCCTCAGATACTCTTCTGAATCAAAACAATTTTGTTTGCAAATTTTTCCAACGCTAACTTTTGCATTACCTTCAATATAAACCATTTCATTCACTTTTGGACAGAATTGGGATGTATGTAATACAATGTTAGTTAATGTTACTGATGGTGTTATCATGCTGAAGTTAACTAAACAGTGCATGCATCAGTATTAAAACTACTATGAAAAGGGATTATTAAGTAAGGATGTATTTCTTATTCATTTGTTTTTTTAATCATTTACTATTTATTTTTACTTTAGACTGACAGGACAGGCTGTGGAGAAATTGTCTTAAATCTGAATGAATATGCTTTAACTGATTCACGCTATCAAGGTGTAATCAACGTTCAGTGTGAAGTGGAAGAATATGGCACTGGTAAGATATTCCTAAAATCAAGCCTCTTGTAAAAATGCTTTCTTTATACTATTAATTAAGATTTAAAGTTTATATTATTATTATTATTATTATTATTATTATTATTATTATTATTATTATTATTATTATTAACATTATTATTATTATTATTATTATTATTATTATTATTAAGTGTGCATGCATCACACCTCCAGGGTTAAGGGTTAGATTCCCTCCCTGGGCCTATGCCTGCAGAATTGATGGCCGCAACACGTCTCAAAAAAGTTGGGACTCGGCAACAAAAGGCTGGAAAAGTAGGGGTTAGTAAAAATATACAGCTGGAGTTTAATTGATTAACAGGTCAGTAATGTGATTGGGTATAAAAAGTGTATCTTAGTCTTTCATAAGTAAAGATGGGAAGAGGATCAGCAATCTGTGAAAAACTGCATCTACAATTTGTGAAACAATTTCAGAATAATGTTCCTCAATGTAAAATTGTGAAAACTATGAATATCGCATCATCTACAGTACTTCATATCATCAAAGGATTCTGAGAATCTGGAGAAATCTCTGTGCACAAGAGACAAGAGTGAAAATCAATATTGCATCTGGGACTTTCGAGCCCTCGGGCGGTACTGCATTAAAAACAGGCATGATTCTGTAATGGAAATCACGGCATGGGCTCAGAAACATGTCCAGAACTCATTGCATTTGAATACAGTTTGCCATGCCATCCACAAATGCTGCTTAAAGCTCTATTGTGCAAAGAAGAAGCCATATGTGAACATGACCCAGAAATGTCACCATCTTCTTTGGGCCAAAGCTTATTTAAAATGGACCAAGGAGAAGTGGAAAACTGTTCTGTGGTCAGATGAATCGAAATTTTAAATTCTTTTTGGAAACCATGGATGCTTCGTCCTCTAAACTAAACAGTACTAAAGAGGAGAGGGACCATCCGGCTTTTTATCAGCATTCAGTTCAAAAGACTGCGCCTCTGATGGTATTGGGGTGCATTACTGCCTATGGAATGAGCAGCTTGCATATCTGGAAAGGCACATCAATGCAAAAAGGTATATACAGGTTTTAGAGCAACATATGCTTCCATCCAGATTCCATCCCATTTTTACTTCAGAGAGACTTTGTCTCTCGAGGATACTCTTTTTATACACAACCAGACCTGTTGCCAATTAACCTAATTAGTTACAAAATGTGCCTCCAGCTGTTTCTTTTTTAGAACACTTATTTTTCAGACTTTTGTTGCCCCGTCCCAACTTTTTTTGAGACGTGTTGCGGCCATCAAATTCAATGTTACCTTATTTTTTTCGTAAAATGGTACATTTAATCAGTTTAAACATTTGCTATGTTTTCAACGTTCTATTGTGAATAACATATGGGTTTATGAGATTTGGAAATCATTGCATTCTGTTTTTATTTACATTGTACATATCGTCTCAACTTTTTTGGAATTGCCATTGTATATATTACAGACACAGAGTGGTCAAGGTGTTGGCTTCATTGTACATATAAGAAATCTGTCTGGGGGAAAACAAAAACTTCCAGTGCATTTTGTGCTGACGGAAAGCAGAATGTGAAAAGACTATAGGTTGGGTTATTTAAACATCATTTTAACTCCGTGTTTACCCTGTAGGTGTGACTCTGACTGCTTCAGGCAGCTCTGTTATATCATCTAATATTGTGACCATTTCATTTGAGAATTCACCAACAGTGTTTAAGCTCGGAATGACGTATGAAGGACAGGTAATTTCATTACTGACCTTTAAAATTGTTTACTTTTTGTTAATTGGCTTCTTTGCTAAACATTAATAAAGGCACTGAGCTAACATGAACACCTCTAGCTATCTGTCATTACATAGCAAAGCAAGCAAGTGTGCTAATATTAGGCTAAATATTACATTGTGTTCCTAAAAATCTAGCCAATTTTGCTTGCTAGTGTAATTAAACCAGTGTCCAGTTTCAATACCAGTTTATTTAATGTTTGTATAACTGTTTTACTGTGTAATGCAAATTAGTAGTTGACTTTTTCAAATTGTGTTACTTTGTAATTAAATCCATAACATAAAATAAGTTTCCTAGACAGATATTTAACATTGTGCAAACTATTGTGTGATTAAAAGCAGTATTTTGGGCTTAGTCAAGGTCTGTGATAAGTTAATTGATTTGATGATTTTGTTTCTGATATTGTCCTCTGATGTCCCTGTCCATTTTCTTTAGGTTAAAGTGACCGGCCCAAACGCCAGTCCAATGATAAATAAAGTAGTGCTTCTGACTGTAAGTTATAGTAATGTTAAAAATTCAGTGTGGAGTCTGGTTACAAATGACAAAGGCATCGCAAACTTTTCCCTCGAAACTCAACAATGGGGTATGCAGCAAGTCTCTCTTCAGGTGGGTGGAGTCTTTGTTTTTCTTTTCAGTTTTTTTATTTTATTTTTCAAAAACGAACTCTTATGTGAAATGTGAAAGGCGTCTCCATCCGCTTGCAGATTAAGACGGCAATAGAGATTTATTGTTTACAGAGTGTTTCAAAAGTTTTTACAGGTGCCAAAATGATTAGCAGTTGTATGGTTTTATTCATAAAGAATGGGTGCTTGGTAAGGCATGGCACATGTCTACTTGGGAGAAAGCGACCAATAATAAAATGAACCAATGAAATGAAACTCTAATAAATTCTGTGAACTCTATTATTTAATTTTTTTTTTAGATAATTTCTCCTGTTAGCTTCTAATATGATGTGGTGCCTTCAGCTAAATAATTTATAAACAAATTTTGGATAGACATCAACACAGGATCTACAACAGACACAGAGTATGTGAACTATATCTAGGTCCCATACATTTATACGGAGATATATGATTCATTTATGTTGTTCAGTCCACTGAAATACTTTGCTGGTTCCACATCTAGACAGCGGAGCACCAGCTGATGAGGCCTGATATAACAGCTATAAAGATTTGTTGCCTCACTTTCTACTAAATGTATTATGACAAAAGAATGCAGCTTTTTGCAAAATTGAGAATTCAGCAGCACTATGGTTTAAATATATGTAATATGTTAGTTTTATTTTTCTGTTTTTCTCTAATTATTCTTTTAAACAGGCAGAGTATGAAACCACTAACAGAAAAGTTGTATATGTGGCAAATCAGCTCACACCATACTACCCCACAGCCTACCTCCATCTTCAGCCTTTCTACTCCAAGAGCCTGAGTTTTATTAAATTGAGAAGCAGCTCGATGCCTTTCAGCTGCGATAAAAATGCTGTGATTGAAGCGGAATATATGATACATGACAATATACGCGTACAACCCTATATGTTCTTCTTCTACATGGTGCGTTTGGCTTTCACTCTAACATTTATTTATAATCAAGAAACTTTGTAACCCATGGATTTCTAGCATATATTGTATAATGCTTGTCTTTGTTGTAATTTTCACCAGCAGAGTTGGAAACTACAGTTTCTGTACTAACTGAACTGAGCACTTGTACTTAATCAAATTCTCAGTCCTTGTATGTTTTCAGTTTTTCATTTAAACCGTCCAAGTAGGTCTAAGTTTTAAAAATTATTTTTTAAAATTTTAATTGAAATTCATGCGTTGCAATTCATGCATCTTAATTTTATTGTGTAGGTGATGTCTAGAGGACATTTGGTTCAGCAAGGACGTCTTTTGGTTACTATACCCTCAGGAAAAGGTTAATACACATCACAAACATCACACCATCCATATATTAACTTCCCATGAATTTTTAAACCAATACAGTTTTGCACCAAGGTAAGTGCTGGAAAACATCTGGGTTACGCATGTAATTCTGTTCTCTGGGAAGGGAACGAGACAATGCATTTAGCATAACAGTACGGGGGCGCCCTTGCTCACTTCTGAAGCCTGTGTAAAATCATGCCTCTATTTATAGCCTTGCCAGAATCAGGTGCTGTGGCAATTAAGCGCATCGCGTGGTATAAATATGCCACCTGTGAACCCGGCCATCAGCCTCTATTATCTGAAGCAAAGACGCAATTCATAGGCCTATCCCAGTATGACAAAGCTATGCAACGTCTCATTCCCTTCTCAGGAAACATGGTTACATGCGTAACCCCGATGTTCCCTTTCAAAGGGAACTCCACACTGCGTTTAGAATAACAGTATGATAATGAGAATATCCACTCCATCATACCGAGGGTATGGCCTGTTTAAAAAGACCCAAGCCTGAGGGTCACTGCAAGACACTCGAGCCCAGGGTGGAATGAATATCCTGACTGTAATAACTAAGGAATGTTTGTGGCGTAGACCACCTTGCAGCAGAACACACATCCTGTAAGGATACACTTTTGGACAAAGCCTTTGAGGAGGCAACCGCCCAAGTGGAATGAGCCCTTATGCCCAGAGGCATAGCAAGACCATGCACCTTATAAGCAATAGAGTTTGTATCTACTATCCAATTAGAGATGCTCTGCTTTGTCACAGCATCAACTCTACTGTTGCCGTCAAAGCAGACAAGCAGCTGCTCCGACTTACACCAATGGCCAAAGCAGTGGATGTAAGTACAGAGAGTCCTTACTGGACACAGCATGTGCATCCTCTTTTGTTCTCGTGTGAGGCATGGAGGAGGGCAGAAAGCCTGCAACACCACAGGGTACCTAAGGAATATAATCTGGCCTAGAATACAGGAAGGCCTTGGCTAATCCAGAGGCAAAATCAAGGCAGGAAGGCGCAGCAGAAATAACTTGTAGATCTCCTACTTGCTTGAGAGATGTCAGGGCCAGCAGAAGAGCTACCTTTAGAGTCAGAACGGCCCTAACAACCTCATGTCCTTGATACATCCCTCAATGGCCCCTCAGGACCGCTTTTCTTTGTCTGCTTGAAGCGTCTTTTGTTTCTTTACACAAACAACCTACATGCAGTCTTGCTGAAGATAATAAGGCTGACTGCGGGGTTCACAGGTGCCATATTTATGTCACACTTAATTGCCACATCACCTGATCAAGGCAGGTCTATAAATAGAGGCATGATTTTACACAAGCTTCAGATACCGGTCACGTGTGCAAGGGCGCTCCCCTACTGTTATGCTAAATGCACTGTCGAGTTCCCTTTGAAAGGGAACTTTGTTTTAATGTTAGATACATAGCCTAAATTCTAATTGGGATATTTGTTTACATTTTTCATTTGATTTTGTTCTATTATTATTATTAACCTGTAAATGGCACTGTGTGGCTGGCTGATGCACTTAAACTTTGAATATTTATCTGTTTTGTAGCAGAGATCAAAGGCACACTGTTTCTGTCACTGAGGAACATGCTACAGTTTTCCCCGGTTGCTCAGGTGGTCCTGTACACAATCCTTTCCAGTGGTGAGGCTGTAGCAGACAGCATGAACTTCCCTATTCAGCTGTGTTTTGCTAACAAGGTCAGAAATTAATCATCGCAGGTCACAATCCTTGTTTTGCCCTTTTCGATACGTGGGTCTATAAAATGACCCAGTTTCAAATAGATATGTGGATACAAGTTATTTTCTTTAGAGACAGAGCAGTGGCCCTAGTGTGGGGCTCTAGCAGAATGTTAAGCTCCTTAAGCTAACAGACATTAAGGCAAATACCCCTTCAGAGCAACCTCATTTCAGGCACTGACCACAGCTCATAACCCTAGGTGAGTAGAGGGAAGTAGATTAACTGGTAAACAGACCATTTTGTCCAAAAACGGAACATCTTCTTTAACACCATGGACCAGTACAGCAATCGTAACACTGCTTCTGCTGACCCAATCTGTTTGTCAATCTTGTGCTCTGTTTTTCCATCACTCAAAACTACTTAAATCTCTGCCAGATCAACAGTCTTCTCCTCAACTGAAGGGAGTTAGGGACCTAGAACTTGAAGGTGCTGGTTTTCATCCCACTCCACTCCCTTCAAACTTAGCAGCCAAATGTTTTAGAATGGATTATTGATTAGGTTTAGGATTATGCCAAAAGAACAACACCATCTTCAAATATTTGTAATAGTACTAGCCCCCCATACCAAATAACTCTCCAACCTTGACTGCGTCTTGATGTCCCATCCATGAAAAACATAAACAGGGTTTGAGACCAGACAAACCCTTAATGAGGTTCCACACCTACTTTAACACCAAGAATACAGAAAATAGATCTCTCACTGTGCTCATACAGAGACTTGATTGCAGCAGCAAGATACCTTACCTGAGCTCCTGCAATACCTTTCCCTTCAATGTCAAAGCACATGATTATAGGCCTTCTCCAAAATCCATAAACACCTGTAGATTGACTTAGCATACAACCATTGTTTATCCCAAACCTGTGCATGAGTAAAGAGCTGGCCCATGGCTTATGAGGAAACTGCATGATTCTTCTGGATTGTAGGTTCAACTGTAAAATGGAGTATCTTCTATAGATCCCTGGCATGGACCTTTCCTCAAAGGCTGAGGAGTGTGATTCCCCTATAATTGGAAAACACTGTCTCGTCCATGTTTTTTTTTAAAATACTGACCACATCCCACAAGAGCACCAACCCAGATCCCCGTGCAACATTAAAGAGCATGTTAACTGCATGACCGCAACCTTGTCCAGCCTTCAACTCCTTTCAATTCAGATCTCACCAAATCGCATCTGATTTGGTGAGATCTGAATTGAAAGGTGGCATCCTTGCCACTGAAGAATGAAGGATTCTACCTGCTGTTTTAAACTCAGACCAGAGATATCTGGCAATGCCAACTGAAGGAAAAAATGTTCATAGGGTGAGGAGTTCCTCGAACTGCTACTCAACAATCATTCAGCAATGTCCTAAGTTTTCTTTCAAAGGCCTAGCCCCACTTCTCTACTCCCGATACCCTGGTTAGCACCTTGTGACCATCAGTTTTCAGTTGGCTCTGCACTTGGGTTCTATCTGCCTTCATAGTGGGGATGGTGTTCTCAGGTGATTATTTTATAGTGATTCACAGAGTTGAATTTCCACCAAAAGCAGAGGTTTGTGCTGAGGCAAAAGAGTTTTATAATTAAGATGCTGATAGACATCACATTTCCATTTAATATAGCAACAAGACAACTCTGTGAAGCAACAGTTTAATAAGTATTACATTTAGTATTGAACTTGACAATACCTGAATAAAATATTGGTATGTTGGTTTCGATAAATTACAAATTCTTGCATTGACCAGAAGTTTATTTATTTATTTACTTACTTACTTACTTACTTACTTACTTACTTACCTACTTACTTACTTACATTGTTGTGGTCTTTCAGGTGTCTCTGAATTTCTCAGAATCATCGGAGCTTCCTGGTGCTAAGGTGTCTTTGATCCTGAGAGCCACCCCAGGATCACTGTGTTCAGTGAGGGCCATCGATCAGAGTCTGTTATTGCTGCGACCAGAGAATGAGCTCAACACGGAATCTGTATGTTGAATTCAACAAAATGTCTTTGAGTTTACTCATTTACATAATAACTTGTTTTCAATAGGTGCAATGTTGTTAATTATTACAGTGATTTACAATGAACTCTTTTTGAGGAATTACATCACACCTGATTATTCCAGGTGTTCAACATGCTGCCTGTGAAGACGTTATCAGGATATCCATACAACTTCTATGATGAGGATTCATCCGAATGCTGGGGGAGGCCAGTTTATATACCAAACTATGGTAAAATCGATGTGTACAACACGTTTAAAGTAAGACATCATGCATTTTTCAAAAAAAAAAAAAAAACCTTTTTTTGAGAGGCTGGTGAGGGAATGACTTTTCTTAGCTGCTATAATGTAAACGAGAACAGGAACTAACGTTTCACAAATGGACCTATAAACAGTATGAGATACTACATTAAAAACTGTCATTTTTGGCAAATTGCTGTGGTATAAGATGAAGAAAACGTCTGGGTTACCCATGTAACCATCAACCCAAAGTTGATTATTTTCCTATAACATGTCTCCAGGTGTTCCCATTCAAAGGGAACTTCAACGTTGCATTTAGCATAACAAAATGGAAGCATCTCTCGCGTGTGACCGGCTTTGAACCTTGCGTAAAATCAATGCATATTTATAGGCTTGCCATGATCAGGTGACGTTGCAATTAAGCGCGTCGCGTGATATTAATATGGCACCTGTGGACCGCGCCATCAGCCTCTATTATCTGAAGCGAATACACAATTCACAGGCCTGCCCTGGTAGGATAAAGCTATGCAACATCTCATTCCCTTCTCAGGGAACAGGGTTACATGCGCTATATCCAGGCTGTAATAACGAATGAATGTGTGTGGCGTAGACCAAACTACAGCAGCACACACATCCTGTAAGGATACCCCTTTGGACAAAGTCTTCGCAGAGGCGACCACCCTAGTCGAATGAGCCCTTATGCCCAGAGCCGTGGCGGGACCGGGCGCCTAATAAGCAATAGGGATTGCTTCCTCTATCCAATTAGAGATGCACTGCTTTGACACAGCATCACCTCTACTGTCGCCGCCAAAGCAGACAAGCAACTGCTCCGAATTACGCCACTGGCTGAAGCAGTGGACGTAAGTACAGAGAGTCCTTACTGGACATTGCAGGTGCATTCTCTCTTGTTCCCGTGTGGGGAATGGAGGAGGGCAGAAAGCCTGCAACACCACATGGTTGACAGCTGATGTAGGCACCTCTATCCGGCATAGGATACAGGAAGGCCTCAGCTAATCCAGGGGCAAAGTCAAGGCAGGAAGGGGCAACAAAGAGAGCTTGTAGATCTCCTATTCGCTTGAGAGATGTCAGAGCCAACAGAAGAACTACCTTTAGAGTCAGAAGCTTCTCAGAGGCTGACACTAACTGCTCAAATAGGGCCCCTGACAGCCTGACCAGAGAACACTGAAAACTTGCGGCCACCTTGGCTAGAGGAAGCCCTACAGTAGCACTGGGGGCCAACTGCCCTTACAACCTCATGTCCCCTGATACATATGTCCACGGCCCCTCAGTAGCGCTCTTCTTTGCCTGCTTGGCCTTCATGACCTTTCTCAGATCAGGCCTAGTAGCAGACCGTGATTGTGGCCGCCCAGGTCCACTGGCTATTTGCAGGGGTTGGCGGGCTGCAATACTTGCCTTCTGGGTCTCCCTTGCACTAGTGCTGGCTCGAGACAACAGGGAAGGAACTCACTGAATGCCACCAGATGTCAAACTCACTCAGCAGGTCTGTTTGGTAGGTCTGAAAAACTGTCATTGTCTGCAGTGACCCACAAGCAAGACTACTACTTCATAGGCCTAGCCCACCAATGCCACGGTGGCTTGGATGGCAAAGCCGACCCCCATAATTATCTGCTGTCAGTGGAAAGAGGTAGCTCACAAGCGTCTCCTCCACCTTCAGCATAGCTAAATAGCCATGCTGTTCATTCCCCACAATGGCCGAATAATCCAACATCGTGGGCTTATAAATACGTCTTATGCATGGTTTTCCTCCAGAAGCCTGATATTTTGTCATGCACTTATGGAAGAAAGGGGAGTTTCTGCAGTGTGAGAGATTTACTTTCACTGGGGAGAAAAAGGCTCATCCAGCCTTAGTAATCACTTCAAGCAGCTCTTTATACGCTGCCCCCCCCCCCCCCCCCCCTTTCCATACCATAAGGAGGAGTCATGACGCGAGCTCCAAAATCCAGCGGAGAGCCGAACCCAGAAGACAGAGCAAGAGATAGGCCATCGCTTGTCTCCGGCTCCTCTTCCGGGTCCATAAGAGATCCCCCAAACCTGAGATGGCTAGCTGCCTCGGCAGCTTACGGCCCGGATCCACAATGCTCCGAAACCCAACTCGCTTCGGCTTCCGATAAGAGCGCGAGCCGAGCTGCTTAATGTAGGCATTACCATGCGCAGCCTCTCGAGGCTGCCATTGCATGCTACATCCCAAGACACTTCACCCAGAAAGTCTGCACTATTCCACGTGATGAAACGGGAGCAAACCATAACACACTTCCTGAATTCTCTCACTCATATTTTTCTCTCTTGCTCATTCCATTTTTTCTTTTCTTTTTTTTTTAAAGGGATAGAAATGTTCTGAGATTTTGAGAAAAGATAGCAAGGAATTGAAGTGTCTTTTTCTTTCTTTACACAAACGACTGACATGCAGTCTTTCGCTGAAGATAATAAAGGCTGATGGTGCAGTTCACATGTGCCATATTTATATCACATGACACGCTTAATTGCCACGCCACCTGATCATGACAGGCCTATAAATAGGCATGATTTTACACAAGTTCAGAAGCTGGTCATGCGCGAGAGGCACTCGCATAGTGTTATTCTAAATGCAATGTCAAAGTTCCCTTTGAATGGGAACACCTGGTGACATGTTTTTATAGGAAAATAATCAACTTTGGGTTGGTAACCGTAACCCTAATTTATCACACCACTCCAACATTAATTAGTTTACAGTATGACATTGAGTGATTTATTCATTACTTATTCAGCAGTATACTCATTTTCATAGTGGATGATTCCAAATATCATTTGCAGTACTATATCATACCTCTTGCAGTACCTTCCATGTAAATTCCATGGAGTATTGCTTTTTCCCATAATTCTGTTCCTGTTTTGCCTATACAGGTAGACCTATATGTGTAGTAATTCTGTAAAGCAATATTGTGAAAATGTCATAATCTTAAAAATGTAGGTCGACGTGTAATGTTATCTTGAACATGCAAAAATAATTTTGTGTTCCCATTTTTCTTTCAGGATGTTGGAATCAAGATACTCACCAATGCCATAGTCAAGAAACCTATTGATTGTTTTCCATTTGAAACAAGTGAGTGTTGGTTTTTTTTTTCCAGTCATTTCCTTCTTGACATGATATGTTTGTTATATCACTGTATTGCTCCATCCGCAGCTGTTGACATAGAAGAAACAATCATGCCTACACGAAGGAATATAATGCCCATGCTACCATTAACCACGAATACAACACCCATGACTGCATCAACCACAGCTGTAACAGATTCTTCAACTACCTCGAGATCAACAACTCCTTCAGTTGCCCCAGTCGTTACGATCCGCAAATATTTCCCAGAGACGTGGATTTGGGATCTCGTTTCAGTCAGGTGTGCATGTTTAATTGAATTTTGTTTCCACTTTCTTCAGTCTGTGTTACTGAGTCAGTGTTTTTTCCTCTACAGTCAGACTGGATCAACGACTGTTATTAAAATGGTTCCAGACTCCATCACTACATGGCAGGCTGGTGCATTTTGTACATCATCTGTTGGGTTCGGAGTCGCACCGAAAACCCAGCTCACTGCCTTCCAGCCTTTCTTTGTGAGCCTCACCATGCCAAGCTCCGTCATCCGAGGAGAAGTATTCACGCTTAAAGCCACCATCTTCAATTACCTCCAAAGCTGCATGATGGTGAGCTGACATGTTTAGTTATTAGTTATTTTCTGAAAAAAAAGATAAGGCATCACAGTGTTAAGAGAAAATGACATTCAGATGGGTTTTAATTTCCTACAAGGATTCCTCATGTATAGTATTGCCAACTGACTGATGTTAGCATTACATTTTGTGACTATTTAGATACCTTTAGCAACTTTATTTAAAAAAAAAAAAGAGCCTTGTGACAAATCAAGAGGTTTTTGCGCACATATTAGTGACTGTCCTGCACTTGATATGTCCCTCCAGCTCACATCACAGTTGCTGATTATGAGCTGAGACAGTAGAGTTCACTTGACTCCACCAGTGTGTAAAGTCAACAGCAAATCACTGCTCAGCATTGTTTATACAACTGGCACATTTTCTGGACACCTCCTACTCCTTAGAACATGTTTTATTCCAGTCAATGTGATTCAATAAATATGCAAATTACTCTGTGATGTCATCTGTGGCGTCATCTGGTGTCACACTACTTTCCTTGAATAAGGATCAACTGAGGAAAAAGTATGGTTAGTTTTCCGATAGCTGATGGAATGAAAACTCTGTTAAAGGTAAAGGTGAGTTTGGCTGGCTCAAATCAATTCTCAGCACAAGTGTGTAAAGACTGCAGTTACACAAGCTGCCTGTGTGCTGACGAGAGCCAGACCTTCTCCTGGACCATCACACCACTGGTTCTGGGTACGTCAAACCTTTCAACTTAAAGTTCATAGAAAATGTAAACCTTCTCAAATTATATAATTAAATATTAAATAGTTTACAATAGCTTCTGCTCTGTTCCACAGCTGTCTCCTGACATTTACAAACAGCACACTAAAACCAGACATAAGACACATTCTAATTTCTGACTTTTATGTTATCACAAGGTCATCACTTCACCGCCAGTGGAAAATCCAGATTAAATATTATAAATTCATCAAAGTGTAACTAACCCTAAACCAAACACTATTTTTTCTTAGAGATTTTCACTAGTTACCTGATAATAACAAAAAATAAAGATTAGATTCCTCTCAGATTTTCAGCATGAGCTAATAAACCAAAAATAGATTTTTCAAAAACCTTTTTTTTTTTTTTTAACCTTCATCAAGGGTGTTAATCGTAGAGCTGACTGATGCATCCTGTCTTATACTTTACCAGTTAGCAATAGTGGGTTCTCCAGTCATAGAGAATAGTTTCTATTTTGTGTGTGTGTGTGTGTGTGTGTGTGTGTGTGTTATAGGGGTGGTAAGCATCAATGTGACGACGGAGGCTGTGCAATCATCGACTCTGTGTGGGGCGAGTGCGGTTACTGTACCACAGAAAGGACGCATCGACATGGTCATTAAAAGACTGCTAGTGAAGGTGATTACATTATTATTATTACTACTAACATATAATCCAGCCAGAGACCTCTTGAAGGATAAAATACATTTCTCAGTACAGAATATATTTTTATAACATAATCCAACCTTTCAAATATTAAGCTAATTGTTTAAATGTTTACAGTAATATTCTGTTTGTTTCTTGGAGATATGAAACTTTATATTTCAGAACTTACATTCACAGGACACATTATTATTCAGGTTTGGATTAAACCCTAATCAACTCAAATGACTAGTCAAACAGGCAAATATAACAAACTCAATAGTACTCAATAATAAATGAGTGATTTTCATTACCTTAACAAAATTCTTAAAAGTCCTACAGATCCCACTCTGATAACCACTCATGTAAATGTACAGCATTCCTGTTGACTATAGAACAAATGTATTATTCTGTTGCCATTTTCAGGCTGAGGGAACCAAACTATGTAAAAGCTACAATGAACTTCTCTGTCCAGGTCAGACTCACTTCATTCCTTCACCTTATTTATAACGTTTAACCATCTGATTCATATTATCATTGGTGTTTTAGAATTGTTCACTGATCATTTAGTGCATCAGTATAGAGCAGTTTATGATTTCATTGCTCAGAAATACATGGATTATTTGGAATTAGGGGTCACTGCTCAGGAGGAGGCATGCGGTTACTTCTATACGGTTACATTTATATGACATTTACTTCTAATTAATCAAAGAATGTTTGACAGGATGTGATCCAAACACACTGACGACAGTTTAAGGGTCTTGTTTAAGAACTAAACACTGGGTTTATGCAGTTGTACCACATGTTTTCCCCTTGGCTTTTGTTTTGGTAGATGGTATTGTTCAGACGACCGTCTCACTGACTCTGCCTGAGGTGTTCGTGGAAGGTTCAGCCATGGCCTCAGTCTCTGTCCTGGGTTAGTTGAAGAACTGTTTCTATTTCATCAGTTTGGACCATTATTAGTACCATTTCAGTATAACACTCAGCAACAAAGCAAGTTATTCACATTGTGATTTCCACTGCACATTGCCTTTAAATAATCTTTTCTGTGCAGGAGATCTGATGGGCCGAGCTCTACAGAACTTGGCGAGTCTTCTTGCGATGCCGTACGGCTGTGGAGAGCAAAACATGCTACTCTTCGCCCCCAACATCTTCATCCTGCTGTACCTGGAGAGCACCAACCAGCTCACACCCCAGATCAGGAGCACAGCCGAGACCTACCTCGTGAGCGGTGAGGACTTTGAGTGTTTCAAATGAGACCTTTTTGACATCCACCTCCTCTACCATTTCTCCTTCAAGTGTCCCTTTTGCTAATCCTTTTTTCAATGGAAAGAAGTACATAAAAATAGTTTTCAATATTTCTGCTTTAATTTTGTAATTTATTGTTGATGACTGTACTAGTCTTGTGTTCATCCAATTAATTTCTCTCTCTCTCTCTTCCCCTCCTAAGACTTAAATAGTGGGTGGAAATAGCTACATTTAAATAAAAAAAATACACACACATTGCATTAACATCACACAACTCTTTGTTTGTCTCATTTCCTGTACAGGATATCAGAGAGAACTGACCTACAAACACACTGATGGATCTTACAGTGCTTTTGGGATGAGTGATCGATCAGGCAACACATGGTGAGTCTCTCAGAATGCAGCTGTAAAAAAGCTGAAACTAAGCAAGTAAAGACTAAAAAACGCTTCCCCCCCAACCCCCTTGCCTGTCACGTACTGAGGTTGAGGCAGAAGCAATTGCAGATATTACCATTTATTTAAACAAACGTTCAACAAAACAATGACACGAAGACAACTGGGAATAACACTGTGGCATGAAACAAAACACTGATACATAAAAGACAACCGTCTAAGACAACAAAAGACAAGGAAACAGTGCAGACAATGACTATATATACACCCGAGTGCTCATTAACCAAACTTGAATCAGGTGCAGGTGGTCATGTGACAGGTAGTGCAGTGCAGTGGCTGATGGGAACTGGAGTCCAGAGTTTCTAGATACATGTCGCTGCCTAGTCATCATGTAAGTAATAATAGGTGTGTCATTTTGTTCTGGTAAAGTAATCAATAACAATGTAATGTGATGAAGCGGATTTACTCTTTTTTATTTTTAGGAGATTTTAGGAGTTTTATTCCTCTTATACCACAACAATGCCAACAATGAAAATTTTCTTAATTATTAATAAATATGAATGACACATCATGCTTTTTTATCCATTTATTGTTACATTTAATGTTGTGGAAAGCCTACTAAAGTTCCTGATCTCACTGTTACATAGCCTATAAACAGTTCTCTGACAGTTACTGTTATGAAAAAGGACTCAACAGGAAGTAAGTGCAGAAGTAAAGCCTTTATTTACACTTAAGGCAGGAAACACTCATTAAACTATGGAATGAACACTCATTTAACTCTGGCGGAAAACACTCATTTGACTATGGCATGAACCCTCTTCTAACTATGGCATGAACACTCTTTTAAATAGAGCATGAAACTACGAACAGGAAACTAGACAGAGCATGGACACATTACCGCCTGGCACCATTGTACATTCCGTCTTCCCTTTAATCCGTCATTACGCTACACTAATACCACCCAACGTGCGGAGCAACTTGAGGGGTTTAAATAACCAGTCACAATTATCTTAAATGCTGACAGCTGGCAACACTTCAAAACACACCCTCGCACCTCCGCCAATATCTGAACCAGGCAGTACATAACAGGAACCAAAACAAGTGCACATGTCCATTGTAAACACAGGCATCGCCTCAGCACCATCTGCCAGCGAGATCATGACAGAACCCAAAGGCGCCTCTCCTGGAGCGTCAAAGAGCACCCCCCTCCAACGGCAGTCCTAGGCCCCTGTGTAATCTGTTTTTTGATGATTCAGGAAACAGGGCGTCCTGTCTACTGCCCGGTAGAGCACCGCCCCCAGCGGGGCTGCGGCATTGGCCAATGTCCACTGCGGAGCTGGAGCTCGGGACGACGTCCTCAGTGGGACTGGAACATTGGGGGACGTCTTCAGCGGGGTTGGAATGCTGGGCAATGTACTCCGTGGGGCTGGAACACTGGGCGACATCCTCTGCGGGGCTGGAGCTCGGAGAGATGTCCTCTGTGGGGCTGGAGCTCGGAGAGACGTCCTCTGTGGGGCTGGAGCTCAGATGGACGTCCTCTGTGGGGCTGGAGCTCAGATGGACGTCCTCTGTGGGACCGGACAGCGGGGCAGCTTCCTCAGCGGGACAGGACAGCAGGACAGCTTCCTCGGTGAGACCTCCCCGCAGGTCTCTGTCTGGAACTCCGAGGTCGCCAAGTTGACCTTGGGCTGGAGCTCCGGAGCTAAGACCTTCCCGTAGGTCTCCAGCTGGGGTCCAGAGGTTGCCAGGTTGATCTCGGACTGGAGCTCCGGAGCTGAGACCACCCCGGTCTCAAGCTGGAGCTCTGGTGGGAGCTCCGAGTTCGCACTGTTGACATCGGGCAGGATCTCTGCACGAGCTTTCCAGTGTAGTCATTTATGCTCCCGCCAGCTACATTTGAAGCATTCCTTCGAACAGAAGAACGCTTCCTGGAGACCCAGTTTCTTGCAGGTAGGGCATTGTATCTGGGTCTCCCTCCCACAGCCCTCAGACATGCATCTCGGTGTCCTCTTCACCATGTTGACTGGAACCTAACGCAAAGCTGTGGATTCGAGCATGTTCACCCACTTGGGAGCTGCGGAGTCTAGCATGTCCACCCACGTGTAGAAAATGTTGAAGGGTGGGTCAGGCTGGGGCTTTCCATTGACCCGCCACCCCAGCAGATACAGATCACAATGATGTCCTGTCCAGTAAAACTCTTCGACAAAAAGTTCTCGAACTGTGTGACGTCATGGAGAGCAGGGAACCCAGTACTCACTAGTTCCTCCGCCCGTTCCCTGGCCGGGTTTAGGGAACCCAGTACTCACTAGTTCCTCCGCCCGTTCCCTGGCCGGGCCGCAAAACCGGGACACCAAGAACCCGATCCACTTGACCTTAGTAGGCTTGGGATGTGTGAAGCTGCAGAAATAAACCTGGCAGCTGCAGAGGAATTCCAGTGGGTAGCTCCCCAATGCCACTGTCTCTGGTGGGAGTTCGGCGGCAAACCTTTGTGGGAACTGGATGGACTGGAAACACGGCCAGTAGTCCGAGCGTCTCCCAATAAGGTGCCCTCCTGCTATTTCATGGGTAGGGGTTCTGCTACGAAACAGGACTGAACAGGAAGTAAGCGCAGTAGTAAAGACTTTATTTACATTTAAAGGAAATGTAAGGAAACACTTGTTCAACTACGGCAGGAAACACTCGTTTAACTAAGGTATAAACACTCATTTGACTATGGCTTGAACATTCTTCAAACTATGGCATGAACACTCTTCAAACTATGGCATGAACATTCTTTTAACTATTGCATGAAACTAGGAACAGGAAACTAGACAGAGCATGGACACATTACCTGGCACAATTATACATTCCGTCTTTCCTTTAATCCGTCATTACTCTGCGCTAATACTGCCTGATGTGCGTAGCAATGTGAGGGGTTTAAATAACCAGTCACAATTATCTTAATTGCTGACAGCTGGCAACACTTCAAAATACACCCTTGCACCTCCACCAATCACTGAACCGGGCGGGGACATAACAGGAACCAAACAAGTGCACATGTCCATTGTAATCACAGTCTTAGCGTCCATGCGCACTTCAAGCACATGCACGCACTCTCCAGCTGCCCATGCACGTCATCGCCTCAGCGCCATCTGCCAGCACGATCATGACAGTTACAAAGCGGTGACACAGGAGACTCCTTTCATAAATAAACATCTCACAAAAAAACTATTAAAAACCACATTAATGTATATATAGATGCATTTAAGTTGACATCTGAAACACAAATGAGTCCAGCGATGTTTTCTACATTCCAAATAAACATTGTGGTTTCGATTTCAGACTACAGACCTGATCATGTTTGTGTTCTCAGGTTGACGGCATTCGTGATGAAGTCTTTCAGAAGTGCCAAGCGATACATCTTTGTAGATCAGATGCTTGTAGATCAGGCGAAGGCCTGGCTCGGTCAATGGCAGCAGGCTAACGGATGCTTTGCCTCAGTGGGACAACTCATCCACACTGACATGCAGGTCAGGAGACCAGTCTGAGTCCAATACCACGTGCTGTTAGAGGACAATAATTAACAGCAGGTGGTGTGATGAAATAGAGTTAGTGCTACAACGTGAATGTTGATTATTTTCCTCTAACAGCATGTACTGGAGTGTTTTATTCCTCTAATAATACTGCTGTGTGCCAACAATTACATTATTTTATGTATTAAAGATTGACACTTTTTTTAATCAGTTTATAGTTACTTTTAATGTTCGTTAAACAACACTTGAGTTATACAGCTTATCATGTTAGGAAGAATCCATAGAATCTACCAGTGCTTTGAGTTAAACTATATTTAATTTTAACATAATTTAATTTTGGGTCTGAAGTATTACAGTAATAATCTCTCTCTTGGTCTCTCAGGGAGGGGTGAATGATGAGGTGACTCTCTCAGCGTACGTCGCAGCTGCAATGCTGGAGCTCAATTATACAATTGCAGTGAGTAAACTGTTTCACTGATGAACTTTTATTCAGTGAATTTTGGGTCATTACAGATGGTAATGTAAAGATACACAATAATGATGATAAACAAATATAAAAATATTTTTCAATGAATCAGTTTTTCAACAACTAATAAAACTTATTCATTAATGCCTAGTTTAAAGTTTTGCTTAAAAAAAACACCAGCACCTTGAGTTAATTTGAGATGATTGTATGTATAATATACGAAAAACACAAATGCATATTGAACAACTTGTTTGAGTTATTGAGTTATTGTAAATAAAACCGAAATTGACAACACTGACTTTTAAAAAAATGATCTTTATATGTGCATTTTGTGTTGCAAAGATATTGACTTGTCTCTAATGAATGGATCATGATCTACATGTTAATATGTATATGACAGGATCCTGTGGTGAACAGGAGTCTCGCGTGCCTGAGGAATGCGTACACTCAGGTGAACTCCACCTACGCCAAGGCTCTCCTTTTCTACACCTTCACTCTAGCTGGAGATCAGGGGATGAAGAACACTCTCATCTCAGACCTGGATGCAAAGGCCATAGTTTCAGGTTTGATGCTCCAAGTCTGTATGTCTATCAAACCACCACACAAGGAAAAATTGACAAACGTTCTCCAACAGCTGACACAGGGCGTTGTACATGTGTAGGCCAATATTTAATAATGGTGTAACATAATGACACTGTCTCTATCTGTATCTGCATAGTGCTCTGAATAGCTGTATCTAGAATGGAACTTCTTTTCTTCCTCATTTTCTTCCCAATTTGATCACCCAATTCTCACCCAGCATCCAGCCTTCCACTCATAAGACATCTATTAAGCAGAGAGGGTGAAGGCTAACGCATGATTCTTCCAGCCAACTGCAACTGTTGCTCATGCTGCGTAACAGGGCAGTTTAACACACTCGGAGGAATGTGCTCTCTGCCCTCTTCTGCACACAAGCTCACAGGCACCAACAACCATCTAGTGTTGCTATGATTGACAGGGGAATGAGTACACCATCTCTCCCACCCAGAAATCATCCATATGGAAATGTACACTGCTCAAACACATTCAGACCTTTTTAAACCTTTTCATTGGACAACCTTGAGTCAATGGCTTCAGTATTTCTCTAATATCTCCTTCAGGGGGCGGGAGGCACTGGAGCAGATTGGATAGTGGGTCTGTGACGGACTCTTTGGAGGTGGAGATTACCTCGTATGTGCTTCTGGCTCTGATGTCTGGACCCCAGCTCTCCGGATTTGGCCTGGGTTACAGCGCCAGCATCGTCCGTTGGCTTTCTCAGCAGCAGAATGCCTACGGGGGTTTCAGGTCTACACAGGTACAAAGCTTCAACACATCAGTCTCATACTTCACAGTTTGCATGGCCTTTCCCCCTTTAACTTCACACCTTTTACACAAAAAAAAACATATTGCACTTTGCTAATTATTGCACAAATGCTATTCAAAGATTATCAGGTATGTCATGGCTTATGTGACAAGCTTTTATGATGTACCGAATTGAACAGTAAAATGAAAGGAATAACTGGACATCTATATTATTTACTTTCCTATATTCTTTATGAATTTGCTCTAGTAGCTAATCTACAAATGTGTCCCAAAGTATAGACTACATTTTTAGTATATTTAAGCATATACATATGCATCATTAAAGCATAATTCACTTACTTGGACACAGTGGTCAGTTTATTTAGCTTAATTTGTAGCCCTTGCCCATATCTTGCTCTGTCCAATTACTTTTAATTACTTTTCCTTGTGCTTTAGACTATATTTATATTCTATGTAAAAAATTGACCTAATGTAAAGAGTCAATATACTGTACTGACACACCTCTGATTTTTCCCCAACTGTATCCATTCATTTAAGACATAAGACAGACCTGCATGTTGACGTGTGTATGTATTTATTTGACTGTCCAAGCGTAATAAGCCGCTAAAGAGAACTCAATCCGGTACTCGCACGATGAGAGCGAGGGAGACCTTCATTCAGTTGTAGTTACCTTAATTTTATGTTGCTATTCATTTATTACCTTTATTGTTATGTTACACGCGATGTGGACTCGACTGTACTCGGAAAAAAATCTAAATGCCCAAGTCCGTTTCAAGTTCGAGTACAAATTTACCAGAGAGTGAGAGTTCTTTCATAATTGGACTCTAGTTCGGATCAAGTCCCTCTAATTATTACTGTACTTTACTTATTAATATTTGTGTCATTAATTACAAATAAACATTATTATTATAATGCAATTTATTTATTTATTAATTCATTTTTTATTTTTATTTTTAAATAGAAGCACACATCTGGTTACTACTCACTTAAATTAAAATTTGTACTTTTGATATAACAACTCCATCATGAATAGAGTTTGATCACATTTTTGTTCTCTTTATACTCTTATCCATCATACAGGACACTGTCGTGGCTCTTCAGGCTCTGGCAAAATTCAGTCTCGTCAACTACAGTCCAGCAGGAGCTGTTACTGTTACTATAACATCATCATCAGGGGTGATTAACACATTTAACATCAATCAGAGTAACAGGCTGCAGTATCAGGAGAGTCAGCTGGAGGAGGTTCCTGAAGATTACAACGTCACAGCACAAGGGAAAGGCTGTGTGTACGTGCAGGTCTGTACATCACCATTTCCCACTTTACTTTCTTATCACAGTTCCTCAGGTGTAAATATGACTGAAATCTTTATGAATGTGACTTTTTTTCTGTGTGGAAATGAGAATTATTGGGTAAAAAGTGTGTAATGTTATATCACTTTTTTCTGTTTGATGGTTTCTCTCTCTTCCTCACCGTGCCCTTGTCTTTGCAGGCTGTTCGTATGAACATGTTTGCCTTCAGTTTACCTATAAACAAGTTTACTTGGAAGATATACGCATTCAAAATTGGTGTCTTTCTCTAACACCAATACGGATCAACAATTTTGATGGCATCATTCTACACTTCAACTTCATCAGATTTTCTGTCCAATTAAATACTGTCTAGAATCTGAAGTGTCCCGCCCACAACATTATACAAATCCATGGGTTTTAACTGTCACGCACGTTTTAGCGTGACTATGACAAACAAGCGTTACCGTACTGGTCACTTTTGTACATTTGTTTTATCTGGAACAATGGTAATTTCACATGTAACAACCAGTCACTGTCCATGGAGAATTGGTTCCAGCATAACGTATTAATTGTAAACGAGCCTATTGACAAGAATGGGTAATTATACACTTCTAAATGGAAAAAGACTTTTTAAAAAATATTTAAGACTATCCCCAGTGGCATACCAACTTTAACCAAATCTTCAGTTGTAGATATTAATGATTCAACCTTACAAAGTCCCCAACTTTTAGTAAATGGTCTTATCGTTTTTGATGAACATTTTAATAATAATTTTATAAGAAACTTTTCTACCTCATTTAATGTTCACGTCAAAATTGAACAAACCCGTCAATTAATTAATTAAAACCCTGTGATGTTTTACTTTTCTGAAACACAAAATTACATCATTAATCTTTTCATTATTTTAGTTTCATATTCACAAGATGAGAGGAACTAAATCCCCCTCATATATTACCTTCTATAACACTGATCTTAAGATATATTTTGAAGCCCTTTCGAACATGAGAATATAAAAGAAGAAACTTAAGAAAACTGTAAAAATGTTAAAGCTCCCAGCACATTTCTAGTAGTAGGACAGGGTCCTCATCTCTTCAGTGCTCCCTAAGTAACATGTTTCAGCTGCTTAATAGATTTACTGTTAACTGGCTAATTAACCAAGATCAATTAAGTATGTTTTAATGTAGTATGCTCACTGTTTGCAACTGTGACCTCACGTTAAATGAAAACTAAGCTAACAAGTTTACCGTTACCTCAGGATGGAAGCTAGTTTATTTTTATTAAAATACTTATGAGGGATAATTTGGACTTTTCAACAATCTCAACTATATTTCAATTAAAATATTTTTTAGCATATTTTACTATTATTATTATCATACATTATCTATGTATGTTTTATATATTTTTTTTTTATAATATGTATATTATATATTATATAATATTGTATAACCCTACTGAAAAGAGGATGAGTTGTTGGTTTTTTTTTTCTTTCTAGTTCACTTTGTGCTACAACATCCCTCCTCCTCCTGACCAGTCTTCATTTACTATCTCAGCCTCAGCATCTGGAAAATGCAAGGTCCCAAATCCATCTCTGGAAGTGAAAATTACTGTCAGGTGAGCTCCGAATCAACAAAATGACAAAACGGAGAATGGAGAATTAATTCAATTAATATATGCATACATACATACATTCATGCATATTTGCTTACTATTGTGGATCATGTCTACAGTTATTAAATTGTTGCCACAATGTAGTTGACAGTGAATGCAAAAGTTAGCATGTATGTAGGAAAAATGCAGCAAAGATATTAAGACTTTTAATTATCTTTCCTTATACATTCCTTGGTTGATACTTTGCATCTTTGAGAAGTTTTCTGTAAGGAGACATTTATTGATCATTTATGGAATGAGTCTCCGGTGTCAGGGCTTTGTAACAGTCCGAGGTAAAGCTGTAACTCAGTTTTCCGACATCTTCAGGACAGAGGAGTGTACACTTCTTTGCTGTTTCTCTGTAACACGACAAGCTGGGTTTTATTTTTCTTTTATTAACTTCAAGAGAGAGAAAAGAGAGAGGTGATGAGGGAACGACTGTTCATAGCTGCTGTAATGTAAGTTACTGTAGGGCCACAAGATACTTATTGATTAGATAAATATAAATCTGTGAGAGTCATTGT
Source organism: Ictalurus punctatus (assembly GCF_001660625.3). NCBI lineage: Eukaryota > Metazoa > Chordata > Actinopteri > Siluriformes > Ictaluridae > Ictalurus > Ictalurus punctatus. The sequence goes on from NC_030420.2 coordinate 1,755,404, forward strand.
ATAAACATAATGTTCAGATATCAGTTTTATATGAGCATGTATACATATATTTATGAGGATTTCTGACACAGTTAAAACACTGAACTGCAATAAAAAACATAATCTGAGTATAATGTTAGTAATGTTTCTCTGGTAGAATTTACTTTTAGAAAGCTGAATTAATTAGAGTATTAGAAAACTTTTCATGACATTTGATGAACAATTCATAAAATGTGAGGGCTTTAATGATCTTTTAATTTCAGATATAATGGTCAACGATTGGTGACCAACATGGTGATCATTAACGTCAAGCTTCTGTCTGGATTCAGTGCGGACGAGGCGTCTGTGAAGCTTGTGAACAGCAGTCCAGATGTAATGTAGACCTTTAACTTTAATCTCATTATTATTCACTGAACATCGAGTATCAGGGAATAGTTGTTCAGCCGTGGTGACAGAACAGTTTTCATTCCACAAATCGAACACTTTTACTCGTTATCATATTACTGGATCAGTTTGTGTTCACATACATGGTTTTGTTCTTACAGTCGACTGATGGATCTGTGAACATTGTGGAACAAGCTGATGGTGAAGTCATTATCTACCTGAATGGAGTAAGAGCACACACACAGCTTTACTAAAACACTGGGTTCCTCTGATGTTCATGTTAAAATCATCTCTGTAACTATTCAAATTTAACTAAAACCACAACAATAACATATAAGAATGAGCACATTCATATAAACCTGTGATTTGTAGCTGCAAAACTGTCAGAGCTGCTGTTATAAAAAATTTATCACAGCTCTGTCAAGTTCTTCTGATTGTTCAGAATAAATTTTCTATAAAATAAAAAGATTAAAAATGTATAATTGTTGATATGGTGACGTTTTATGTAAAGAGACATTTATGTAACATTTATGGAAGGAGTCTCCAATGTCAGTGCTTTATGACAGTCCAGTGTAAAGCTGGTAGCAAGCCTACACAGCGGTGAGCTGAGCACAGACACACAAGAGGCCGTTTAAGTGACAAACGTTGAGAGTTTTATTCACTTCTGTGACCGTGTGGGTAGAAAAGAGGTGTAATGGGGTGAAGTTCTCAGGGGTTGGTGTCATCCTCGGGGCTGCAGAGGGCGTGCTGTGGTCTTCCAGTGCGGATGAGATCTCGTTCGCTAGTCAGGGGGCTCTGTGCGTGCAGCCAGGGAGCGAAGTCCTCCATCGTGTCTGAATCTTCTAGAAGAAACACAAAACACAGCCTTAATCACGTTTCGGGAACCCTCTCTCCCTTTTCTAGTGGAGGTTGGCCCTTTTATATGCTCCTGCCGGCTGCTAGAAGGTGGAGAGCGGCCGCGCTGATAAATAGTCTCACAGCCACGCGCTCTTCAGCTGTCCAAAATATTGGTGGTGCTGAAGCGGTCCTTTCAGCACCCTAGCGGCAATCACGCAATCTCTTTTGTGCTCCGGCCGCCTGTCGTCATAGGCTGTAATATACAAAAAATATATATAATAATTCTTCATCTTCAGGAAGGGGTTGACATGTTGTGGTTTCTCAGGAACATGTAAAAATTTTTGTCTTCTTAACTTTGAGAGAGAAACAAAGAGGCTGGTGAGAGAACGACTGTTTTATAACTGCTCTAACGTAAGTGAGAACAGGAACTATCATGTTCCAGAGCGTTAAATGTAACTACACATTCAAAAGTAAAAGAGTAAAAGATCAAAACTATGATGTTCTCTAATAAAAATTCAGTTTTTAGAAAAGGTGATGTTAGGGTCAATCTCATTTTTTATGCCTCTTTAAAATGAACACTTATTGTACATTGCTATAAAATATAAAGAGATGGTCTGAACAGAACAGGAGGATTAATTTTGGGCGATTGTTGATCAGGTGGTAGAGCGGGTTGTCCACTAATCGTAGGGTTGGAGGTTTGATTCCCGGCCCACATGACTCCATATGCCGAAATGTCCTTGGGCAAGACACTGAACCCCAAGTTGCCCCCGATGGCAAGTTAACGCCTTGCATGGCAGCTCTGCTACCACTGGTGTGTGAGTGTGTGTGTGTGTGTGTCTGTGTGTGTGTGTGTGTGTGTGTGTGTGTGTGTGTGTGTGTGTGTGTGTGTGTGAGTGAATGGGTGAATGTGACACAGTGTAAAGTGCTTTGGATAAAAGCGCTATATAACTGCGCAATTTACCAATTTAGTTTAATATCTCTGTCTGTTTCAGCTGAAAAAAGGAGTGGAGAAGGTGTACACGCTGAGGATCGTGCAGGACATTGCAGTGGCAAACCTGAAACCGGCCGTTGTGAAGGTTTACGACTACTACGAGACTGGTACGCATCATTCTGTTAATCTTTATCAATCATTAAAAGCAGATGTTTTTCTGTCCAAAAAGCTTAGTGTATGAACTTAACCATGGCTTCTATTTTTATCTTTCACTTTAGGTGACTCGGCTGTAACTGACTACACCTCACCATGCACTTAATACAGAAAACGTGCACTTTTATCCATCATCTCTTTTCTTTTTCACTTTTTTCTCCATATTTTACTTTCATCTACAGTAAAAACTTAGCAAGTTCATAAATGTTTAGTAAGTACTAAATGTTTTTTTTTTTTTTTAAATCTGTCTTATAATAATCAACTTAAACATACAGTACATCTTTTGGTGTGAGTGTAATGGACACAATGCAGGAGATTTCAACTTTGTACATGTCTATAATACTACATGTACTAAAATTCTTTGCATATGTACTGTATACTGTTGAGATACTGAATACATAAAAAATTCCTGTTTCTTTATATTGTAGATCATCTACTTAAAAGTCTTTATTCTGCAGATGTAATCACGAGGCAGTTCATGAGGTGCTGAGCAAAAATATTAATAAAATGATTAAATGTGTCGATCCTGAGCAGCGCAGCAGAAATGTCTTCACCGTATTGTTGAGATTTAGAATTTGAACTCTGACATAAAAATTCCATACAACAGATAAACGTGTACATACAGTACATTTCCTCCAGCTCCAGTCATCATTATTCTCACCTGTGTCTTGTTTTCTCGACTCGTCTATGTATGTATTTTATTTAATTTATAGTCCGTTGTTGCAAAGTCTTGTTCCATGCTTCTAGACTGCAACCTTGTTCATTATTAATAGTTTAAACACTCATGGTTGTGCTGTTGTAGGAAAATAATCAGTGACAGGGTGGTGTGACGTAGCCAGATGTGTAGCAGAGTTACTGTTACAACACTGAAGTTGATAATTTTTCTATAACAGCATGCCCCAAAGTGTTTTCTTCCTCTAATATGAAAGAATCACATCATATATTTTTAGCTGTTTAAAGTTACGTTTAGTATTGTGGACAAGATTGTTATTAAGACAAAAACCCTGAGACACTGCAAAGTATAAACTCCACTGTCCTGAACTCCTCCCCAGCTACATCTTGCACTTTTACACGTTTAAACAGACTTAAGTTTGTTTATGTGTCATACAAATACCTGTGAATGAGCTGTTACTATAGAAACAGTTAAACATATTCATACAAGCTCATTAATTAATTTACTTTTCATTTTACTTTCTGATATAGAGCTGATTACTGATATTTGAGCAAATATGTAGCTTTAAATTGTTAACATACTGATTCAGACTTAAATCTAAGTGATTTTACTCTAGTCCTGAATAAATAAACGGATGTTTACTAATCCATCAAAGCCTTGTTTCTAATTAGAGACAGTTTTATTAGGATTTCATCACTGAGCCTGATGCTTTCCTACAAGATGCAGTTTGTTCATACGGAACGTGTTTTCTGTAATTTGATCGCTCTCCTGTTACACACTGGTGTCATGTTCAGGGCAAAGAACATTACTGTATGGTTGTTGTTGACGAAATATACTGGATAAGGTACAGCCAGATTACCTGATGTAGGCCAGCTAGTATTTGCAATGAAGATAATAAACTTCTACAAAATTTTTACAAACATCAAACCAAAAGCTCAGGGGAAAAAATGAGACACTTGACAAAAATACTTCATATTGCCAAACAGACAACAAGGTTAGACTGTGTGCTGCTTCAAAACATTTATTAATCACAAAACATTGTTCTTTATGAACTGACTTAATATTAAAAAGACACCATAAGCAGAGCTGAATAATGAATAACTTATGAATTTATGAATAAGATTTAAATCCTGTCAGGAATCCTGTCAGGTTAGCTCCACTTAGTTAGCCAGCGGGTGAACATGAAAACATTAGCAGGTTCATTCTGCTTTCTGTGATCTGCAGTCAGAGCCAGTCGGGAAAATTAAAAGAAAATGTAGAAAAGAGGAAGACAAAAATCATTTGAGAACATCCCTCCTTGTACATACTGTAGACTTATATTTCTATCACTGTAATTAATCCACTGTGCTAACAATTTAAAGGGATGTTATGATACAAATCTAATAGCAGGACAGACTTTAAAAATGTCTTCATACATCTTTACGGCTTTGGGAATGGGTTGAGTATAAATAGCATTGTTGAGGCCATCGGTTATATCATTGTGGCATATTTACATACACAGATACAGTTATTTACATCGGCGATGGACTTCACGTCTACGTCTGGCTCTTAAAATCTGTGGAGTTCAGAAATCGACACCGGATTTTCAGAGAAGATTTCAGCGAAGACTGGGAATGATTAGCAGCAGACATGATGTTCTTTACAGCGGATAAACAAACTAAATACAGACAGGACACATAGACAAAAGCTCATCTATAACCTCCATCATAAGGTGTCATCAGGTATCATCAGGGATGGTTTGAAAAGAAAAAGCAATGTACATAATGTTCCACTTATCTCAGATATAGCCAATTAGCTAAGACATATTTGGTGCATAACAATTATTTTATTTATTAGCTCTGTAGCTAAGAGTTTAACAAGTTATTGAAGACTATCTCACTTAAAATCACCACTATGCTGTACTTTTACATACTTTAAACAATATTGCTAAAATTAGTTTAAGGATACAGTGTGATTTAATCTGTAATACAAGTGGTGGCCATTTTGTATATCCAAAATCAACCAGGCCCCGCCCACAAAGTTTTGGCATTTAACTGTGGAAATATAGTTGTCAGTGATGTAGATGATAATATAGTTTCACTTTGAATTTATAATTTGAATTTGTAATATTCATTGTACAGAAATATTGATTATATTTATGGATATTTTTGGTAAAATTATTACAGGTCTAAGAACAAATAAAAACATGTTTTCCATCTTCAAGAATAAGATTATGTATTTTAACAATATCATCTGAAGCAAGTATATGAACATTTGGGTGTGTATTTATGTGAAGTAGTTTGGGTGAAATAGACTTCCATTATTTTTTCAGTTATTTCACACTTCTAGGGTTAGGGTTAGAAGTGACATTATACTTGTCTATTATCATGTCCACAGGCTGCAGAGCATCTTCTGGGAGTAGTTCAGCAGAGATTTAAGAGCACAAGGACAAGAAGGCCTTATATATAGCTGACTTGTGTGTGTTGCAGGAAGACGACCCAGATATTCAAGCTGTGTCGAAGTGCTGGGATTGAGAGTAAGTAAGTAAAGCTTTAATTATATAGCACCTTTCACAACAATGTTTACAAAGTGCTTTACAGAAAACTTATACAAGAAATTAAAATCAGTAGAGAGAATAAATAAAAATAAGCAATAAAAAATATAAGACAATACACAACAATTAAATAAAAGGCTAAGCAAATAAAATAGAATGAATAAAAGGATACAAATAAAATCAAGTATGGAAAATTAACTGGTTTGAGGAAAGGCACCAGTGAAGAAAATGTGCTTTAAGATACTTTTAAAAAGAACTAATTGAATCAACTGCACGTAGGCTGTGCACATAGTTTCACAGTTTAGGCCCATAGTGACTAATGGCCGACTCCCGCTTTTCAGCCACGTTTTGGATGACCTAAGTGATCGAGCAGGAGTATATTTAGTGATCATGTTACAAAGGTTTGTAGGAGCACCACCATGAAGACATTCGAAAATGAATAACAGGATTTTAAAATCAATTCTGTAAGACACAGCAAGCCAGTGAAGTGATTTAAATGACAGAGTGATATTGTTCAGTCTAGTATGTCAGCATTCTTGAATCTGCATTCTGGATTACCAATTAGATTACCGTCTGATCCCAAAGAACTTGATCATGTGACTAAATGCTCAGAGTCATTGTTCCGTTACATGCTAGATAATGTAGCTCCACTTAAAAGAAAAATAATTCGAGATAAAAAGCTAGCACCCTGATATAATGATCCCATATGCACTTTAAAACAGACCACTCGACAATTAGAGCGTAAACAGCATCAAACCAAATCGGTAGCATTTCAAACAGCATGGAAGACGAGCTTCCTGAAAATGTCTTAGTGCTACTAGATCAGTCTCTCTCTCTACCCTAATTGAATATATAAAAAAATAATCCTCGATTCTTATTCAGTACAGTAGCAAAATTAACTAGGAATAAAACCACCAAAGAAATATACGCACAATCATTATACTGCAGCGATTCCTTGTTTTGTTGCAGATCATTTACAACTTTTAGGAGAGCAGTTTCTGTGCTATAGTTCAACCGAAAACCAGACTGAAATGTCTCATTGAGATTATTGATGTTGAGATCGTTATTGAGCTGTATGGACATAACTTTTTCAATTATTTTGCCAAGAAATGTAAGATTACAGATCGTTCTGAGCACGGAAGAATCAAGATTGTTTCTCTTCAGCAGAGGCCTCACAATAGCTGTCTTAAAAGGTGTGTGGAAAAATTCCTTGTTGGAGGGATAGATTAACAATGCTCAAGATGTTTTAATAATGTAGTAGTAATGTAGTAATAATCAATTTAAACCCAATTTAAGAAAGCTGGTGAGTAATGGGATAACAGAGCAGCTAGAAGCATTCACAAGTGATATAACCAGGTCAAGAATGTTAGGGCTGACTACTGAGAAAGAGGATTGATTAAATTGAACAGCAATAGGTAGAGAGTTATAAAATTTCCAGCAAGACAAGTGCTGACTATGTATTGCCTTTTGATAGTAATTTTATTGCTGAAGAAACTGCAAACTCATTGCACGTTTCAGTTGTGAAAACGTCTGATGATATTTGAGGTGAGGGGTTTAGCGGTGTATCTATTGTGGAGAATGGGGTTGTCTTTGTGGCTGTCAATTAAACTTGAAAAGTAAGATTTTCTAGCAGACCTTATTTCGTTATTAACTATTTTCAAGTTGTTTTTATAGATAGCTTGGTGAACTATTAGCTTTGTGTGCTTCCACTGCCATTCTGCTCCTCTGCAGTCTCTTTTTAGTCTTAAAATGGAGCTATTATTTCTCCAAGGGGCCGCTTTAATTATCCCAGAGATAGTTTTTATTTTTAAAGCGGCAACAGAGTTAATACATTTGGTCATCCTGACATTAAAGCTGTCCACTAGAGTGTCTGATGAAGGAAGTGAAAGAGGCGGAGAGATGATATGAGCTCCATGAAGGTTGCAGCTATATCAGCAGTGAGATAGCGCTTGGTGACAGTCCTCTTATCACTCACACTGTTAGTACATGCTGAAATTTCAAAGAAGACACAATAGTGGTCAGAAATGACAATGTCAACTATTTTTGGTTCATTAATAGCAAAACCATATGAGATCACCAGATCCAGTGTAGTTAGAATAAATAAAAATAAGCAATAAAAAATAAAAGACAATACACAACAATGAAACAAAAGGCTCAGCAAATAAAATAGAATAAATAAAGGAATACAAATAAAATCAAGTATGGAAAATTAACTGGTTTGAGGAAAGGCCCCAGTCCTAATTAAATCAACTACACGTAGGTTTCCAGCGAGAGAGTTCCACAGTTTAGGCCCATAGTGACTAATGACCTAAGTGATCTAGCAGGAGTATATTTAGTGATCGTGTTACAAAGGTATGTAACAGCACCACCATGAAGACATTCGAAAATGAATAACAGGAATTTAAAATCTATTCTGTAATACATGGGTATCCAGTGAAATTATTTAAGTGCCAGAGTGATATGATTCTGCAGTCTAGTATCTCAGCATTCTTACATCTGCATTCTGAACTCTTTGTAAGTGTTCAATGGAGCTCTTTGGTAAGCTAACCAAAACACTGTTGTAGTAGTCGAATCTAACAAATACATGTATGACTTTCCCACTGTGGGGAGAAAATATTACAAACTTTGAGATGTTATGAAGCTGATAATATGCTGTTTTACAAATAATTGTAATTTAAAAAAATATATATGTAGAAACTTTCAGAAAGTTTGTTTTAGTAACCTAATTAACATAAAATTAGATCATACTGAATGCACAGCTGGCACCTTTGAGCGGAAGCTAGGATTGTTCAATATTATATCTCTTACATAAAGCACTTATTTAAAGCTTATTTAATTTATTTAAATCTAAAGCACTTATTGTTAATGAAACCATTACTAACCAGGAGTTTATTTCACAGAAATATGGATTTATTCCAAATGAGTACATCGCACTAAATGAAGGCAGAGCAAAAGAGTTAATACATTTGGTCATCCTGACATTAAAACTCCTCACTAGAGTGTCTAATGGAGGAAGTGAAAGAGGGGGGAGAGATGATATGAGCTTCATGGAGGTCTCAGCTATATCAGCAGTGAGATTAGTGACGGTCCTCACAGTGATATTACAGTACATGCTGAAATATCAATATTCAATGAAGACACAATAGTGGTCAGAAATGACAATGTCATCTATCTCTATCAACCAACTATCTCTGGTTCATTAATAGCAAGACCATATGAGATCTCCAGATCCAGAGTATGGCCATGTTTGTGTGTGGGCCCAGATTCATGCTGCATAAGGCCAAAAGAGTCTATTAACCCTGTGAAGCTGACAGTCGATGGATCAGAGATTACATCCATATGGGTGTTGAAATCACTGGTAATTAACACATAATCTCATAATTAACTCTTGAAAGCATTTCCCTATTATGGGCTGCACCCCCTTGCCCCGAACACTAGGGGGCCCCCGAGAGGATTCTCTTTTGCATTTTTAAGATTACACATTTTCCAGGTAATTAGTAAGTAAGTAAGTAAGTAAGTAAGTAGATTTTATTTATAAAGCACATTTAACACAGTAAAACTGACCAAAGTGCAGAACAGAGTAAAGAAAAGTAAATATAAAACAGAATAAAACCAAATAAAGACAGACCATAGTAAAAAATTTAGATTAAATAATTAGATTAAAAAGCCTGGGAGAAGAGATATAGTTTCAGCCTCTTTTTTAAAATGGTTATTCAGGGTGCAAGGCGGATGTCCAGTGGCAATTGATTCCATAAACAAGGGGCAGCAACTGAAAAAGCTCTATCCCCCTTAGTTTTTAAAAAAGATCGAGGGACATACAAAAGAAACCCATCAGAAAATCTTAAAAATCTGCTAGCTGAATGTGCGGTAAGAAGATATTTAAGATAAGAAGGAGCTTGATCATAAAGAGTTTTAAAGACAAACAAAAGAATCTTAAACTGGATCCTAATATGGACTGGGAGCCAATGGAGTGATGCTAAAATTGGGATGACATGATCAATTTATCCATAGAGCAGCGTGGACACACACAATTCACTAATCACGACAGACAGTACATACAGGATAACATCAACTCAACAACATGTGGCTTGAAAATGTCTAAGCAAAATACCTAAGCTTACAACTTTCTTTAAAAAAAACATATAGAAGAGCAACTAGACATTGATACTGCCGACACAATAAATGACAACGAGGCAAATTCTACTACATGAACTACAATATCAGCCATGGCCATCGGATCTATCAAGACGATCTTGCCCACTTTAGGTACGCCGAATATAATTATTATTATAATAATAATAATTCCTTAGATTTATATAACGCTTTTCAAGGCACTCAAAGTGCTTTACATTGTATGGGGGGAAATCTCCTCAACCAGCACCAATGTGAAGCATCCACCTGGATTTCCCCTCGAGCCAGTGCAGCAATATTGCAGCGTGCTCGGAAAACCGCAGAGCATGTGCGTGCAGGAGCCAGATGCATGAGCGCTTAGCAAAACATTATTATATTCTGCTACGTAACAGAATACTATGCCCTAACTTGGATGTAGCAGGAGAGTGAGGAGAGCATCACGGCAGTGTACATGGGAATGTCTGGCCACCCTTCATGTCAGTCCAGTTTCCCCAGTGGACTGCCATAGACCTCCCAGAGACAAATTATGGATTGGGTGACTACCCGTGGCAGTTCTTGTCCCACAGTCAAATGTACTTTTCTAGCCTAGCGAACCCCAAACCGGACAAGAGACAGTGGCTTGGGTTCATTGTGTTCCAGTTTTATATCCTGTCCCATGACTGTGCGGAGCATCTGGCCAGTACAGTGCCCTCAATAATATAACTCAATTTGTGGAACTATTCTTGAAGGAGTTTAGGCATCCAGGTCAGAGCAATGATCTGGATCATCTTTTTAGGGGAGTCAGTGTGATGAACAAGCTTGACCTGCCATTCCACACCTATTATGAGTGGATTGACAGGGCAGCCTCCACAGCTCAGCTTCAGGCCCCGGCTGACAGGGCAGTGGTGGAGGCGACTCTGATATGCAAGACCGAGGACTGCGGTAAAGAGGCCCAGCTACAGTGTCCCACATGCAGGAAACTGGGGATCCATGGATCATATTTCTGCTTTTGGGGATGTTTCAAGAGCAGCTGGCATACTCCACAAGAGGGCACTTGCTGAGCTCCAGCCTGAGGTCAATGTGGCAACCTCATCTCCAGAGCTACAGCTTGAGACCCACGAGGTGGTCTCACCTGCTGAGCTCCAGCCAGAGGTCAATGTAGCGACCTCGGCTGCAGAGCTCCAGCTCAAGATCCACGAGGTGGTCTCACCTGCTGAGCTCTAGCTGGAGGTCAACATGCTGACCTCATCTCCAGAGTTCCAACCTGAGGCCCACAAGTTGGTCTCACCCGCAGTGTTCATGTCAGAGGTCAACGTGGCGACCACATCTCCAGAGCGACAGCTTGAGACCCACGAGGTGGTCTCACTTGCTGAGCTCCAGCCTGAGGTCAACATGGCGACTTCATCTCTAGAGCTCCAACCTGGGACCCTCGAAGTGGCCTACCTGCTGAGCTCCAGCTGGAGGTCAATGTAGCAACCTCAGCTCCAGAGCTCCAGCTCAAGATCCACGAGGTGGTCTCACCTGCCAAGTTCCAGCCAGAGGTGAACGTAGCGACCTCGCCTCCAGAGGTCCAGCTCAAATTCCACAAGGTGGTCTCACCTGCAGAGCTCCAGCATGAGACGCACAAAGTGGTTTCATCCCCAGAGTTTTAGCCTGAGACCCACGAGGTTGTCTCATCTCCAGAGCTCCAGCATAAATTCAACCTCCTGCTAGAGGTCAATGAGGTGACCTCCCAAGTGAAGTTCATGTCTGAAGTCGAAGAGGCGACCTCTCAAGCCAGTTCCTGTCCGAGGTCGAAGAGGCGATCTCTTAAGTCTGATTTCTGTCCGAGGTCGAAGAGGCGACCTCTCAAGCCAGTTTGATATCAGAGGTTTACAAGATGGCCTCCCAAGACAAGTTCCTGTACCAGGTTGAAGAGATGGCCTCCCAAGCCAAGTGCATGTCTGAGGTTGACAAGATCGACGATGTGACCTTCAATGCCACGTTCCAGTCTAAAACCAACGTCATGACCAACCAAGTTATCCTCACACCAGAGTCTGTTGATACGACCAACCAAGTTTTCCTTATGCCTGAAACTGACGTCAAGACCAACCAGGTTCTGCTCACGCCTGAAACCATTGTCACGAACATCCAGTTTCTGCTCACACCTGAAGCCGATGTCACGAACAACCAAGTTCTGATCATGTCCGACTCTGCTGACATGGACAACCAAGTTCTGCTAACACCCGAGTCTGCTGACAAAGACAGCCAAGTTCTACTCATGCCTGAAGCAAACATCATGACTAACCAAGTTCTCCTCATGTCTGAGACTGATGACATGATCAACTGAGTTCTCCTCATGCCTGAGACTGACAACACAGCCAATCAATCTCTGGGTACACCTGAATCTGCTGACACAGCCAACCAAGTTCAGCCTGCTAAGTTGATGGAGAACGACGCTCAGACTCTCTGCGTGACTGAGGATACCACACAGCATCACTCACCACTCCCTATACAGCTTAGGATGCCACTCAGCCACCCTGTTCTACTGAGAAAGTTTCTCCACTTCTCGTTGCAGCCAAGAACTCTGGTTTGCTTCCCTAATCTGCCGTGGATGCCACTATGCCAAGGTTCTATGAGGACGTCGTTCAGCCCTCCTGCTCCACTGAGGATGTCGATCCACCCTCCTGCTCTGCTGAGGACATCGCTCTGCATCCGTGCTCCGTTGAGGACATTGCGCCGCCTCCGTGCTCCACTGAGGACGTCACTCTGCCTTCCTGCTCTGCTGAGGATGCTGCTCAGTCTTCCGCTTCAGCTGAAGACAATTTGCCCAAAGGGCCAGGTCCGCCAAGGGAGGGGAGTGTGTTCTGGTGCTCTGTCATGACTTCCCCTTCGAGCAAGCGCTGCAATATTTCACATTTTGGCATATTTGTTGTTTGCCGAGTATGAAGTGGCTTTAGCTTTTGTGGTTCTATTATTGCGCAACTGATTTAGGAGTTGATGGAATAAAAATGGTAAATGACTGGGGCCCCAAGGGATGTGTTAGCCCCAGGCCCCACAAAGACCTCATTAACCCTCATGGTCAGGTAATTTTAAATTTAAACCATAATACTAAGCATTTTTTCATGCTTGGCTCTTTTTTCAGTTTTTCTAATGAACATAAATGATCATTGTAAAAAGTTTACCAGCTTCCTGTAAGGGTTCTCATTTGGGACTGATAGGGAAACACCCTGAACACATACTGTAGAATCTATAAAGATTACCCCAGAGAGCTGACAGAAGAATCCCTAAGGATTCTAAAGTTTAGAACTGAGAGTGTGTGTTATTTTATTTATTTTTTTATTAAAGAATGATGACTTTTATAGTGACATTTAATATTGTGTAACATAAACAATACAAGTTCCTGTTATGACTTACATTGTAGCAGCTACATTATAAACAGTTCTTCCCTCACCGGCCTCAGTTTTCTTATTCAGCCTCCATTATATTATTTATAATAATACTACTACTACTAATAATAATAATAATAATAAGAAGAAGAAGAAGAAGAAGAAGAAGAAGAAGAAGAAGAAGACAAATAAAATGCAGCTTGTTAACTGTTCTGTCCTAAAAATGTTAGAAAACTTAAAATTACAGCTTTCAATTCATGAAAAGAGCTGAAACCAGACCAGTAGACTCTTGTATACGCCACTGAAATTTGGACATATTTAGAAATGTACTATCCTGGGGTGGTAAATTTCACCCAGTTATATAACTTTTCGGGTGTATAGTGACTGATCTAACCTTCTGTGCTATGGCCATTTGTTGCCATGGAAGATAATCCTGTCAGGGGATGTTTTCACACCCAAGTGATAATTAACATTTCTCATCTATTTTTCATTCATCTAAAACTGGATTGGTTGCCCTTAAACTTAACTTGACAGCCATTGGGCCACTGTATGCATTGGCTTTCATTTTATCGCTTACACTCAAATTAGCCCATCCCAAAATATTGACAGATATTGGGTCACTGCATTGGCATTCGTTTTATTGGTTAGACTTAAAATCTGGCCCACCCAGGCCCACGGCCTTAGGTTATACACCTTGCTACAGGCTTTCAATTAATATTGTTCATAACATAAATTCTGAGACAATAATTTGGCTTTACATATCTTTATTAAAAGAATGAAACATACAAACTAACAGGAATAGTATGGAATGTCCAAAATATAACAAGATTAAAATATTAAATAATAACAATAATAAAATATCTAAATTAACAATAAAATATGGAAAGTAAAAAAAATAAAAATGTAATGCTAAAAAAGGAAAAAGAAAAAAAAAGGTTTTGAGGAGAATTTACCCTGTAAAGAGGAGAATTCAAGAAGACTACTGATTGGCTATTCGCAGTATTTCAGCCTTTCTATTGTTTTTTGTTGTTGTTGTTGTTCTGTTTTACATTTAGTGAATTAAAAACTGAAATTGGTTTTGATAATATTTCTGTGTGAGACCCCACATCCAGCTACAGAGGTGCCAGATCCATATAAAAAGGTTCCGGAATGCAGGTGTGCTCTATTTTAAAGGTGCCAGATAGACACACACACACACACACACACACACACACACACACACACACACAGACCTATGAACAATGAAGAGACCCCAATCCATTTATTGGAAAGTTTTTTGGGGTGGGGGGAGGCCAGGGAACCTGGAGAAAACCCACGCAAACAAGAAGAGAACATGTGAAACTCTGTACAAACAGTAACCTGGGATCGCAGTCAAACTGAGGACTTTGGAGCTGTGAGGACTTCAGCTAAATTGTGTAGTGTAGTGCTGGATGAACTGTTTGAGTAAGAAAATAATTCCTGTGTTATAAGAATAAAAAATCATTCCAGTGTTCTGTGTTGTACGTTCAGATGCAAGGACATCACTTCTTTTTATCGGATGGTGTTTTATTTAAGAGAATAAAAACGATAGAAATGCCAGTGTTATTGAGGTCTAGACTGATAAGATGAGGCATGTCAGTGTAACATACAGGGCAAGGTCAGGAGAAGCGAAACAGGAGTGTGGTGATAGCAGCAAGCATCTAACCCCACTATAGACATTTTTGGGAGGGGCAGAGGTCAATAAATACCACAAGTGATCTCAGATCATCATATTCGGTCTGATCGTGTCTGATTTTGTTCCAGGATGAGCTTTTCTCAAGTTCTTTTTGGAGTTTTTTTGCTTTTTCCAAGCATCATAGCACAGAACACCACCACAGACACGTAAGATCTTAATATATTTTTCAGATTTTCTCAGAGAGCCTTGTAGATTTAATATGAAGAGTTTTATAGTACAACTAATATTTTTGTTAATATTGTATGAATGGAGCAAAATAGAATGATGAAGTGCTCGTAACCTAAATAAATAAACTGAGGTTTGTTGAAGAGGCTGATGGAGAATTGGTCAACACTATCAAATTAAACAAATGAAAAAATAAACCTCATAATTATATGTCTATACAAAGGTTTATCCAAGACTATTCCTTAAGTGAGGAAAATAGGTAAACAATATAAATGTTTACATTTGAGATGTTCTGAATTAGTGATGCAGGGATTCAATGAGGCTTAATATACTTAAGTGAGGAATATTTAATATATATATATATATATATATATATATATATATATATATATATATATATATATATGCATAACGCTGTACATACTTTAATCTGTAAATATTTATCACATCTTTTTTTTTTTTTTTTTACTACTGAAGCAGGATTTCTCAACCTTTTTCAACACCATTTGTAACACCAATTTAAGGTCTCAAAATTCTTCACTCTCCCATCCTCTGTCCCCAATAAAACCCCAACTCTAAGATGGTATTAGTAGAGATATTAGGATATGTAACTGCTGTTGTAGGCTACAAACTTAAATATCACCCATGTGTCACCCTTGTCCAGTGCAAAATAAGCTTTCAGTAATATTATCATATATTATATGCTTATAGAGTGCAGTTGCTGCTACAAACTGTAGAGATGGTAAACATAAGCTAAGTAGGAACTAATAAAACTATTTCCCCCTTTTTTTTGCAATAGCTTTTACCTCTTGGCCGTGACCTCCCAGGCTGTAGGGGGCACCACAGAGACGCTATGTATCACGGTGAACCCCTATAAAGAAGTCTCACTGGAAGTGAACCTGGAGCTTAATGGCGACAGAGTGGTACTTCTGAAGGAAATATCTATTAAACAAGAATACTACCGCTGTATCCCGTTCCAGGTCAGACGCCATCTTAAAACATTTCTCACCTCACAGGCAGGGATTCTTATCTCCAGTGATGAGTCTAAATGTTTCCCATCTTCTAGAGCTGCTGATTTTGATCCTCTAAATATGTTTACATGAGTTCAGGTTTGTTAATTAACAGATGAAGAATCAGAAAAACACCTCTGATTTAAAGAATATTCAAGTTGATATTTGATGGAAATGTAATATGCCATATGAATAAACAAGCTATAAATATTGACAATATATTTTTTTTTTTGCAATGTAAAGCCTGGTTTGCTGTATAATATTTAAAAAAAAATGGATATAAATAAATAATAGTGTAATGTTTTCTAAAGTTGCTATGCGTTATGATTTTGCCGTTTTGTTTTTAACAGGTTCCTGTCGTAAGCGTGGAATCAGTAGCGTCTATTGACATTCAGATAAATGGAGAAAGCACATTCCTGAACAAGACAACAAAGATCCTCATCAAACCTCCGACTTCTCTGATTATTATTCAGACGGATAAACCCATCTACAAACCAGGACAAACTGGTAACACTCTCTACATGGATTTTCACACTTCCTGCCTTCTGTTTTCCTAGGTTCCTGCCCCAGAGCCGCCCTTAAATTATTTAACCCTGTATTAAAACCAAATCATTTTCAGAATGCAACAACATTATAGATATTATCTTTTATTCTCTGTAGTGATGTTCCGCATCATCTCTCTGGATTCCAATTTCCTCACCTACAATCAGACGGTACGACAACTTTTACCATTTCTCTAAAATACTACAAAATATACAGTAGCAGTTTCAACAAAAATCATATTTATCAACTGTTATACCTGTCTTGCTTTGTAAGCAAACAATTTTAAATTAAACGTAGCATTAGTTGTGTTTTATAGTCCCTCAATATTAAGTTTAATAAATTAAGGTGAATAAGTTTGTTTTCCTAAAGTATTAAGTAAAAAATATCGAAGTCCAAACCTTAATCCAAGCTACTGCTGAACTTGAAAATCACAGGATTCATCAAATGTATTACTAAAAAATACTCTGATTTGTATGTTTAACCTGCTTTTATCTTTTCTTATTGTTTCAGTTTCCGACAATAGAAGTGCAGGTACGGTGATGTGTGAAAGATTCAACACTTATTAACTGGGCACTTTGTGTATTTATGACTTGCTATGTCTTTAAAACAATAATCAGTGCATTTACAGGTTTTTGCATTAGAAATCTTATAACTATTATTCTGGTGCTGCTCTCATTATGAGGTTAAAAAAACTGAACATGTTATTCTCATTAATGGATGTTTTTGAGCTCATGACCTTATTTGTGGCACTTTTCTGGACTGAGATCTAAGAGTAGTTCAATTCAATTCAATTCAATTTTATCTGTACAGCGCTTTTTACAATAGACATTGTCTCAAAGCAGCTTTACAGAAATATCAACACGGTATACAGATATTAAAGGTGCGAATTTATCCCAACTGAGCAAGCCACTGAGTGGCGACGGTGGCAAGGAAAAACTCCCTAAGATGTTTTAAGAGGAAGAAACCTTGAGAGGAACCCGACTCAGAAGGAACCCATCCTCATCTGGGTAACAACAGATATTGTGAAAAAGTTCATTATGGATTTATATGAAGTCTGTATGGCGTTAGGAGCAGCCGTAGTCCCAGCAGTCTGGAATTAAAGAAGATTTTGGCTCCATCCAGAGGCAGAAAGGATCTGGATCTCTAGTATCTCCATAAATTCGTGTGGGGCTCGGCGAAAGGAGAGAGGGAGAAAGTAGAACAGAATCTAGTCAGGGTAGGCTTGAGTAAACAAATACGTTTTAAGCTTAGACTTAAACACTGAGACTGTGTCTGAGTCCCGAACACTAATAGGAAGACTGTTCCATAACTGTGGGGCTCTATAAGAGAAAGCTCTTCCCCCTGCTGTAGCCTTCACTATTCGAGGTACCATCAGATAGCCTGCATCTTTTGATCTAAGTAGGCGTGGCGGATCATATAAAACCAAAAGGTCGCTTAGATATTGTGGCGCGAGACCATTTAGTGCTTTATAGGTTAATAAGAGTATTTTATAATTAATGCGAGATTTTACTGGGAGCCAATGCAGTATTGATAATATCGGTGTGATATGGTCGTATCTTCTGGTTCTAGTTAGGACTCTAGCAGCTGCATTCTGGACTAACTGGAGCTTATTTATATTCCTACTGGAACATCCAGACAGTAAGGCATTACAGTAATCTAATCTAGAGGTGACGAATGCATGAACTAGTATTTCTGCATCATGTAGTGACAATATGTTTCTTATTTTAGAAATATTTCTGAGATGAAAGAAGGCTATCCTAGTAATATTATCTACATGAGCATCAAATGATCGGCTGGAGTCAATAATCACTCCAAGGTCTTTAACTGCTGCACATGATGAAACAGAAAGACCATCCAGAGTAACCATGTGATCAGAAAGAATACTTCTAGCTACACGTGGGCCTAATAAAAGTATTTCTGTTTTATCAGAATTAAGCAGAAGGAAGTTAATTAACATCCAATGTCTAATGTCCTTTACACAATCCTCAGTGTATTTTGTTTTTATTTCATTTCAGGACCCAAATTCGAACCGCATTGGTCAGTGGCTGAACGTGCCCTCGTACGGCAGTTTTGTGGATTTGTCATATCCCTTGAACTCTGAGGCCACACAAGGATTTTATGTCATCACTGTCTGGAGCCAGAAAAATGAAGAGAACACACAATCCTTTGAAGTCATGGACTACGGTCAGGCTCAGTTTATCTTTATAAATGTCCTTAGAATACAAATATATCTAATCTTTATTTAATGATTGGTAAGAATAATATTGATGGAAATACCAGTTATTTAGTACTTCTAATTTCTTAATATGTCCTGAATACAATGTTTGTATTACTGTAAGTATGAATTAAAAATGACTTTGATCCAAGTTGATCTAAACCTGTTTCATGAAAATAGTATAATGTTTAATAATGCGTTTTTTGTTTGTTTTTAACCAAAAAAAGAGAGTAAAATATCAGTTTTATCAAATTCAAAAACCACACTGTCTAGCTTCATTTCATTTTAAATCACTAATTCCTAATTATTCTGCAGTGAAAATACATTTCACCGGTGTTTTGCTGTTTTACTTATTAACCAGGTTTCCAGTCATTTCTATATTCAGGGCTCCAAGTTTCATGTATTCCTCGTAATGAAGGTTAGGACAGATACAAATGCAGATAAGAATTTATTTAGAGAGAGGCAGGCAGAGAAATCCAAACCATGAGACAATAGCATGCTCGAAATAACAGGCAATGGGTCAGCAAACAGGTATAAATGAGGCAAGGCAAGAATCGAGAGTGAGTAACAAGAAACTAGAACAAAAACCATGAATCAATACGAGGAACAAGGTACAACCACTTGGTATGGTGAAAGAAAAAAAAAGTCTCTTTTATAGCATGGAGTGAGTGTGAGGTTGGTAACAGGTGTTTGTAATTAGAATTCTGGAGATGGTTAATGTGTGTGGGTGGGTGGAGGGGGGGGCTGTAGTCCATGGCGGCCATGTTTGTAGGCCACAGTGCAGGATGGGAAATGTAGTCACTGGTTTGCTGTGATATGCCACCAAGCACCTGGTCAGAAAATCTATGTGGATGAGGTTTACTGTATGGTTGAATTAAATAGAAAGAACAGTGAAACTTTTTATGAATAATACAAATCTTTATAATGTATTATTTCAATTAACAGTCTAAAATATAAAAACATGAATGATGTGAAAGCCAGGAGCGTGTTTGGACGGTCAATTTGGCCTGTGACTGCATTTTTCTAGATTATGCAATAAATCTGTTATAAAGCTCCATGTAAAACATTTAGGGACATACGACTGGGTTCTAGAAATAATCCTTGTCAAATCTGATGACTGGTTTGAACACAGTAATAGAAGTAAATGAGAATAGAGTAAATTAAATGATCATCTACTAAACAACACAATTCAGATTAGCAGCTGTATTTTAGCACTGCGTTTATTGTCTCTTTTAGTTCTGCCCACGTTTGAAGTGACGGTCCAACTTCCTCCAGTCATAACCATCCTGGACACACAGGCTACGCTGAAAGTGTGTGCTAAGTGAGTGTTCAGTACTCAGTAATGTTCTTTCTCTTAATGTTTTTTTAACAACACAATTGTAAGATACCCAACATGATGTCCATACTGGAAGTCTGACTTACAAAATTAGGAAATTATTGGAAGAAATGAACAAAGCTCAAACATTTATGTTGGAAAATTTTTTTTCAGAATGTGTCATTTATGTTCTTATACTTTTTTTTTTTCCATTCTCTGCAGATATACATACGGGAAGCCGGTGAATGGGACGGTGAAGGCCAAAGTCTGCCATAACAGCTACAGATACTTCTGGTTCACACTAGAAAGCACAACCCTACCAGACATCTGCAAGGACTATATATTCAAGGTTAATCAGCTTACTCTGAAACCAACAGAATATGCTCATAAGTGAAACAACAACGCCTCCTCAGATACTCTTCTGAATCAAAACAATTTTGTTAGCAAATTTTTCCAAAGTTAGCTTTTGCATTACCTTCATTATAAAACATTTCATTCACTTTTGGACAGAATTGGGATGTATGTAATACAATGTTAGTTAATGTTACTGATGGTTTTATCATGCTGAAGTTCATGATTTGTTCAGCTTAAATAATGAACTAAACAGTGCATGCATCAGTATTAAAACTACTATGAAAAGGGATTATTAAATAAGGATGTATTTCTTATTCATTTGTTTTTTTAATCATTTAATATTTATTTTTGCTTTAGACTGACAGGACAGGCTGTGGAGAAATTGTCTTAAATCTGAATGAATATGCTTTAACTGATTCACGCTATCAAGGTGTAATCAACGTTCAGTGTGATGTGGAAGAATATGGCACTGGTAAGATATTCCTAAAATCAAGCCTCTTGTAAAAATGCCTTCAGTATACTATTTAAGATTTAAAGTTTATATTGTTATTATTATTTATTATTATTATTATTATTATTATTATTATTATTTACATTTAAGGGGGGCATGGTGACTTAGTGGTTAGCACGCATGCCTCACACCTCCAGGGTTAAGGGTTAGATTCCCTCACTGACCCTATGTGTGCAGAGTTGATGGCAAAAAGATAGTAAAAAGATAAAGCTGGAGTTTAATTTCAATTAATTTAATGCAGTACATAATATCATCAAAAGATTCTGAGACTCTGGAGAAATCTCTGTACACAAGAAATAAGGGTGAAAATCAATTTTACATGCCTGTGATTTTCGGGCCCTCGGGCGGTACTGCATTAAAAACAGGCCTGATTCTGTAATGGAAATCACGGCATGGGCTCAGAAACACCTCCAGAACTCACTGGCTGTGAACACAGTTCGCCGTGTCATCCACAAACGCTGGTTGAAGCTCTATCATGCAAAGAAGAAGCCATATGTGAACATGAACCAGAAACTCTGCTGTCTTCTCTGGGCCAAAACTCATTTAAAATGGACCGAGGCAAAGTGGAAAATTTTTCTGTGGTCAGACAAATCCAAATTATAAATTCTTTTTGGTAACCATGGACGCTGCATCCTCCAAACTAATGAGGACTAAAGAGGAGAGGGACCATCCGACCATTTTTTATCAGCATTCAGTTGAAAAACCACATCTCTGATGGTATGGGGGTGCATTAGTGCCTATAGAATGGGCAGCCTGTGCATCTGGAAAGGCCCCATCAATGCTGAAAGGTATATACAGGTTTTAAAGTAACATATGCTTCCATCCAGATTCCATCTTCAGAGAGAATCTGCCTCTTTAAGATGCTCTTTTTATACACAATCATGTTATTGACCTCTTGACAATTAACCTAATTAGCTACAAAATGTTCCCCCTGCTGTTTCTTTTTAGTCACACTTACTTTTCTAGCCCTTTGTTGCCCTGTCCCAACTTTTTTGAGACGTGTTGCGACCATAAAATTCAAAATTACCTTATTTTTTTCTTAAAATGGTACATTTACTTAGTTTAAACATTTGTTATGTTCCAATCTGAACATATTTACCGTTTACAGTGGGGTTGGATATACTACAGACACAGTGTGGTCAAGGTTTTGGCTGAGTTTCATTGTACATACAAGAAATCTGTCTGGGGGAAAACAAAAACTTCCAGTGCATTTTGTGCTGACGGAAAGCAGAATGTGAAAAGACTGTGGGTTGGGTTATTTAAACATCATTTTAACTCTGTGTTTACCCTGTAGGTGTGACTCTGCCTGCTTCAGCCAGCTCTTTTATATCATCTAATATCGTGACAATTTCATTTGAGAATTCACCAACTGTGTTTAAGCTCGGAATGACGTATGAAGGAGAGGTAATTTCATTACTGACCTTTAAAATTAATTGTATGTTTTGTTAATTCGCTTCTTTGTTAAACATTAATAAAGGCACTGATCTAACATGAACAGCCCCTAGCTATCTGTTATTACATAGCAAAGCAAGCAAGTGTGCTAATATTAGGCTAAATATTATATTGTTCCTAAAAATCTAGCCAATTTTGCTTGCTAGTGTAATTAAAACCAGTGTCCAGTTTCAATACCAGTTTATTTAATGTTTGGATAGCTGTTTTACTGTGTAATGCAAACTAGTATTTGACTAAATTAATTATAAACATCCAGCAAATTGTGTTACTTTGTAATTAAATCCATAACATAAAATAAGTTTCCTAGCCAGATATTTAATATTGTGCAAACTATTGTGTAATTAAAAGCAGTATTTTGGGCTTAGTCAAGGTCTGTGATAAGTTAATTGATTTTTTTGATGTTTTTGTTTCTGATATTGTCCTCTGATGTTCCTGTCCATTTTCTTTAGGTTAAAGTGACCGGCCCAAACGACAGTCCAATGATAAATAAAGTAGTGTTTCTGACTGTAAGTTTTGCTAATGTTAAAAATTCAGTCCAAAGGCTGGTTACAAATGACAAAGGCATCGCAAACTTTTCCCTCGAAACTCAAGAATGGGGTCTGGAGCAAGTCTCTCTTCAGGTAGGTGGAGTCTTTGTTTTTCTTTTCAGTTTTTTATTTTTATTTTTCAAAAACGAACTCTTATGTGAAATGTGAAAGGCGTCTCCATCCGCTTGCAGATTAAGACTGCAATAGAGATTTATTGTTTATAGACTGTTTTTTAATGGTGCCATAATGATTAGCAGTTGTTTGTTTTTATTCATAAAGCATGGGTGCTTGGTAAGGCGTGGCACATGCCTACTGGGCAGAAAGCGACCACTAATGAAATGAACTGATGAAATGAAACGCTAATAAATTCTGTGAACGCCCTCTTTTTCTGAGGTAATTTCTCTTGCTAGCTTCTAATATGATGTAGTGCCTTCAACTAAATAATTTATAAACAAATGTGATCGGATAGACATCAACACAGGATCTACAACAGACACAGAGTCTGTGAACTATATCTAGGTCCCATAAATTTATACGGAGATATATGATTCATTTATGTTGTTCAGTCCACTGAAATACTTTTCTGGTTCCACATCTAGACAGCGGAGCACCAGCTGATGAGGCCTGATATAACAGCTATAAAGATTTGTTGCCTCACTATCTACTGAATGTATTATGACGAAAGCTTTTTGCAGAATTGAGAATTCAGCAGCACTATGGTTTAAAAATGTGTAATATCTTAGTGTTTTATTTTTCTTCTTTTCTCTATTTATTCTTTTAAACAGGCAGAGTATGAAATGACCAAAAGACCAGTTTTATATGTGGCAAATCAGCTCACACCATACTACCCCACAGCCTACCTCTATCTTCAGCCTTTCTACTCCAAGAGCCTGAGTTTTATTAAATTGAGGAGCAGCTCGATGCCTTTCAGCTGTGATAAAAATACTGTGATTGAAGCGGAGTACATGATACGTGACGAAACACGCGTACGATCGTATATGTCCTTCTTCTACATGGTGCGTTTGGCTTTCACTCTAACATTTACTTATAATCAAGAAACTTTGTAATCATTGGATTTCCAACATATATTGTATGATGCTTGCCTTTGTTGGAATTTTCACTAACAGAGTTGGAAATGACTGTTTCTGTACTAACTGAACTGAACACTTGTACATGCTTAAATGCTCAATCCTTGTATGTTTTCAGATTTTCATTTAGACCTTCCAAGTAGTTCTAACTTTTAAAAATGATAAAAATGCTTTTTTTTAACATTTTAATTGTAATTCATGCATTGCAATTTATGCATCTTAATTTTAATGTGTAGGTGATGTCTAGAGGACATTTGGTTCAGCAAGGACGTCTTTTGGTGGCTATACCCTCAGGAAGAGGTTAGTAAACATAACACCATCCATATATTAACTCCGCATGAATTTTTAAACCAATGTAGTTTTGCAAATGTAAGTGCTGGAAAACTTTGTTTTAAAATATCGTAAATTCTAATTGGGATATTTGTTTACTTTTTTCATTTGATTTTGTTGGCACTGTGTGGCTGGCTGTTGCACTTAAACTTTGAATATTTATCTGTTTTGTAGTGGAGATCAGAGGCACACTGTTTCTGTCACTGAGGAACACGCTACAGTTGTCCCCGGTTGCTCAGGTGGTCCTGTACACAATCCTTTCCAGTGGTGAGGCTGTGGCAGACAGCATGAACTTCCCAATTCAGCTGTGTTTGGCTAACAAGGTCAGAACTGAATCCTCGCAGTTTGCAAGCCTTTTGTTGTTGTTGTTGTTGTTGTTGCCTTTTTCGCTACCAAGGGCTATACAATGACCCAATTTCAAATAGATATGTGGATATAAGATTTTTTTCACTAGAGACAGAGCAGTGGCCATAGTGTGGGGATCTAGTAGAATGTGAAGCTCCTTAAGCTAACAGAGAGTAAGGCCAGCATCCATTCAAAGGAACCTCCCTCATATCAGGCACTGAAATCAGGCACTGCCCACAACTCATGACCATAGGTAAGGATACGGAAGTAGATTGACTGGTAAACAGACCACTTTGTCCAAAAACCAACCTTCTGCTTCAACACCATGGACCAGTACAACAATCATAACACTGCTTCTGCTGACCCAATCTGTTTGTCAATCTTGTGCTCTGTTTTTCCATCACTCCAAACTACTTAAATCTCTGCCAGATCAACAGTCCTCTCCTCACTTGAAAGGAGTTAGGGACCTAGAACTTGAAGGTGCTGATTTTCATCCCACCTCCTTCGCACTTAGCAGCCAAAAGTTTGAGAGTGGATCATTGATTAGGTTTAGGATTATGCCAAGGGAACCACAACATCTTCAAATATCTGGAATAGTACTAGCTTGGCTACGTCTTGATGTCCCATCCATGAAAACGATAAACACGGTTTAAGACAAGACACACTCTTGATGAGGTTCCACACCTGCTTTAACAACAAGAATGCAGAAAACAGAAGTCTCACTGTGCTCATACAGAGACGATTCCAGCAGCAAGATACCTTACCTCGGCTCCTGCAATACCTTCCCCATCATTGTCAAGGATCATGATTATAGGCCTTCTCCAAATCCATAAACACCTGTAGAGTGAATTAGCATACGACCATTACCTTTCCCAAAGCTGTGCATGAGTAAAGAGCTGGTCCATGGCTTATGAGGAAACTACATAATTCCTCCTGTATTATAGGTTCAACTATAAGATGGAGTATCCTCCCCGGAACCCTGGCATGGACCTTTCCTCAAAAGCTGAGGAGTGTGATTTCCCTATAATTGGAAAATACCTCATCCAAGTTTTTTTTATAAATAGTGACCACATCCCAGTTTGCCAGTCCAAGAGCACCAACCCAGATCCCCGTGCAACATTAAAGAGCATGTTAAATGTATGACCACAACCTCGTCCAGCCTTCAACTCCTTTCAATTCATATCTCACAAAATATCATCTCTAGCCTTGCCACTGAAGAATGGAGGATTCTACCTGCCATTTTAACCTCAGACCAGAGATATCTGGCAATGCCACCTGAAGGGAAAAATGTTCATAGGGTAAGGAGTTCCTCAAAGTGCTACTCAACTATCATTCAACAATGTCCTAAGTTTTCTTTCAAAGGCCTAGCCCCACTTCTCTACGCCCGATACCCTGGTTAGCACCTTGTGCACATCAGTTTTCAGTTGGCTCTGCACTTGGGTTCTATCTGCCTCTGAACCAGTCACCTATTACACCAATAGTGTCTTGCATGAGTATTCACCTCTCTTGAACTCTTCCACATTTTGTACCGTTACAATCTGGAATTGAAAATGCTTTCATTTGGGAACTTTACTGTCAGATTGCGTGAAAAACATAAGCAAGTTTGAAGTATTGCTACAGATTCTCAATCAGTTTGAGGTCCAGGCTTTGTCTGGACCATGGTAACACATTCAAGTTGAGCAAATGATTTTGAACCACAGTGTAGCTTTAGCAGTATGCTTAAAGTCATTGTCCTACTGGAGGGTGAACCTCCACCCCAGTCTCAAGATTTCCTTCTAGGATTCCCCAAATGCTAATGAAAGGCATCCTCACAACATTATGTTCCCACCACCATGCTTCACAGTGGGGATGGTGTTCACAGGTGATTATTTTATAGGGATTCACAGTATTGTTATTATTATTAATTAATTATTAATTATTGTTATTATTATTAAGATACTGATAAACATTAGATTTTCCATTTAACATAGCAACAAGCCAGCTCTGTGAAGCAGCAGTTTAATAAGTATTACATTTAGTCTTGAACTTGACAATACCTGAATAAAATATTGGTATGTTGATTTCGATAAATGACAAATTCTTGCATTGACCAGAAGTTTATCTATTTATTTACTTTCTTACTTAATTACATTGTTGTGGTTCTTCAGGTGTCTCTGAATTTCTCAGAATCGTCTGAGCTTCCTGGTGCTAAGGTGTCATTGATCCTGAGAGCCACCCCAGGATCACTGTGTTCAGTGAGGGCCATCGATCAGAGTCTATTATTGCTGCGACCAGAGGAGGAGCTCAACACGGATTCTGTGTGTTTAATCTAACAAAATGTCTTTCAGTTTACTCATTTACATAATAACTTGTTTTCAGTAGGTGCAATGATGTTAATTATAACAATTATTACAATGGCACTCCTTTTGAACAATTACATCACAGCCGATTATTCCAGGTGTTCAACATGCTGCCTGTGAAGACGTTATCAGGATATCCATACAACATCGATGACGAGGATTCATCCCAATGCTCTGGGAACCCACCCATCACCAACATATTTGCAAGACTTCGGCCAATTTATATACCAACCTACGGAAAAATCGACGTGTACAACACCTTTAAAGTAAGATATCATTCATTTTTAAAAAAATAAACTTTGGTGTAGGTACTTTATATTTTGTCTGTTGTGATTAGGCATGTAGTGATAATAAGTATTCTACATTATACTACAGTACTGTTGAATTTTGGATACTGATTGGACAGAAAATGTTGATTAATTTTGTATAACAGCAGTTCTGACAGTAGTGCAGCTGCAAATCACAGGTTTATATTAATGCAGTCATTGTAATGTGATATAATTTCTATAGGAACCCCTCCTTCACAGGCCATTGGTGGATGCTCCACGTTATCTAAGACTAATGGAAAATGGAATAGAAAGGTGTTGGGAGGGAGGGGTAGGGGTGGGGATGAGGGGGCAGAGTCAGCACCTCTGCTGTACTGACAGTGGAGGATATACATTATTGTTCAAGAGATTTCAAGAGAGATAAAAAAAAAAAAAGAGAGAGAGAGGCTGGTGAGGGAATGACTTTTCATAGCTGCTATAATGTAAATGGGAACAGGAACTAACTTGTTTCACAAATGGACCTATAAACAGTATGACATATTTTAATACTTTAAATCTAAATTAAAAACTGTAATTTTTGGCAAATTGCTGTGGTATAAGAGGTAGAAAACACCTGGAGACATGTTGTTATAGGAAAATAATCAACTTCGTGGTGGTAACCGTAATCCTGATTCATAACACCACTCCATCATTAATTAGTTTACAGCATGACATTGAGTGATTTATTCATTACTTATTCAGCAGTATACTGATTTTCATAGTGGATGATTCCAAATATCATTTGCAGTACAATATTATACCCCTTGCAGCACCTTCATGAGAAGGCTTGCGTAGTTAGGGCAGTATTTTTGGGTAGACATAAATTGGAAAAAAAATTACATGGAGTATTGCTTTTTCCCATAATTCTGTTCCTTTTTTGCCTATACAGGTAAACCTATACTTGTAGTAATTCTATAAAACAATATTGTGAAAATGTCATAATCTATTATTAATTATCTTCAACATGCAAAAATAATTTTGTGTTTCCATTTTTCTTTCAGGATGTTGGAATCAAAATCCTCACCAATGCCATAGTCAAGAAACCTTCTGAGTGTTTGCCGTTTATGAGGAGTGAGTGGTTTTCATCAGTCATTTAATTTTTTTACATGATATGTGTATGTTATATCACTGTACAGCTCCATCCGCAGATGAGGTAGCCATGGCTGCGTCAGCCCTCTTTGCCAGAGATGTTTCAGCTGACTCGAGTTCATCAACTGGATCAGTCGCACCAGTCGTTACGATCCGCAAATATTTCCCAGAGACGTGGATTTGGGATCTCGTTTCAGTCAGGTGTGCATGTTTAATTGAATTTTGTTTCCACTTTCTTCAAGCTGTGTTACTGAGTCAGTGTTTTTCCCTCTACAGTCAGACTGGAGCAACTGTCGTTATTAAAACGGTTCCGGACTCCATCACTACATGGCAGGCTGGTGCATTTTGTACATCACCTGTTGGGTTCGGAGTCGCACCGAAAACCCAGCTCACTGCCTTCCAGCCTTTCTTTGTGAGCCTCACCATGCCGAGCTCCGTCATCCGAGGAGAAGTGTTCACGCTCAAAGCCACCGTCTTCAACTACCTCCAAAGCTGCATGATGGTGAGCTCACATGTTTAGTTATTAGTTATTTTCTGAAAAAAAGATAAGGCATCACAGTGTTAAGAGAAAATGACATTCAGATGGTTTTAATTTCCTACAAGGATTCCTCATGTATTGTATTGCCAACTGACTGATGTTAGCACTACATTTTGTGACTATTTAGATACCTTTAGCAACTTTATTAAAAAATAAATAAATAAATAAAAAAAAAGAGCCTGGTGACAAATCTAGAGATTTTTGATCACATATTAGTGACTGTCCTGCACTTGATATGTCTCTCCAGCTCACATCACAGTTGCTAGTTATGAGCTGAGACAGCAGGGTTCACTTGACTCCACCAGTGTGTAAAGCCAACAGCAAATCACTGCTCAGCATTGTTTATCCCACTGGCACATTTTCTGGACACCTCCTACTCCTTTTAACATGTTTTATTCCAGTCAGTGCGATTCAGTGAATATGCAAATTACTCTGTGATGTCATCTGTGGCGTCATCTGGTGTCACACTACTTTTCCTTGAATAAGGATCAACTGAGGAAAAAGTATGGTTAGTTTTCCGATAGCTGATGGAATGAAAACTCTGTTAAAGGTGAACGTGAGTTTGGCTGGCTCAAATCAATTCTCAGCACAAGTGTGTAAAGACTGCAGTTACACAAGCTGCCTGTGTGCTGACGAGAGCCAGACCTTCTCCTGGACCATCACACCACTGGTTCTGGGTACGTCAAACTTTTCAACTTAAAGTTCATAGAAAATGCTGAAATGGAAATGTAAACCTTCTCAAATTATATAATTAAATATTAAATAGTTTAAAATAGCTTCTGCTCTGTTCCACAGCTGTCTCCTGACATTTACAAACAGCACACGAAAACCAGACATAAGACACATTCTAATTTCTGACTTTTATATTATCACAAGGTCATCACTTCACCGCCAATGGGAAATGCAGATTAAATATTATAAACTCATCAAAGTGTAACTTCATACACTATTTTTTTCTTAGAGATTTTCATGAGTGGTCTGATAATAACAAAAGATATAAACATTTTCCACATTATATTTATAATAGAAACAATTTAAAGCTCCCTGCTAGATCTTTTTCCTGAACTTTAAAGAGCAAAATATAAATTGGGAACCTTCCTTAGTTACGTTTAGTTCATTTGAATTTCTAGTGGTGCCAATAATTGTGAAACATGTGCAGTACTTTTGTTAATTAAAGATTAGATTTTTCTCAGCATGAGCTAATAAACCATGTGTACGGTATATATATTTTTTTCAAAAACTTTTTTGTAACCTTTACCAAGGGTGTTAATCGTAGAGTTGACTGAAAGATCATGTATTATAACTAACCAGTTAGCAGTAGTCGGTTCTCCAGTTTTAGAGTATAATTTGTGATTTCAAATGTGTGTGTGTGTGTGTGTGTGTGTGTGTGTGTGTGTGTGTGTGTGTGTGTGTGTGTGTGTGTGTGTGTGTGTTATAGGGGAGGTAAGCATCAATGTGACGGCGGAGGCTGTGCAATCATCGACTCTGTGTGGGGAGAGTGCGGTTACTGTACCACAGAAAGGACGCATAGACATGGTCATTAAAACACTGCAAGTGAAGGTGATTACATTATTATTATTATTATTATTATTATTATTATTATTATTATTATTATTACAGCCAGAGACCTCTTGAACTGTAACATACATTTTTTAGTACAGATTTTTTTTTAACCTTTACCTTTACCTTTCAAATATTAAGCTCATTGTTTAAATGTTTACAGTAATATTCAGTTTGTTTCTTGGAGCTAATCTCTAATCAACTCAGATGACTAGTCAAACAGGCAAATATAGCAAACTCAATAGTACTCAATAATAAATGAGTGATTTTCATTACCTTAACAAAATTCTTAAAAGTCCTGCAGATCCCACTCTGATAACCACTCATATAAACGTACAGCGTTCCTGTACATTTCTACCAGTCCAGACATGGTAGAAAAAATACCTACTGGACAAAATATATACCGGTATAGCATAACACTAATATTTAATATACTGTATAAATGAACACAGGATGCGTTGATTATATCATTGTTCAGCCTATTCATCAATATTACATTTCAATTATTATGATTTTTTTCTGTCTTTTTTAGAATTTTATTTTGTTTGCAGTAAATGGGTCTGGTCATAATTGATGCTGATTGATGCTGTAATTGGGAATTTGGTCCATATTTACAGTTGCGTAGAGAGAACATTTAGAGGTTTAACTTTGGACTTCTGTTCAGATGTTGTTACGAAACAGGACTCAAACAGGAACTAACCGCAGGAGTAAAGTCTTTATTTACACTTAATTGCTGAAAGCTGGTAACCCTTCAAAGCACACCCTCGCACCTCTGCCAATAACTGAACCGGGCGGGTACACGAACACGAACAGAACACGAACCAAAACAAGTGCACATGTCCATTGTAAACACAGTCTTATCGTCCATGCGCACTTCAAGCACGTGCACGTGCTCTCCAGCTGCTCGTGCACATCGTCGCCACAGCGCCATCTGCCGGCGAGATCGGGACAGATGTTCAGTGTGATGCACTTCATCAGTCCATATTTTATATCCCTGATTTCTTTCTTTCTTTAATTATTTATTTACAGCTTTTTTCTCTTTAGACAAGGGCATAAAGTTGTTGGTCGAGATGCTATTGAAAAACTCTCAACTCAAGGAATTTCATAAAACTTGCTAATCCTTCAACATTTTCTTAACCCTCTTACCCCTAAGTTCCCACAGTATTATGTCCCATAACCCTATATTCCCCAGAGAAACAGCACGCCAACCCTGAGTTCCTGGGCCAAAATCAACATTTTAATTTTTCACATTTTTAGACCTTGAAACAACTTATAATAATGTATTTGTGTAATATTACTTTGAAAATGAAGCAGTTCAGTGTTTTTACTAAACTTAGAGCACAATTCTTAACTAGAGAATGGACGAAAAAATGCTCGCTAAAATCCTTCTACTCCTTTAGAAGTACCATACGAGCATCAGCGTGGTCAATGCCTTGCAATAAATTCAAGTAAATAATAAATAAATAAATAAATGCATTTTAGCGCCAAAAGTCAAGTTTCTGGTGATAATCAGACCAGCAGGTGGTGTTTTCACGAATGCACAGAGATGGTCCCGTCAGGACTCCAGACCCCTGCAGTGTCAGTCGCACTGGTTGATGCTGAAGATGGAGACGGATCAGGGTCTGAATCAGGAGAGTTTGCGTCTCTATCAGTTTCGGTTTCGGTTTCAACATCGCCTGAACTTTCACTGCTGTCTCTATCTAGAATCCTCGCTCTCGCCTGTGAGACTGTGTATGTTTTCTCTTTTTTCCACTGTTTTAGATGTACCTGTGTTCACTGTAGGTGTAACTTTAGCTGGAACACGATTAGCTTTCGGCTTTTTCATTTTTAGTTCACTTCTACTAGCACAAGAATATTCACGCTTGGATCAGCTTCATCGTAATGCCGGCGTAATAACGTAACCACGTCGTGACGTCATCAACCTTCCGGGTCAAAAAACAATAATTAAACAAGTAAGGAATCATAGCAGAGTAATGCCGGTACTCTGGGTTTACGGGGATAACGTTTACACTGTAAAGCCGCTATATCGGCCTTACGGGAATAGATCAAAGATGGGCAAGCCGGTTAGTCGGCCATACGGAGTAAGAGGGTTAATATACTGTATAATAAATATTAAGTTCATATATTTGAACTTAAGTTGTCGCTCTTAATACAGCTCTTTGACTGACGATGTAATTGTGATTAATGATTGGATTATTATTCTGTTGCCATTTTCAGGCTGAGGGAACCAAACTATGCAAAAGCTACAATGAACTTCTCTGTCCAGGTCAGACTCACTTCATTCCTTCACCTTATTTATAACGTTTAACCATCTGATTCATATTATCATTGGTGTTTTAGAATTGTTCACTGATCATTTAGTACTTTAGTACAGAGCAGTTTATGATTTCATTGCTCAGAAATACATGGATTATTTGGAATTAGGGGTCAGTGCTCAGGAGGAGGCATGTGGTTAATTCTATACGGTTACATTTATATGACATTTACTTCTAATTAATCAAAGAATGCTTGCGCAGGATGTGATCCAAACACACTGACGACAGTTTAAGGGTCTTGTTTAAGAACTAAACACTGGGTTTATGCAGTTGTACCACATGTTTTCCCCTTGGCTTTTGTTTTGGTAGATGGTATTGTTCAGACAAATGTCTCACTGATTCTGCCTGCGGTGTTCGTGGAAGGTTCAGCCATGGCCTCAGTCTCTGTCCTGGGTGAGTTGAAGAACTGTTTCTATTTCATCAGTTTGGACCATTATTAGAAGCATTTGAGTATAACTTACAGCATCAAATCAAGTTTATAAGTAAGGGAAATAATTTGTGAAGAATATATTACAATAGATTTCACTTTAACATCCCAAAATACAAAAGAAAAAAGAACTAATTGTGGTCTAATCACTTAGAGATCAAAATTCTTGTTTTTTATAATCTTCCATCAAAATCCTTTCTTGGAACGAGACTTTATCATGGTGAAGGGGCTTGTGTACTCCTGTGAAATTCATGGCTATGTCACCAGGAGCTTAATGCTCTCAGAATGGCCACCCTGATAAAGAGAGATCCTAATTAACCCCATGAAAGGTACGTGTGAAAAGAATGTGTGTCCTGCCATGGTTATGGTTTCTTGGACCCACCCCTAGAGCTATGTCTAGAGGTCCATGTCATGTGTAAGCCATGTCTAAATACATCCACCCTTTCATCCACACACAATAAGAACATCGCTACCAAAGTTCTTCTTTTAGGGGGTGGCATTTCTCCTACACCAGTGTTCACACAGTAGTCCCCACAGAAAATACTTGTAATAATGTGGTCATAAAGTGGTCAGTAATATAATGTGGTCATAAAGTGGTCAGTAATATAATGTGGTCATAAAGTGGTCATAAAGGTTGCCTCCATTAGGTTTCGAGTGTCATTGTTTGTGCGTGTGTAAGAGGCCGCGCTACACCGCCAACAGCCAGCAGAGGGCGGCAGCGGCACTCAGTGAAAACTGGCGTTATGGAGAACTCAGTTGTCCAGAATCCTCCAGGCTGATTAACCTGGACTGCCTGCACCTGACAGGCAGGATACTTAAGGCCAGCCTTTGTTGCATCCTCTTGTCACACCTTTGTAGAGGGGTGACTGGTATGGTATGTCAGGGCTTTGCCCCAGGTAAGCGTGAAAGGAAAAAGAAAATAGAGGAAAAGGAAAATAAGGAGTATTGAAGAAGCTGAAATGAAAAGCAGAAGGAAAGTGGAGGAAACAAGGGACATGATAAAGATCCTAAGATAAAAAATGCAAGAAGGGTGAACTAACTCCTATATAAACTCTTCTTGCCCACTTATTCATAAGCAAGCAGGAGTTTTCACACTGCAGTTGGGTCCACACTGAACTGTCCCATAACACCAAATAGAAGTTCAGAGTAAATATCATGAAGTTGTCTTGAAGAAGGTGGCATAGGTGCTTCGAGGGTGCTTCTTACTGTCTCCATAATGCTCTTACTGTCTCCATAATGATGGTGATACTTGGAGGGGTGTGACTGAGAGCAGCTGCTATGGCTGAGAGGCTGTCTGTGCCTGGTGGTGGTAATCTAGGACACTGTGGTGGCGAATCTCTTCAAGTTGAAGAGAAATGCAACCAAGTGAGAAATAGGACAGGGTGGGGAATTCAGGGAGTCCATGAAAAGATGTTTGGGTGTCCCTAAGGATGTTCTGGCAAACCACTATATTAAGGAATTGCAGTGAGTGTTGAACTCTATCTTCTGTTTGTCTGTTTTATTTTATGGACAGGATATGAATACACAACTAAGACGGGAAGGGTCTTCGGTATGGGTGCCTATAAATAACATCTCTTTAAAGATGTCGTTCATTTGGCAGCATCTGAACTAGACCTTTGACATGCACTTGAATGTTTCGCTGCTGTCCGTGAAGTGGCTGGGATGAAAATTAGCACCTCCAAGTCAAAGGCTATAGTTCTCTCCCTTTAAAGGGTGTAAAAACAGTTCTAGCTTTAACCCTAAAATCTTCCTTGAAACAGAAATCTGTTGTAGAGGTATTGATTCTTCCAGAGAGACAAATCAAATAACCAGTGACTTCTTATTTAACAAAAGTATTAAAAATAGTAAGTACACTAAAATAGTATGTTAAACGAAACATTAAAATAAAATATTAACTCAAGCAGAAACACAGAGCTAGCTTTAACACCCACTTTTCACAGTCTAATCAAAAGTAAAATCTAGAACTGCATTATTTCACAAACAAATATCCAATTGTATTTAGGAAGAAAAATTCACTGTGATTTCCACTGCACATTGCCTTTAAATAATCTTTTCTGTGCAGGAGATCTGATGGGCCGAGCTCTTCAGAACCTGGCGAGTCTCCTGGCGATGCCAGGCGGCTGTGGAGAGCAAACCATGCTGGTCTTCGCCCCCAACATCTTCATCCTGCTGTACCTGGAGAGCACTGACCAGCTCACGCCCCAGATCAGGAGCACAGCCCTGACCTACCTCGTGAGCGGTGAGGACATTGAGTGTTTCAAATGAGACCTTTTTACATCCACCTCCTCTACCATTTCTCCTTCAAGTGTCCCTTTTGCTAATCCTTTTTTCAATGGAAAGAAGTACATAATAGCTTTAGAGATTTCTGCTTTAATTTTATAATTTATTGTTGATGACTGTACTGGTCTTGTGTTCATCCAATTAATTTCTGTCTCTTCCCCTCCCAAGACTTAGATAGTGGGTGGGAATAGCTGCATTTAAATAACAAAAATAGACGTACATTGCATTAACATCACACAACTCCTTGTTTGTCCCATTTCCTGTAAAGGATATCAGAGAGAACTGACCTACAAACACACTGATGGATCTTACAGTGCTTTTGGGATGAGTGATCCATCAGGCAACACATGGTGAGTCTCATAGAATGCAGCTGTAAAAAAAAGCTGAAACTAAACAAGTAAAGACTGAAATACAATAATGTTGTGGAAAGCCTACTAAAGTTCCTGGTCTCACTGTTATATTGGCTATAAACGGTTGTCTGACTGTTACAAAGCACTGACACTGGACTCCTTCCATAAATAAACATCTCACAGAAAACAATTAAAAGCCATATTAAATCATTATATATTATATATTTATTCAGTTGTAATTAATCCGATGTTTATATATTAATATTAATTTATATATAGATGCATTTAAGCTGACGTCTGAAACACAAATGAGTCCTGTAATGTTTTCTACATTCCAAATAATATTGTGGTTTTGATTTCAGACTACAGACCTGATCATGTTTGTGTTCTCAGGTTGACGGCGTTCGTGATGAAGTCTTTCGGAAGTGCCAAGCGATACATCTTTGTAGGTCAGGTGTTTGTAGATCAGGCGAAGTCCTGGCTCGGTCAGCAGCAGCAGGCTAACGGATGCTTTGCCTCAGTGGGACAACTCTTCCACACTGACATGAAGGTCAGGAGACCAGTCTGAGTCCAATACCACGTGCTGTTAGAAGACAATAATTAACAGCAGGTGGTGTGATGAAATGGAGTTAGTGCCACAGACTTAATGTTGATTATTTGTCTCTAACAGCACGTTCTGGAGTGTCTTATTCTTCTTATAACACTGCTGTGTGCCAACAATTACATTGTTTTATGTATTAAAGATTGACACTTTTACACACAAGCAATTACACTTTTTTTTTTTTTTTTTTTTTTTTTTTTTAAATCCATTTATGTATATCATCCACTGTACGAATCCCTGTGAATAAGCTGTTACTATAGAAACGATATCAGATTAGAATGAGTGCATTAATATAAACCTGCGATTTGTAGCTGCACTAATGTCACTATCTTCCAGTGCTGGGATATAAACTATTTAATTTTGGGTCTGAAGAATTACAGTAATAATCTCTCACGGTCTCTCAGGGAGGGGTGAATGATGAGGTGACTCTCTCGGCGTACGTCGCAGCTGCAATGCTGGAGCTCAATTATACAATTGCAGTGAGTACACTGTTTCACTGATGAACTTTTACACACACACAAATTCAGTGAATTTTGGATCATCACATGGTAATGTAAAGATACATGCTGATAAACGTACACTACAACACGTATGGAATCAAGTGGTGATTTATTATTTTTTAATCAATGTAAAAATATTTTACAATGAATCGGTTTTTCTAACAAAACATGTTCATTAATGTGTAGTTTAAAGTTTTGTATTTAAGGTATTTGCACAAAAAAAAAACACCACTTTGAGTTGAGTAGTAATCAAAGATATTGATTTGTCTCTCGTGAATGGATCATGATCTACATGTTAATATGTATACGACAGGATCCTGTGGTGAACAGGAGTCTCGAGTGCCTGAGGAATGCGTACACTCAGGTGAACGCCACCTACGCCAAGGCTCTCCTTTTCTACACCTTCACTCTAGCTGGAGATCAGGCGATGAGGAACACTCTCATCTCAGACCTGGATGCAAAGGCCATAGTCTCAGGTTTGATGCTCCAAGTCTGTCAATCTATCAAACCACCACACAAGGAAAAATTGACAAACCTTCTCCAACAGCTGACACAGGGTGCTGTACATGTGTAGGCCAATATTTAATAGTGGTGTAATATAATGACACTGTCTCTATCTGTATCTGCTTAGTGCTCTGAATAACTATCTGTATTTAGACTGGAACTTCTTCCCCTCCTCATTTTCTTCACAATTTGATCACCCAATTCTCACCCAGCATCCAGCCTTCCCCTATCATAAGACATCTATTAAGCAGAGAGGGTGAAGGCTAACACATTCTTCCAACATGTGAAGCTAACCAGTTGCAACTGTTGCTCATGCTGTGTAACAGGGCAGTTTAACACACTCGCAGTGTGCTATCTATCATCTTCTGCATACACAAGCTCACAGGCACCAACAACCATCTAGTGTTTGTGATTGACAGGAATGAGTATACCATCTCTCCCACCCAGAAATCATCCATATGGAAATGTACACTGCTCAAACACATTCAGACCGTTTTAAACCTTTTCATTGGACAACCTTGAGTCAATGGCTTCAGTATTTCTCTAATATCTCCTTCAGGGGGCGGGAGGTACTGGAGCAGAGTGGATAGTGGGTCTGTGACGGACTCTTTGGAGGTGGAGATTACCTCGTATGTGCTTCTGGCTCTGATGTCTGGACCCCAGCTCTCTGGGTTTGGCCTGGGTTACAGTACCAGCATCGTCCGTTGGCTTTCTCAGCAGCAGAACGCCTATGGGGGTTTCAGGTCTACACAGGTACAAAGCTTCAACACATCAGTTTCATACTTCAGTTTCCATGAATTTTCCCCTTTTAACTTCACACCTTTTACACAAAAAATGTACTTGTAATACTTGCTAATTATCGCACAAATTCTATTAAATTTGCAACTATGTTGTATCTTACGTGACCAGCTTTTACAATGTACCGAATTGAACAGTCTAGACTGCATTTTTATGCACTGCATCATTAAAGCATAATTCACTTACTTGGACACAGTGGTCAGTTTATTTAGCTTAATTTCTCACCCATATCTCGCTCTGTCCAATGACTAAATTACTTTCCCTGTGCTTTAACCTATAGACTTATTCTGTGTAAATCCAGCACTGACCGTTTAAAATCTTAATTACTATATATAGTAATTCATGTATTTGTCTATATATAAATTACTGTGTAATAATTTTAATTATAAACATTAATTATATTTATTTAATTATATATAAAAATAGAACA
The DNA here is from genome assembly GCF_001660625.3 of Ictalurus punctatus. NCBI lineage: Eukaryota > Metazoa > Chordata > Actinopteri > Siluriformes > Ictaluridae > Ictalurus > Ictalurus punctatus. The sequence goes on from NC_030420.2 coordinate 1,794,037, forward strand.
TCGGAGGACTTTTTATAATACTAGTGTTGGGTTTAAGCCTGCCTTTGAGTTCAAGTCGAGACGACGTCATTAACGAATTGTGTCTGAATCTGTGTCCAAAATGGGCCGGGTTGGACACAGGTGAGTCCTTACTAGTTTCCTATACAAATGGTTTAAAAAGAGATATAGCGGTATATGTAGAACTTGTATTATATTTCTAGGGTATGAATTGGATGAAATGGCTGTCTGTTTGATTTCCATTAATGACACAAACAGCAGCAGGTTTATTAGACTGCGATCACTTTAAGACCTAATGCACAGATCCAACATATTATATACTGTATTGACACCTGATTTTCCCCCCAGTTGTTTCCATTCATTTAAGACATAACCGACTGTGTTTACATGAATACTCGGCCAGACCTGCATTTTGATGTGTATGTATTTATTTGACCGTCCAAGCGTAATAAGCCACTAAAGAGAACTCAATCCGGTACTCGCACGATGAGAGCGAGGGAGACCTTCATTCATTTCTAGTTACCTTAACTTTATGTTGCTATTCATTTGTTTATTTTCGTGTTACACGTGACGTGGACTCGACTGTACTCTGAAGAACTTCCGCATCCGAAATGCACGAGTTGTCAAGTTTGAGTAGAAATTTACCCGAGTGTGAGACATGCCCAAGTTCGATCATAATTAGACTCTACTTCGGATCGAGTCCCTCTAACTATTACTGTACTTATTAATATTTGTATCATAAAATAAAGTTTTCTATTATAGAAGCACACATCTGGTTACTACAGTTAAAATGTTCACTTGGATAAAACCTCATGAATAGAGTTTGATCACATTTTTGTTCTCTGTATACTCTTATCCATCATACAGGACACTGTCGTGGCTCTCCAGGCTCTGGCGAAATACAGTATCATCACCTACAGTCCAGCAGGAGCTGTTAATGTTACTATAACATCACCATCAGGGGTGATTAACACGTTTAACATCAATCAGAGTAACAGGCTGCTGTATCAGGAGAGTCAGCTACAGGAGGTTCCTGGAGATTACAACATCACAGCACAAGGGAAAGGCTGTGTGTACGTGCAGGTCTGTACATCACCATTTCCCACTTTACTTTCTTATCACAGTTCCTCAGGTGTAAATATGACTGAAAGCTTCATGTAATGGGACATTTCACACATTTTACCCAATAATTCTCATCACTTTTTTCTGTTTGATGGTTTCTCCCTCTTCCTTGCCGTGCCCTTGTCTTTGCAGGCTGTTCGTATGAACATGTTTGCCTTCAGTTTACCCATAAACAAGTGTACATGGAAGATATACACATTCAAAATTTACCGTCTTTCTCTAACACCAATACGGATCAACAATTTTGATGGCATCATTCTACACTTCAACTTCATCAGATTTTCTGTCCAATTAAATACTGTCTAGAATCTGAAGTGTCCCGCCCACAACATTATACAAATCCATGGGTTTTAACTGTCAAGCACGTTTTAGCGTGACTACGACAAACAAGCGTTACCGTACTGGTCACTTTTGTACATGCACAATTTCTCTCCCAATAGATGTTTTATCTGGAACAATGATAATTTCACATGTAACAAGTCACTGTCCATGAAGAATTGGTTCCAGCATAACGTATTAATTGTAAACGAGCCTATTGACAAGAATGGGTAATTATACACTTCTAAATGGAAAAAAACTTTTTAAAAAAATATTTAAGGCTATCCCCAGTGGCATAACAACTTTAACCAAATCTTCAGTTGTAGATATTAATGATTCAACCTTACAAAGTCCCTCAACTTTTAGTAAATGGTCTTATCGTTTTTGATAAACTTCTTAGTAATAATTTTTATAATAAACTCCATTATTGTTTGATCTAATCCTTCATGCAAATCAAGCTGGCTTAAACCTCACCATTTATAACCTGGACAGAATGTTTTAAATATAATGTTCATTTAATGTTCATGTTAAAATGGACCCTTCAAATAATTAATTAAAACCCTGTGATAAAAACCCTTTTTTGAAACACAAAATTACATCATTAATCTTTTCATTATTTTAGTTTCACATTCACAAGATGAGAGGAACTAAATCCCCCTCTTATATATTACCTTCTATAACACTGATCTTAAGATATACTTTGAAGCCCTTTCAAACATGAGAATATAAAAGAAGAAACTTAAGAAAACTGTAAAAATGTTAAAGCTCCCAGCACATTTCTAGTAGTAGGACAGGGTCCTCATCTCTTCAGTGCTCCCTAAGTAACATGTTTCAGCTGGTTAATAGATTTAAGGTTAACTGGCTAATTAACCAAGATCAATTAAGTATGTTTTAATGTAGTACGCTCACTGTTTGCAACTGTGACCTCACGTTAAATGAAAACTACACTAACAAGTTTACGATACCTCAGGATGGAATTTATTAAAATCTAAATCATGTATTAAAATAATACTTTCTTGGATGCATATTTTGATTTATTTAGAGATAATTGTTTAAATGATGTTAAAACTACAGGTATGTAGTAAATCCTACAAGCAGATTAATAACTGTTGTATTTTTTACGTTGGCTTCACTTTTAATATGTAATACATTTGATAGATGGCGTGTGTCTCCTGCCAAATGCGTGAAACTTGGCAACCCTGATAAAAAAGAGGATTAGTTGTGCTAATATCGTTGGGTTTTTTTCCTTCTAGTTCACTTTGTGCTACAATGTCCCTCCTCCTCCTGACCAGTCTGCATTTACTATCTCGGTCTTGGCATTTGGAAAATGCAAGGTCCCAATTCTATCTCTTGAAGTGATCATTAGTGTCAGGTGAGCTCCATATACAATTAACATATGCAAGCATATTTATGTACTATTGTAAATAATGCCTGTTACAATTATTACATTGATGCCACAATATAGTTGACGAGGAATGCAAAAGTTCTTTCCTTATAAATTGCTTTGACACTTAGCAGCTTGGAGAAGTTTTCTCTAAGGAGACGTTTATCATTTATTGAAGGAGTCTCCAGTGTCAGGGCTTTGACAGTCAGAGGTAAAGCTGTAACTCAGTTTTCCGAGATCTTCAGTACAGAGGCGTGTATACTTTGCGGTTTCTCAATAACACGACAAGCTGAGTTTTATTTTTGTTTTATTAACTTCAAGAGAGAAAAGTGAGGTGGTGAGGGAACAACTGTTTATAGCTGCTATAATGTAAGTTACTGTAGGGCCACAAGATAGACAAAACAATTATTCATGAAATAATCTATACTTATTGATTTAGATAAATATAAATCTGTGAGTCATTGTATAAACATAATGTTCAGATATTAGTTTTATGAGCATGTATATTTCAGGATTTCTGACACAGTTAAAACACTGAACTGCAATAATAAACTGAGTATAATAGTCATTTTTCTCTGGTAGAATTTACTTTCAGAAAGCAGAGTTAGAGTATTAGAAAATGTTTCATAACATTTGATGAGCAAATCATAAAATGTGAGGGCTTTAATGATCTTTTAATTTCAGGTATAACGGTCAACGATTGGAGACCAACATGGTGATCATTAACGTCAAGCTTCTGTCTGGATTCAGTGCGGACAAGACGTCTGTGATGCTTGTGAACAGCAGTCCAAATGTAATGTAGACCTTTAACTTTAATTATTATACACTGAACATCGAGTATCAGGGAAAAGTTGTTCAGCCGTGGTGACAGAACAGTTTTCATTCCACAAATCGAACACTTTTACTCGTTATCATATTAAACTGGATCAGTTTGTATTCACATACATGGTTTTGTTCTTACAGTCGACTGATGGATCTGTGAAACGTGTGGATCAAGCTGATGGTGAAGTCATTATCTACCTGAATGGAGTAAGAGCACACACACAGCTTTATTACAATGTAACACAAACCACAATAGCATATTAGAACAAGCGCATTCGTATAAACCTGTGATTTCTAGCTGCGAAACTGTCAGAACTGCTGTTATGTGTTTAAAAAACAAAAACAAATGATCAGTTATGTGCTGATGAATTTCCTATAACATAAACAGATTAAAAATGCATAATTGTTGGTTTTCTGTAAAGAGACATTGTAAGGAGTCTCCAATGTCGCTGCTTTGTGACCGTTCGAGTTAAAGTTGTAACATTAAAAAAAAAAAATTCCAACATCTTCAGGAAGGGGTTTACATGTTGTGGTTTCTCAGGAACATGTCAAATGTTTTATCTTATTAACTTTGAGAGTGAGAACAGGAACTAACATGTTCCACAGAATTAAATGTAACTATAAATTGATCAAAACTATGATGTTCTCTAATAGAAATTGTATTTAACAGTATTTGGAAATCGTTGTGGTATAAAAGGAATAAAACATTACCAGCATTGGGCTGGTAACAGTAAGTCTGCTTCATCACACCACCCTGACACTTAGTATTTTACTATAACAGCACCACAGAGTTTTATTCCTTCTGACCAATCACAAACAACTTCATGGTGTAAGAAAATATTTAGAAAAGGTGGTTAGTTTTAATCTCATTTTCTCCGCCTCTTAATCTGTCATCGGCCATCAGTGGGATCCCTGATCACAGACTCCATTTCCATCAATATTATTTAAATGAAGATTGAATTATTATTATTTATTATTATTATTATTATTATTATTCTACATTGCTATAAAATGTAATGAGATGGTCTGAACAGAACAGGAGGATTAATTTAGTTTAATATCTGTCTGTGTCAGTTGAAAAAAGGAGTGGAGAAGGTGTACACGCTGAGGATCGTGCAGGACATTGCAGTGGCGAAACTGAAACCAGCCGTTGTGAAGGTTTACGACTACTACGAGACCGGTACGCATCATTCTGTTAATCTTTATCAATCATTAAAAGCAGATGTTTTTCTGTCCAAAAAGCTTAGTGTATGAACTTAACCATGGTTTCTATTTTTATCTTTGACTTTAGGCGACTCTGCTGTAACTGACTACACCTCACCATGCACTTAATACAGAAAACGTGCGCTTTAATCCATCATCTCTTTTCTTTTTCACTTTTTTCTCCATATTTTACTTTCATCTACAGTAAAAACTTTGCAATTTCATAAACATTTAGTAAGTACTAAATGATTTGTTAAAAATTCCCATTTCTTTATATTGTAGATCATCTACTTAAAAGTCTTTATTCTGCAGATGTAATCACGAGGCAGTTCATGAGGTGCTGAGCAAAAATGTTAATGAAATGATTAAATGTGTCGATCCTGAGCAGCGCAGCAGAAATGTCTTCACCATATTGTTCACATTTTGAATTTGAACTCTGACATAAATTCTGATAACTACTTACTTTTTTTCTTTCTGAAAACGATCAGTAGCATGAACATAGTATGACGATGTCTGTTCAGATGAATTTCTTGAAGATGACAAAATACGGATTAAAATCTGAACGCTAAATATCATTTTGTGGCTTTTCTTGATTTACCTGCACGTTGTAAAGCTGTTAATTTCTCTTTAAGTAATGTAACTTTCAAAAGCACTTGAACAGTGATGTATATGGCGTGTCTAAACAATAAAACCTGTGCCTTCATCTTTATTTAGTGTCTCTGTACTGTATGTCTTGCTTTGCTCCAGAGGATGGCAGTGTTCGCTCACTCACCTACACTTTCACAGCTCACAAATTTCTCTCTCTTTTGAAAATGAACCTGATGAGCAAGAAAATTATAATAAAAATATAAAATCGGTATATAATTAAAATCAAATGTAGATGTAAAAATAAATAAAATAAAAGTTGACCTGATGGTCATTACGTTGGCGTCTGCTGATCAGGTCTCTCTGTAGGAAACCTGAGATGAGGTGTGATTAACCTGTTCTACTTCAGTCTTTTAAAGGTACACACCTCATATGAGACATGTGAGGGCCATACAACAGATAAACGTGTACATACAGTACATTTCCTCCAGCTCCAGTCATCATTATTTTCACGTGTCTTGTTTTCTAAATCTCGTCTATGTATGTATTTTATTTAATTTATAGTCAGTTGTTGCAAAGTCTTGTTCCATGCTTCTAGACTGCAACCTTGTTGATTATTAATAGTTTAAACACTCATGGTTGTGCTGTTGTAGGAAAATAATCAGTGACAGGGTGGTGTGATGTGTAGCAGAGTTGATCAAAGTGTACCACACTGAAGTTGATTATTTTCCTAGAACAGCATGCCCCAAAGTATATCATCCCTCTTCTACCTCTAATACGAAAGAATCACACGCCATAGCTTTTATCCGTTTAAAGTTGCATTTAATATTGTGAACAAGTTAATTCCTGTTAAGCCTATTGCTGAGAAACTGCAAAGTGTAAACTCTTTCAGGACTGTCAATCCTGAAGACTTCCCCAGCTGCGTCTTTACCCCTGACTGTTACAAAGTGCTGACACTGGAGACTCCTTCCATAAATGTTAAATAAATGGCTCCTTATCAATGAAAGTGGCACCATATCAACGATTACAAACACGTTTAAGTCTGTTTATGTGCCATACAAGTACCTGTGAATGAGCTGTTACTATAGAAACAGTTAAACATATTCATACAGGCTCATTAGTTTAATTTAATTCTAATTTTACTTTATGATATAGACCTGATTGCTGATATTTGAGCGCATATATATATATATATATATATATATATATATATATATATAGAGAGAGAGAGAGAGAGAGAGAGAGAGAGAGAGAGAGAGAGAGCTTTAAAGTGTTAGTATACTGATTCAGACTTAATTCTAAGTGATTTTACTCTAGTCCTGAATAAGTGAAAAGGATGCTTCTAGGATAATAACCTTAATAATCTAGCAAAGCCTTGTTTCTAATTAAAGACAGTTTTATTAAGATTTCATTACTGAGCCTGCTGCTTTCCTACAAGATGCATTGTGTTCTCGTATACAGAGCGTGTTTTCTGTAATTTGATCGCTCTGCTGTTGCACACTGGTGTCATGTTCAGGGCAAAAGAACATTTTACTGTATGGTGGTTGTTGTTGACAAAATAAGGTACTTACTGGATAAGGTACAGTCAGTTTAAATACCCTATTTTCCTACCAACATCTTCAGCTAATATAGTTTTAATATACTGTATGTCGTGTGACACAGGTATGCATATGAAATAAAGTCTTCAAAACAGGAGCTCTAATTTTAGAAACGGGTGTGAACTAACAGACCGCATAGCCTGAAGACCCAGCTAAGTTATTAATTAATCATTTCTGTTTCTCATAATTCGGCCTTGGTTGCATTAGCCTATAGTTTATTTTATAGTTTATTAAGTAATAGATGTGTTGGAGAATTTAACATAACATTTTAATTATGTTCTGCAGAAATGAACGAAATGACTCGGGGGGGGTCATTCATTTTCTGAACGAGATTCAAAGATCCGAGTCAGTAAAATGATCTGAACTTCCCGTCACTAGCACTGATGGCTAGATAAAAGGCAGGCAAAGCTCCGCCTCTCACGGGAAAAAAAAGAAATTACAGAGGGAGAGAGAATTTTATTCACACACATTCTGTTGGAAAAGCAATAAAATACACAGAGTACCCAAATGATGCCCTGTCTTTTCTTTTCTTTTCTTGAAAACTATTTGCGCCCCTCTTCCGATCTCTCCACGCCTCCCGGGTTGAGAACCACTGGGATAGATCATGTTAGCTAGCTAGTGTCAGCAGTAATGATAAATATGGAAGTTTATTAATTTGATTTTTTTTTAATTAAAAATTATATATATATATCCTCTTACAAAAATCCTATCAGGTTACTCTATGTATGCTAAATAGCATTAGCAATAAAGATGATCAGAAATGAGACACCTGACAGAAATACCTCATATTGCCACACAATTAGACCACAAGGTTAGACTGTGTGCTGCTTCAAAACATTTATTAATCACAAAACATTGTTATTTATAAACTGACCTAATAACAAAGACACCATAAGCAGAGCTGAAGGAAAGATAGAAAGAAAAAGAAAAAAAGATAAACAAGTGAGACAGAAGATTTGAGGAGGATCTGTGTGCAGACCACAGGGTATGTTTTTGAGTCCATGTGCTATATAAACTCACTGATATCTTTACAACATTTATAAATATCAACCTGTCCTATAAAAAACTAGCTTTCTTAGAAATCCTGTCAGGTAAGCTCATGTTAGCTAGCTGTGTTAGCAGTGAAGCGTTTGAATTGAATGTGAGGTAAAAATCCTGTCAGAAATGCTGCTGGTTAGCTATGTGTTAGCTAGCTAGTGCTAACAGTGAAGATACTGAATGCTTATGAATTTGGATTTTAAAAAAAAATCCTCTCAGAAATCCTGTCAGATTAGTTTGTAACTGCTAATGCTAACTGCTAATACTAGCTCGTTAAATACGAGCTAACATTACAGAAATGTTAAATTCACAAAAGTTATTGATTTGTTTTCCCCTGCTAACACTAGCTAGCTAACATAATCTAACCTGATAGGATTATTAAATCAAATTTGTAAAAGTCTTCACTGCTAACACTAGCTAGAAAATATGAGCTAACATGACAGGCAGTGATTAATTTTGACTGATATATGACAGCATTTCAGAAAAGATTTTAAAATTAAATTGCTTCCCTGCTAAAGCTAGCTATAGAACATGACCTAACCTGACAGGATTTCTGTCATAAGACTTAGATCCTGTCAGGAATCCTGTCCGGTTCACTCCACTTAGCTAGCTAGCGGGTGAACATGAAAACATTAGCATGTTCATTCTGCTTTCTGTGATCTGCAGTCAGAGCCAGTCGGGAAAATTAAAAGAAAATAAAAGAAAATGTAGAAAAGAGGAAGACAAAAATCATTTGAGAACATCCCTCCTTGTACATACTGTAGACTTGTATTTCTATCACTGTAATTAATCCACTGTGCTAACAATTTAAAGGGATGTTATGATACAAATCTAATAGCAGGACAGACTTTAAAAATGTCTTCACACATCTTTACGGCTTTGGGAATGGGTTGAGTATAAATAGCATTGTTAAGGCCATCGGTTATATCATTGTGGCATATTTACATACACAGATACAGTTATTTACATCGGCGATGGACTTCACGTCTACGTCTGGCCCTGAAAATCTGTGGAGTTCAGAAATCGACACCGGATTTTCAGAGAAGATTTCAGCGAAGACTGGGAATGATTAGCAGCAGACATGATGTTCTTTACAGCGGATAAACAAACTAAATACAGACAGGAAACATAGACAAAAGCTCATCTATACCTCTATTATAAGATCTATTATCATCAGGGATGGTTTGAAAAGAAAAAGCAATGTACATAATGTTCCACTTATCTCAGGTACAGACAATCAGCCAAGGCATGTTTGGTGCATAACTATTATTTTATTTAGTAGCTCTGTAGCTAAGAGTTTAACGAGTTATTGAAGACTATCTCACCCAAAATCATATCAATATACTGTGCCTTTACGCATTTTAAGCAATATTGCTAAAATTCTTCACATGCTGATGGTTTTAGTAGACAGCAGTGTTTCACATATATAGGCTCTACTTGGGCGGCCCGCCCAGGTAGATTAAAGCCCGCCCGGGTAGATTAAAACCCACCCAGGTAGATTAAAACCCGCCCAGGTAGATTAAAACCCGCCCAGGTAGATAAAATACGAATTCCAATTTTGCTTTTGAACCAAGACGTGCAATCGTCAGTCCGAGATCCCCAGGACTGAACTGGACGGGGGCGGAGCTAATTTCTGGGCCAGAATAATTTAAACAGAAGGCAAAAAAATGTGTAATATTCATTGTACAGCAATAGTAATTATAAATATTTTTGGTAAAATTATTACAGGTTTAAGAACAAGTTTTAAAAAATGTTCTAAATACGCAAAGAAACCAATCTGGGACACCAAACACGTCTTGGCACATCGGCTCAAGTCTGGGCAAAGAGGAAAAAGTGTGTCAATTAAATTTCTTACGGTGTAACGTAAAATCATGCAGGACCGCAAATGTTTGTGCCTTTCTAACGCACGAGTGTGTGAGAGATATAAACTCGATCTTTCTAATCTTATGACGAGTGCCATCATTTAATCAACAGATAAGAGGATGTACAGTAGCAGTTCAATCGATCACTGAAACGTCCAAATCTCATACCGTAGGGGTCGAGCGTCCGAGTGTGTAACCATCATAATGTATCAATGATATTCAATATTCTTTGATTATTAACAGGAACACGTTGTACTAGTGTTTAATAATAATTATTAATATTACGTCCTTAGTTTTGGATCCAGACTTTAATGTACTATTGTACTAGTTGTTTATATGCAGCAGTGCAACATGGGAAACATGTAAATGTATTCAGCAGAGGCTGTTGTACTTAAAAAAAAAAAAAAAAGACTATTATAGTGATAAACAATCACGCAGCATGGATTGTGTGGAAATAACGTGCTTTTTATATATATATATATATATATATATATATATATTATATATATAAAATCATACAAAAACACATTTCTGTTGTGATGACATCACAGCTAACTCGTTAAGGGTGAGTACATCAATAGCCGTGAGCTCTGATTGGTTGACAGCGATGTGATTAATTGTGTTTAATATTTTGAGATTTGGCTGAAGGAGATTATTTTGAAAAAATTATTAAATAGTAGTTACACTTTCAGAGACTTTAATCCATTCCTCTTGAACAGACTTCAACATTTTAGGTATTATCTAATAATTATCAAAACTTTCAGCCTCGTAAGATTGGGGCCAGGCAAAACTTTTACATCAGTCAGGCTATTAATCAATATCCTTCAGTTTGCGTGTGTGCGTGTGTGTGTGTGTGTGTGTGTGTGTGTGTGTGTGTGTGTGTGTGTGTGAGAAACATTCCTAGCAGCCAGACATTGTTAATCCGATTTCAACTCCTTTTCTTAATTATATTTTATTCCACATGACCTGAATGCCTGAATAAATGAGACCTCAAGGCCTCACCCTGCTCTCTCTCTCTCGCTTTTACACACCCACGCACACACACGCACACACACACACGCACTAATAGTACGTGTGTGTGGGAGACAAAAATAAATAAAAGGTCATGCAAAATCTCTTCTTATCACATGACATGTCTAAAGAATAGTTTGTGTTCCGTTTAATCTCTTTATGGGAACTGTCAGGCATTGTGTGTGTGTGTGTGTGTGTGTGTGTGTGTGTGCGCAAGAAAGACAGGAGCTCAGGGTATTTGTGCTTATCTAATGACTAATATAAGGATCATAAGTATAAAAGGGGTTGTGTGTGTGTGTGTGTGTGTGTGTGTGTGTGTGTGTGTGTGTGTGTGTGTGCGTGTGTGTGTGTTAGGGCTATCAGAGTGAATTTGACCGTTCAAATACTATTAAAGTTTGTATTTAAAAAAGGGGAAAAAATGCACTGAAGAGTTTTAGATCTTACTCGCCTACTGCATACATTTCTAAACTATGTACTAACTTTGTAAATAAATATAACATTTCAAATCAACATTTTTCCAACTGGCTCCGACTGATATCACTTTATTTCAACCCCAAATATTATCTCATTAGGCATATAGCACATGATGTAGGGTCTACAGCCCCATTATACTACAACCTCGGTAGGGAACATGTATAGTTCATAGGAAGCCATTTTGGATTTCACCTAACCTTGTGGTGGAGGATTAAAATAAACAACAACAACAACAAGTTCAGTGTGAAGATGAGTTATTAGGTAAACATCAGTACAAAGAAAACATTTTTTTTTTTTTTTTTTTGGTGGGTTAAGAAGTAAAAATATGAAATATTAAAGATAATGAGAGTTATCTGCCCTATACATTTATTTTATTCGTATATTTTAGCAACCAAGTTAACTTTGTATATTTACGTTAAGTTAAATGTGGCAGGATAACTTTCTAACCTCGTTAATATTCAAACGACTACTGAATATTGTTTCATTTAAGAAGTTTTACAGCCAATATGTGCGCGTGCGTGTGTGTGTGTGTGTGTGTGTGTGTGTGTGTCCAGCAGTACAAACGAGCGCAGCCCAGTGCAACACTGCTGCATATTAACCTTTGGTCCTTTTAAAAGCTGCCTTTAAAAGTAACGGACATTCCACTGTAACGAAAAACTCAGAAATGAGATCGGACCGAACGGAGAAATTGAAATAAATACTTATAAATATTAAAGAGAGAGAGAAATAACTACATCGTGATCGTGATTCATATATATATATTAACAGATCTGTGAGGTCTGCGTTTGTGGGAGAAAAATCACTGACGGTGTGTGTGAAGACTTTTGATTGTAGAATAAGGAAAATGTGTGTGTGTGTGTGTGTGTGTGTGTGTGTGTGTGTGTGTGTGTGTGTGTGTGTGTGTGTGTGTGTGTGTGTGTGTGTGTGTGTGTGTGTGATCATCGGTGATTGTCCTTGCTTATGTCAGCTCAACAAACCTCCAGTCCTTCAACAATAAACCGAACACAGTGTCGAAAAAGTGCTAATCATCTCTCATAAAGCATTACACACATCCGGCCATTCAATAAACTCCAAACACACTCCAAACACACACCAAAACACACACCAAAACGGAAATACTTCATTAACACCTCTACGTTAACACCTCTGTGAGCGTTAGAATCGAACCGATGCTGCATTCGTGTGCGCTTGTGATTCTAAATATTGTACATGAACGTCTCTTCAAGTCGTAATCACATGCACGAGTTCAACCCGAGATTCGAAACGGCTAGCTCCGCCTTCTTTATCTCATCGCAGCTAACAATCCAGGCTCATAATATGGCAGATATGAAAAGCCACGGAAACACACAATCATATGAATCAAACATTCCATTACCATGAACTGATCATTTCACCAGCGGTCATGTGTTTAACATCACATTCCCCTTAGTACTGTAATAAACAAATCAGCCAGTGTCTGCTGTCATGTGATTCTGGACCCAATGTTCTAAAGAGGATTTCTTCCAGTAGGACAGTGCGATGACTTAAAGTGGTTTTTCCATCGACGGGCACTTCGCAATCCTCCCACATAACAATCGCCTCCGGGTCACGTTGAACAAAATAAA